>NW_009258966.1:1898161-1916748 GCF_000687185.1 Egretta garzetta | reverse complement strand
AAAGAGGACACAATACTTCTTTCTTTTTTAGCCCAGAGATACATTGAGTCTTATCTTTGTAAGAACAACAGTTAGGCTGTGCTTCCCCACCGCCAAATCTCTCTTCATTCAAGGATGATTATTTATTTAAGTTAACTAGAAATTAACTGACGGAAGAAAACCTAAAGGCATAAACTGTACCCCACACTTCCTCCTGCCCAGGCTCCCTTCCCATGAGGTGTAATCCTTCAGAACAGAGCTGGAGGTGGTCATGATAATGTGAATGGGCACACATAATCAGTCAAAGCCAAAGAGTGAGGACATTTCCCCACTAGCCCTGTTTTGTTTTGTTTTTTTCCTCCTTCAAGCCCCATTTTTATCTAAGATCCTGCCTGAGTTAGGAGAGTCCAGAGAGGCCATTGTAGTTCCAGTCCAGCCAGACTGTCAATGTCTGGCACGACCAGGCACAACCATGCACACGTGGGACCATGACAAGACACCTACTGTACGTACAGCCAGGCCTGGGGGTGGACAAGCTCTTTAGTGAAATCTTTTGGGAAAGAGCTCACTAGCCTGTATTCAAAGATTTTTCATTGCCATCAGCTCCCAGAAAAGCAAGAAACAGCATGAACAATGGATTTATAGCCCTGCCTGCAATATGTGTTTTCTGAAGCACCAGCATCCTTATATCAACAGTGTATTTGCAGGTTCCTGGCATTATCCTTCTGGGGAATGGACCCCAGTCACAGAAGCAAGGAACCAGACCACTTGCCTGACAGCTTACTGTCTTCCCAGTGTGATTATTACACAGCAAAGGGTTAGCACAGCCCTCCTTGGGTTTCAGTCCCTTGTTTGTAAAACACGAGCAAGAATCATAACATGTCCCACAATTTTGCCTGCTGCCTATTCAGGTAGTAATCTCTGCCAAGCAGTCTCTTACACATATTTATAGAGAAACCAGAACAAAGGGTCCCTGATCTTGGCCACAGCTGTCTTAACATAAATAAATATATTACATTTGTAAAGATGCTCCCTCAATTCTATTCAGATAAATGGTATGAAAGCAACTCTCAAAGGTATTCAAGGTCAGGAATATTCTCTCCTTCTGCTGGATAAATGACTTTTTTTTTTCCAATGTAAGTTCAAAATCTCTCATATAGTCTCCCTTTCATTACAGAAATTGTCTTTTCTTTCTGCCTAATTAGAGAATGTTAAGACAAGCACTTTAAGATGGAAGGTATATACCTAATGCTTGTAACAGAGCCAACGGCTATTAGGGTTGGCTGATTAAAGAAGCCATAGTTCTCGATGATAAATGGCTTCAAGTCTGAGATAAGGCAAAGGCACTTCCAAAGAAATCTTTCATGTCATGGAAGAGGAAGCAAATTTGCAAGTGGACATTAAGGATTGTTTTTGGATGCTCTTTATAACCAATGGTACAGGAAATTTATTAGTTGTTTTTCATCTGTGCTTGATAAGTTAAATTAGCTGGATCTGATAGGAAATAGAAGCATGGGAGTTTGCCTCAAAATACTAAAACAAACCAAAAAAGGGAAGTATTGTTACTACAGACAATGATGTCACAGTATACTACCTGCAACAACTGTGTGAAAGCAAAAGGAGAAAAACGAATGCAGTGGCCAAAGACTGCACTCATATTTCATATAAAGTCATTGTAAATGTGCTTTTTGTTACATTACCTTTGGAAGGAACATATATTTTGCATTAAAAAAGATCAGAAATTGGATTTTAGCTAGCTTGTAATTTCAGATGGAAAGAGGGGACAGTCTAATGGTGACGATGACACTGCAAGTTGTAAGAAATTAAAAAAACAGTTCTTATCATAAAAAGAAAAAATTCTGAATCTGTGCTTGACTGGATCAGAAATCATTCAGAGAGGTGAATGAGGAGGGCTAGAAAAGGGCTTAGCTCAGAGTCTATTTCTTATGACTGCATGCACCATTCATTTTCTCAAGAGAAAGAGGTAGGAAGTACAGTCCTTTCTGTGAATAACTGTACAAGGAGTAACTTCTCCTCTACCTTGCATAGTCATTTATACCTTGATAAAGTGTGTCCAGGTCTGTGCACAAGACAAAAAAAATACAAGATCTCTGCTCATGCTAGTGGGAGCATTTTATATGTGCTCTGGAAAGATCCAGACAAGGTGGGACAAGAGATAACCTGATCCTTGCTATGAAAATTTCACTTCAAGTAGCAAAAAGTCATGTAAACATATTTAATTTCAGCTGTGCAGAATAAAATGTTACAGAAGTACTATTTAATCAGCTCCTTGTTGGCATCTGGGAACAGTGATGGCAGGACCCCCATGAACAACCAAGGTGCCTCCAGGGGAGGTCCTCCATGGCCTGGTCTGCAGGGCTGTTGCAGGGGGGCCAGGCCAGGCACAGGATTCCACTCCCCTACCCCCCAAGGAGGCAGCAAGGCAAAGGTCCTTGATGGGACAGCAGAAGATGGAGATGAGGAGGACCTCCACAGCCACCACCACCAGGCCGCCGAGCGCACCCACAGCTCCCATAGCTGCCAGGGCAGTGAGGGCTCAGGGATCTCTGGGTGCTCCCAGAAAAGGGCCACCCAGATCCCCTGTCAGGTCACTCTGGACATGGCACAAGGCCATGGCAGAGCTTTCTAAGAGAGCTGTTTAACTTTGAAAGGTCTCACTGACTGGAACTATTTCCAGCCCCACAATAACTCTTTCCAGAAAATGACATATGCCTCAATATATAAAAGATCACTTGTTTTTTATCCTTTCCCCCCAAAAAAAATCCCACTACATGTCAGCTGTCATGAAAATGAAAGAACTTAAAATTCTTAAAATGAAAGAACTTAAAATGTTTCTGGCTGAAGCTTTCTGTTCGCACTTGGTGAGGCAAATGGAGATTGGGTGGAAGGAAAGCTTTGGCGTGAGCAGTGAAAACCTGCTAATATCAGCACCTCCCCATTACTTGGTAGACCGCTGGTAAAGACTGCCAATGTGAAAGAAAGCATCTGCAGAAGCATTACTTCTCAGCAGTGCATTTTGCACCCGCTGCCTCTTCAGAACTTGTGCCTGCCCTAAAGTCAGCTGTCAAGCTTTAGGAGTATGTGCCTAGTGCCATCATCCATCCTTAGCCCTGTAATGGGGCAGAGAAGTTATTTTTATTCCTTTTCTATTCCTACATATGCATCTGTTTAGTATTTATTGAAAAAAACCCCAAAAGTAAACTTAAAAAACCTATGTGATAATACAGATCCGAAGGGACTTTCAGAGGACCCACTGAAATGAGGCTCAGTTTAGATAAGGTTGCTCAGGGCCTTGTCCAGGTGAGTTCTGAATATCTTCACATGGTGCCTTGGGTGAAACAAGGAAACAATGAATTAACATTTGCAGGTAAAAAAAAAAAGGCAGCAGTAGAAAATACATATTTTCCTTGGTTCATAGTCAGATAGTGCATCTGTGTTAGTATACACTTTGATGACCTCCATAGATAATTTTTTTCCTGTAAGTGAAAACATTTAAGTACGCAGTCAGCTACTGACATACATGAATTGTCTAAACCAGCATGCTGTTTACCTCAGTATGTCCACATCCTCTATAACCAACTCTCTTTTATCATCTTTGCTGTGTTTGAGGCTGGGGTTTAGCTGGTACTTTCATGAGGGAGAAAAAAAAAAACAATACCCATCTGGAGTGTCTCCTTCAAGTAACACATTGTTATAAGAGGGAGTGGGTCACAAGACCTGCTCAGGGCTTTCACTGGTAAAAACGGGATGCATTTTGAAGAATTTCAGTCTTGTTTCCCTGGAAAGTTGCCTAGAGAAATGCAGCCACAATGTGTCCCAAACAAATGAAAGCTAAGTATTTTCTGCAAAATTGAGCTGATTTATGAATACATCAGTGAATTTTTAATGTTGTTAAAGATTCCAGATAAGAGAAGTCATTCAATAAATCAGAATAACAAAATGTTTCAAGTGGGAACATTTTGGCTCAGAAATGGTTTTGCTTTTGATGAGATTAAGGAGCTTAAATTTTTGTATTTCACTTCAGCTGACACTACATTTTATTCATCAAAACCAAAATACATTCCATTTGGACGATGTCTAAGCAGTAATATTTAAAAACAGCACAATACTTCTTTATCAGAACTCCTATAATAAAATACATTATTGATCTCCTTCAGTATTACATATCTGCTAACATAAAATAGCTGCAAGGATTAATTTTCTAGATTGTAATTTTTGAGCTGACTCTGTCTTCGAGAAAATGACCTCTTTCTCTAGGTAATCATCTAACTAGGATTGGTAGGTGGATCTCGCACACCCTGGTAAGACACAGTGCTTGGACAAGCCCATCCTTTCTGTGACAATTAGAAATAGACCAAAGTAGCACCAGGCCTCTCAACATCATTGAGCTCTATGAAAACTGATTTCTGTATCTGCAATTTGTTCTTACTTCTAGTGACAAGTGAGGGATATTCTGTGTGTTCAACCTGTTAATAGGTGTTGCTCAAGTAGAATGAAATACTCACCTGAGCAGAGAGCATTAACAATAAAAATCCATCCCTCTTGAGCTGCACTTACTCCTCAAATAAAATTATATGGGATATAGCTGGCACATGGGCCTTGTGACCAGCGATGGACTGTATTTCTAAAGTAGCTGGAAAGGGCCAGAGATTTCTGAGGAAAAATCTCCATGACTACTGTTTTTTTATTTTTTTTTTTTTAATGCTGTTTTGTCCCTGCTGCTTTCACCAAGGAAACAAGACCTATATAACCACACTGCCTTTTTACTTGCCTGGCATCCTCTCCCTCCCCACTGACAGCTCTGAACCCATTAGCCAATTTCTATCAAACAGTCAGGCATTTCAGAGTTATCACATGTAAATTACCACAAGTTTCCAGAAAGTCAGTGATCAGATTTTCTCAGTTTGTGCTTGCTTGGTCACTCCCGTTTCTGCCTCTTTCTCATTTTCTTGCACTCTCAATTAGTAAAACAGTCAGTCAACATGCTTAATAGGACAAGTCGGCAAATGCAGATACCTGTAAATTAAGTGTGAGCCTTCCTGTCAATTTGGCAAGCAAACAGGCAGGAGAGTCCTAGCTGGGTGTAATGTGATTTACATCAGGAAAGGGCACAGTAGGACCACTCTGCAGTGAAGAGCAGCTCCAGTGGTTCAGAAAGAACAAGCAAAGATTGAATGAGGAAATTTTCACATTAAACTACTGCATCTCCTACAGGAATTGGCTGCACTGTAATATGTACTCAGAAAACAGGTTCTTGTTATTGTGTGGGGATTTGGGGCACTTTTACAGGATCTGGTGTAATGACAGTAGTGATCTGTGACAGCAGAGTTATGGTATTGGCCTCAGGATGGATCCTACTTTCTGTCCCTCTCTGAGCATGCTGACCTGCGGGCTGCTCCCAAATTGCAGCTGAGGCAAAGATTTCCAGTGCTGGGCTGCTGCCCGCCACTGTCCCCATACATTTAATAACCATGAGACAATGAGGAGCTGAGAATGAGTCATAGCAGCCGCAGCATTACCATCAGTAAACAGCTGAAGGGCATTCTGGTGATGATGCAGATTTTGCTCTGCATTCTCAACTGTAAAGAAAAAGCAATGAATTCACCATAATGCTTGCTTGTGGTTTTTCACTCTTCATGGTCCTTCATCAGAAGATCCTCCCCTTTTCGCCCCATTTTTTCCATTCTCAATGGAGGGTTTGTTCTGATTTTTAAGGAAGAAGCCAGGTAAACTCCAAACAGATCCTCCTGTTCTTGCTCTGGAGTTGACCATAGAAGTGTCATCTGCCTGCCTGTAAACTGAACACTGTTGCTTTCATATTCCAAAGCAGAAGTGGAGCAAAACTAAGCTAAGCTAAACTCTGATTTCCTCATGAGTCTGGTGAACAAACACAAGACTTTGCAGGAAAAAATTACACGTCTGATCAGCTTGTATTTTTGTGATAATGGTAACCATTCTTTTTCATATAAGCTGTATCCAAAAAGACTGGATCTCACTGTTTCAGCTGAATTTTCCATTGTGCACCAACAAACCTATACTGGTTTAGTTGGTGAATACCAACTGTTTAAACCCTACAAGAATGAATATGTTGCATAGTTTTCTTTGTAACTTGGTCAAAACTGTCCAAAATATTTCTATACCTCACCTACCCTAAAGCACTTTGCACAATTACTTCCTTTTTTTCTTTTTCATCTATACATTTTTGCTGTGCTTTGCACCTTTGACAACTCAATTCACCCCAAATCCAAAATGTAACATTTTACAGAACCTTTTCAAGTGGTGATGGTTTTGGTATTTCATAACTGCACTAAAGACACAATCATACAGCATCTTATAGCCCCTCCAAATATCCATATGGAGGAGCTGAAAGCTGACAGGTTAGCTACCTATACAAAGACTTGGGCATTGTTTGTGCCCTATATACCAGTATGCCCCCACGTATTTCTTACATCACATGAGAACTGTATAAAGAGTAGGATGGACAGGCTATAATGGAACAAGGAAATCTAGCCCAAAAGAACAGGAAAGCTCCAACATGTTTCAAAGACAGGTGGAAATTCTGATCCTACAGTATTCAGTAACTCTAAAAATATCCTTCACTCAGTACAACAGCAGAGCTTCCTTTCTCTCAGATTAAAGAGAAGGTTTTAAGTTGCTCAGGTAAAAAGAACTATAGTGATGCCTTCCTAATCAGAGATAAATATCAGCTACTTCTGATCTGCTATATTGTCAGCTAAGTAATGACTCATTTTCAGCATTGTTCTCAGTATGTGAAGGACAACAGGAGAGCAAACCTTATCCAGAGGCTCCTGTTACACTCCAGCATTTCCTTCAATCAGGGGCGGGCATTATGAAACACAGTTAGTGCATTCACAAATTAAAAGCAGAAACACAGTCAGCAATTACAAAGGCTGTTGATACACCTAACTGATTGTCCCATGGCATTTCAAGGCTGTACGGCCTTGATTGGCTGAGGCAGGACGGCCATGTAGTAAGTAGGTCTGCAGGCCAGTTTAGTGACTGAAAAAGAGTTATTCTTTTAAGGTGGCTTCTTTTCCCTTTATTTATACACATAATTTGCAACTTTTCCCAAGACAGGCAGGATAGGTTTTTTCAGCAGCCTTTTGTTAACCTGTGCCTCACCTGCTCTTGACTGAACTGTCAGCTATTCCCCACTGCTAGAGCACACACGCGTCACTGGCTCATACTCATTCAGCTCAGAAAAAGAAACGACTCAGGGTGTCTTCCTCTCTCTGGGAACAGGGACAACTGGAGGGCCTGCCACTACTGTTCACTTTAACGCTTGGAAAAATCAAGAAAAGAGATTTACTGGGCAGCTGCTATGAGTCAACTTACTTGTGGAGCTGTGCTACCCATAAAATACCTTTATGCAGCGCTTCTGGTGCCTGAATAGGAGATTAGGTATAGTGCTGAAATCTGAGGCAAATCTCTCCGTTGCGTAAGAATGAAGCAGTAGATACTCCTTGTGGGCATTCTTGAAAAGCTGTTGTCCTTATCAGGTTCCTACCTATCCTGTGAGTGGTTCTTCTAAGTGGCATGACCTAAACCTATGAGGACCACCTGGTATTTTCTGGTAAATGCCAAGAGTTTAAACAATAATTTGCCATGTATTAGATGGTCTGGTTCCACTTCTCACCTAGCTTGCTGTCTGGCAAACTGTGTCCTTGACTGATGCTCTTCCTGCCTGGGAAGACAACAGCCTTCACAGACCTGCATGATCCTTTCACCTTTCGCTTTTGAAATCAGGATGAATGTCATGTGGCCTCCTGAATGACAGTACTTGATTTCAGCTTTCCCACTGTTTTGCTTCATTTAAACTCTCTGCACTGAGAACTACATATTACACAGATTTTAGTAATTCGGTAGGTGCACTGTCATTCTGCTGTCATATTGCATTATACCCCCTGGTTACAATGCATACCTTGTATAAGAGGAATTTGTGCTGTGGTGTGGTCTGTTTCAGAGATTCACAAAAAACTAAGCGCACTTGCTGAATGTTGTCCTGCAAAACTATGGAGGGTTTAAAACTGTAACTGAAAGCTCTTGCCTATACTGCTAGAAACTGTTTTGTCCCGCAGAATAGACCATTTTAAAAAGGCACAATAATTTCTGAGTAACTGATGGTACCATCAGTTGGAATATGTATTGTTGGCAAGAAAATGGGTTATGATTATTTATATGCAAACACCCATTTGTTTTCATCTAGAACAGCAAACAATTATTAAGATAACCAATAGTGAAAGTAGGTAAATTTCCACCCCAATAGCTTTTGGTTTTGCCTGAGAAGAAACACAAAGCCATTTTGATAATCCATGATGCACCTACTGAAATAATGTCCCTGTTCCTGCCTTTCAATGAGGATATGCAATTAAGTAACTTCAGAGGAAGGTGTTAGAAGAAAAAAGTAGCAAACGCAGTTGCATGTTCATTTACTTTGGGAACCCCCAGAACGGTCACACAGGAAATAATGGCTTTATCCTGAAAGGTTCCTGAATGCTCTTCCTAAGACCTTTGCTACCTCAGGATGGAGTGCTGAGAAAATACCTGAAGATGACCTTTCCAGACAGAAATAGTAGTCCTGCATAAGTGTAGACAATCTGTTATTCCCCCTTCCTCCCCAAAGGCCAGGTTTGGTTATTCACACCCTTGGAAGCTTTGTGTGCAGTTTGCTAGGATGACCATGTCAGACAGTGAATCAGGGCTGCTGGACATTACTTATAAAGGCAAAATTCTATTTTACCAATTTACGCAATTTGAACATGACTTTGTTGCGTGAGGACAACTCACTTCACAGAGGTCTAGTACAGGCCTTATGCAATACTGAAGGACATCATTTGAGCTTAAACTGTGTTGCAAGATGAAATTTCATGCAATACTGCCGTCTTCCTGTGCAAGGTTGCAGAGCTGATCTCTGCCAGTGTTCTAATATGCCAACTTACATCCAAGAAAAGCTGTGAAAGACTGTATTTAGAAGAGGAAGAAAAATAAAACTTCACTTTCTCTTTGAAATTTTGGATTTTCTGAATATTCAATGAAAGAACACTATCAATATCAATTCAATGTCGTATCATATTAAATTCAGTATCATATCATGGCATATCAATGCAAGAACCAATTAGTCAAATAGCTTTTGAAAATACATTTTTAGCAATATTTTTCTTATTAAGTTAACAGTTTCCTCGGGAAAATGCAAATAATATAAAAAAAAGGTGTTCATTAAACTTCTGAAAAAAAAAAGCATCTAAACTTGCCTTCCTCCTAACCCTGTTTGCATATATCATTAAGAACAGCAAAGGCTAGGTATAGACAGGAGACTCTATAGTAATGAAATATGATCAAGCCTAAGATTTATTGCAAATGATGCAAAACTTCAGGAAACCATCTTTATTGTGTGCAAATTAAGGTCTGCTGTTCTGATGAACTGACAGGACTGTACCATGCAGCAGAAAGGCAGAGGCAGAACTCCAAATAGTACCTACCACTGCTCATTCTTACCCTCATTATAACATGGCCTGAGGCCTGGAGCATGACTTCTTTTTTTTTTTTTTTTTTTTTTTTTTTTTTTTTTTTTTTTTTAGTTCCCAGACCATAACAAGCTTTGTAGGTTTGTACTGTAATGAAAGTGTTTGAAATTGATTTGACTGCTACTGCTATAAAAGTTCCAGATCAAAGAATTCAGCATCCACCCAAAATGGGGTTAAAATGTCTTTTCAAAATGGTTTTGAGTAAGAAATATAACCCCCATCAGGCCCATTGATCCCATCATGTTTATTGTGGCTAACTGTAAATCATTCACAAACTACCAGATGGTGCTGGACGAGTTTGAGAATCATTATTTTGAGGAATGTTCTGAGTTCTGATTTCATTTCAATCTCATTCCACAATGTTTTTGCATCGCTCCTTCTATCACAGTCATGGGCACCCTCCCATGCTAATTTGTAAAATGAATTTTACTGAATACCATCTAATCTTATTGCCATAGTTACAACCAAGAAATCGAAGATTGCTACACTGAGCTGAAAATAGCTGACTTGATACAAGGAAGGGGACTAATTCTTATGCAAATCTCTGTCCTCAAATACAATCTCTTATTCAAAGAACAATGGGAAGTTGATCTCTGGAAGCACGGCCTTCTACTGTCTTTTCATTCTATCAGGAATCTGCAAAAAGTGTTGAATGAAATGCATAAAAATGATGTGAAAAATACAGTGCTGGGGCTGAAAAAGAAAATGAGTTAGAGTAGCAGAAATACTTATTTTGTTAAAGCCCACAGTTGTTAACAACTGAGCTCCTGCTGGCTGGAACAGCAGCCACACAGCCTTCTCCCCCAGGTTCCCTCTGCAGGACATTTTAAACAAGTAGCAGCAAGGGTCTGATTGAAGCCAGGACTTTCAGCATTTGAGCTGTTGCTGATTTCTACGCCATCTCTTTATGCTTGTAGATTGCACAGGGTTTTTTTTTATATTATGAAAAGAGGATGCAGAAGTTGTGTAACACATTACTTCAAGTATCCTTGAATAAAATGGGGGAGTTGCAAGAGATATATGGCCAAAATGCCATATATCTGTGGCATTTGTCCTCTGTGCAAGGACTTTCTGAGCAGATTCTCTGTGGTCACCCTAGGGTACAGAGAGACGATCCTGTACCCAGGCTGCGTGCAGGAAGGAGCTGGGGCAGCAGCCTGTAGGACAGGAGTAACTCCTGAATCCACCATAGACTCTCTCACCCCAAATCTGGAAGATGTGGTAACTGTAAATGACCCATATTACTTTCCTCTGTGCTAGTAAAGCAAACGTATGATGGGGGGAAGAATACATATTGAAAGGAAACAGAGAAAAAAAGAGAGGAGCATTTAAGAGAAAGGAAAATGCAGAGAGGAAAGTCAAATCTATCTTAGAGGAAAAGAGGGAAGAAGGGGGAGAAGTCCTAAAGAGATATTACAGCGATACAGAAACCCAAATAATAACAAGCAGCTGAAGGCAACCAGAGTTTTCAGAAGAGGGGGACCATATAATAAACATATTAATAAGCCACCAACAGTTGGAAGAAGGAAAATAGACTTTAAAATGCCTGCACAGAGTTAGAATTTAAAATCTATTAGCATTTTCCATTATAGGACACTATGCACTTTTTCTAGATGAAAGAAATCTCATTCTATTGGATGGAATAATTTGACATATTAACAAAGTGTTACAAGTCCTGAATATGCTGCTTTATCGGTGAACAGCCAGGATAGGAAATTTTACACTTAATCCTGCAAACAGGGAGAGTTGGAGGAATAAAAACCTTCCAAGAGAACATTGCCTCACAAAATCAAACCCCATCTGTTACAATTACTTTGGTCTTCCACAAGACACTCTGGCCACTCCGTTACTCTTTTATTCCACTCTTTTCTATTTTTTGGTGAGACCACCACCAATCCTCTCCACACCTCACAAACATGGCAGCTGAAAAAGAAGAAACATTTAAGCTGTTCATTTTAAGCTAGCTTGATACGACCTAAGATAGCAGGGTCTGCACAGTTTAAACTTTGACTCAAATCAGATCTTTGAACATAAAAGAATTCATACAGGAGCAGCTCTTCCATGCAGAAATGTCTAAGAAACCTCTCACTACTCCTTTCTGCAACGTGAAATGTTAGACCACCCGCTGTCCTGAGAGTATGAACAGTAATCATGACTGCAGAGGCAAGCAGCATTTGGGGAGTTGCTCCACGCCCGTTCCCAGTGCAGAAGGATAGAGTACAACCAAATGTTGACGTCAACTACCCAGATCCACCACCACAAGAGGCGTTTAAAGTAAAGATTTTCCTTTTGTTAGAGAGCTTGTGTCTTTGTGCACAGGTGGTGACGCTCATTCTTGCTCACACAGAAAATGATCACAGCGTTCTGAGCATGTATTAAGGACTGGGAGAGCAAATACCTCCTCAAAAAATTTCCTGGAGCATAACCCTATGTAGTTCTTATTTCAGCTGCTGCTGTCTGGTACTGCTCAAACCATTGCAGAGAACGCTTGCACTAGCACAGAGGAAAAGAAGTGCTGGTTGAGGCCTTCTCAACAGTGTGGGCAAAAGTTATATTCTGCTGCTCTGGAGGAAGGACAAAATAGATTTCTTGGTCCAGGTGTCACTTTGTTCCCCTCTTACCTGTTTTGACCTGGACTGTCCACTGCTATTAGTGCCCTGCAGGGACAAAGCAAAGCCCCTGGCCCTCAGAAGCGTAAGCCTTTCTCCTCTGAGAGAATTAGCCCTGGAGACCTGTAGCCTGCAGCACCTGCAGAGGCAGAAGCCCTCTTCTCCTGGCTTGCAGGGAGGCATCCCAGCAGTGCCCTGCTCCTCACAAGGTGGTTTGCTCCTGTCTAGTTGCTCTTCTACCTCTTCTCCCCAGGCTAGTGGCAGAAAGAGAGAAGATGTGGTGGCACAAGGATTAAGAGCCTCTTGCTGGAGCAATCTGCTACCCTGAGCAACACCCCCAGGCTGACACTGGCTTTGGCTGTTCCTCTCTTGCCACTTCTCTCACCAGCCATGAGACTTAGGAAAAAGGATGAATTTCACCCAGGGGACAGTAGCAGAGACCACTAATAAAATGCTTAGAAATGTTGTAGTATTTGATGTATGCATTGGAAATTGACTAAGACCACTTTAGTTTAATGAGAAATTAGCTAAAAGCTCAAGTTCATGGGTATTTACATTAACTGCAGCTAAAACAAACTATAACATGACAGTGAAAGTATATCTGGAGAGATACATCAGCTGTGTTTCCTTAGAGGTTTATTGGCCAAAACAAAAGTTACAAAAATAATATTTTGAAGACAGCCATAAAATACATTAAATTATACAGAACAACTGACTAGCATAGTCTAATTTGGAAAAAGCTACAGCAGCCAGAGAGAGAAAGGGGGTGGAAGGTTTTACAGTGTTAGGAATCTGTGGAGGCCACAGATTAAGGCAGTTTGCAATTAGTATTTAATAACATGCTATATTATTGGTTTTTATGACATGATAGTGATTCCAATCAGCATTAAAAGTGTGTGCTAAAAAAGAGAAAGAGAATTTTCTATTCTTGCACAGGGCAGGTTATAAAAAAGTCTTCCAATATTGTATCCTCAATTGCATGGGTAAAATGATGTTCCTCTGTCTTCTGTGCCTTTCTTAATTTTTTTTTTTAAAAAAAAAGAAAAAGAAAAAAGCTAAGAAAAATCTCTATTTTAGTAGATTTCATTTTCTAAAACTTGAACCTTTACAACTAAAAAGTGGTGTATAGTTACTTGTATCTAGCATTTTGGCGATTATTTAATACTATAAATACTTACTCATTTGCTTAATCAATTACAGCCAGCAGTTTCTTATTGCAGTAAATGGGACTATTCACATACTTGGAAGATAGGCATTTGGGGAAATGTGTGGCAACTCAGGTTAAATATCTATACTCATAAATTACTTAATCCAGGGAAGCTGTTTATTTAAGTGGCTTGTTTACCAAGTTAACTGTGGGTGGGCTATCATTTGGAGGCTTCTTTTGCATTTGGCATCCCAGTGAAAACACTGGGACATTTTAAACCAGGTAGAGTCAAAGTAGTCTCACTGAAGTTTTTCAGGCTCCTAATATTTCTGGTTGAGAGAACAGAGCTTTGATATATGGTCATCAGCTCTTCTCCTTGTTACCTGCATTGGCAACAAACCTGTATAGCAAACAATGACTCTTCAAGGGTTTAGAAATGAGATGTCTGGTTTCATAGCTGAGATCCATTGCTCAAAGCAATGGATGTGCAGTATTGTAGGCCAGCTTAGGTTGGGGGGGCCTCTGGAGGTCCAGTTCCTCCTCAAGTGGGACCAACTTCAAAGTTACATTAGGTTGCTCTGTTCTTCAGTTGTTTCTGTGAGATGTTTGGAACCTCCTGTAGGCTACAGACTTTGTTCAAATGTTTGTTTGAAAGTTTCATTCAAGTGTTTGTCTGACTGAAAATTCTTTAGAATGCAGTATTACAGAATCTAATTCCTGCCTATTTTTTTGCTGTTCCTACGGTCGTGTTTGCTCAAAGAAAAATCAGTTCAGTGACTGTTAGTCTTTGTGTCTTCCTGTGTAAAACAGCTGGATAATTTTGATTGGGAAATACTTAATGTAAGTAGAAGCACTTGGTAGTCTTTGAGGAGTGGCTGATATTTTCCACAGAGGCATTTAAGCCTGTTTTCAAATTTTTTGTACATGTATTGCTGTGTCGGACTTTTAACCATGCTGATAACAAAAACAGTTAAAAAGCACTGTGCACAAAATAACTCAAGGCAACATTATGTGTAATTGAAATTTTGTTCAGGGAGTTTTACTCAGCTGAGATGGGTTTATGGTACAAAGTGAGCAAACGATGGCCATTTCACTGTTTCAGTAGCAATATCTGTCCTACATCTAGTTTATCTTGAGATTTCATCTTCATTGTTGCTAAGGCTGAACACAAGTATTTGTGAAAAGATGAAATCATGAGAAGCAGCTTCAGGATGATCCTGGTAGTAGCTGCTATGTCACACTACTCCTTTTTTGGTTTTAGCTGAACTGGACAAGAAGTTCTGAGTTCAGTTCACACACCAGCCCACTATCGCTGGCTAATCCGTCATGGTGTTACGTTAGCTGTTGCACTGGCCAGAGCGCTGTCATTTTCTATAAACAGATGTTGCATCCAGTCGTTGTTCTTACTCATTTCAGGGAAGCACTACAGAAACTGACGTTGGTCTGTAACAACATTCTTTTATTTTGCTCCTTATGTAATCAAGTGTCAACTTGCTTTCAGCTAAGAAATTGTCATGGGTTCTAAGTATGACAAAGATATTTTCTCTTATTTAACAAACACATAAGCTTCTTGTTGAATGCCTCAATTTTTGCTATAGGTGTGCTCTTTCCTTGCCTTCTGAAATCGTTGTTATTAAATGAGAAGAAAATATCAGAGGTCAGAAATCTGGCAAACTTATGGTTAATTTCTGGTTAAATTTCAAGATGGTGTGACAGTCAAGGAAAAAAAAAAAGATAACAGTAGTGAGAACTACAACAACAGACAAGTACTTTGCCTCCAAAAATATTCAGAAAAAAAACTGAACAAGAGCTTTTGGGAGATAGTTGTGGGTCCATAAATAGCTGGTGTTTTTAGGGTTTCTTTAAAAATGGAGGAGTTCTTATGGTATTCCCAAAGAGCAGAAGAAAGACAAGACTCAGGGGACTTTTTCTCTGATTATGAGACACCTCACTGGAGGATATTTGCCTTACTGTCTAGCTTTTGTGGTTCCCTTCAAAGTACCCAGCCTGTCATGGGTTCACCAACCACATCCTGAGAACACTTTAATTGCTCTGAGAGGTTTTTACAACTAATCTCATTTTTCCAAATATTTTTTCCTTAAGTATTCACTGAGTTTTTGATGAAAAAAGGCTACTTCTAGTCTGAAAAAAGTGCCTGTGGAAGATTCTTATATTCTAGCAGCAGACCTTCTCAAGGAAGCAAAGCCAAGGGAAACACAACATTTTCTAAAGAGGTTTTATAATTGGCTTTCAGTTAATTTTTAATATTTTTGTTCATACTACATTTTTGTGCCATCCCAATCTGAACAGACATTTGATACTTACTATTTTAAAGGTGTTGATTAGTTGCCACTGGTCAAACACAGTATTCTTTTCCATCTTCTGTCAAGTACAACTTTGCAAATACTTTTCTTGTAGTGACTGATTTGTATATATACCTGTTTTAAAAATACAGCTTTGAATCAGCAACAAGTAACAGTGGCAATAAGACTGTTTGAATGTCTCCAGATGGCAAATGCTAAAGAACCTTGATGCACCTTTTTTTTTTTTTTTTTTTTTTTTCAGTTAATATGGATACTTGTTGTGTAACATGGTACAATCTCAGGCTTGCAGAACATGTTCTGTATCATCCGTTATGTTCAAGCCACATCCAGGACATCATGGCACTGCTGTAGATATTAATAGTGTAGCCCTGTAAATGTCACTAAAAGTGCTTTCAATTCTCTTTTATATATTAGTTAACAATTTTGAGGGAAGATGAACAGCTGTGTTGGGGGGTAACCCAAATGGTTATTGATATCCAAAGAAGGAAAATTGCTATTGATTTGTATGGGCATTGGACAAGACCTTTTAATAAATGCTAATAGAAACTGCTAAGTCTGTTAAGATTTGCTTTGCTTTCTTTATATGATCAAAAAGAGATTTTCTCTGCCAGCAATATAAATCCAGGCTTATGTGGAGAGTTAGGCACAGGCAGCCTAGATAATGCTATGCTGCCACATGTTTAGGGACTTCAATAGATGAATGTAGTGTTGCCAAAACCATACATCTGCCCAAACTGAGAAAGCATGTAAAAATAAAGATACGCCCACATCAGTGAGATGCTGATGGCCAGGAATCTAACTGTGTTGAAACAGTATTTCACAGGGCAATGAAAAGTGAGAAGTAATTTTATGAAGCCACTTATATTTGCAGTAACATATTTCTGCTCCGCTGTTGTATTACCTACTTTCTGTAAATATGTGTTTACTGCAGTCACTCCTCAGTGAAAGAGACAGGTCACACAATGCACGCAACACTTTTTATCCTATTAGTTCTGCTATGGAGATGCAACAGAGTAAGACAAATCAAAGATACATGAGTTTGAGTTTCTGAAGGGTGTTCAGTGAACTTAGGAGGGAGCAGGTGTTGGTTACAGTGACACAGGCAAGCACATTAGAAACCTTTTGTTTGTGCAATTAACTTGACATCTCCTTGTAGCATGAAATATGGACAGCTTTTCAGGATTTTGTATTGCTTTACTTTGAAGAAGTGATGAATTATTTGAGCAATAGAGTCACTCACTGAACTTCAAAGTGGCAACAAAATTTTGAAAGGGATATTATCTTTGGTCCTCAAAGTTTTAGTCAGTCTCTATTAGCAGAGATCAAGGGATAGTTTATTCAGCTTTGGCCTAAAACTTTCTCTGGAGCATCCGACATTGATCACCACCAACAGGGGACATAGACTGTTAGGTGGACCTCAGGGCAGATTTGATATGATAAATGGTGTCCTTATGTGTATCTGTATTGAACGGGAAATTAGATAGGTGGAAAAAAGAAAGATAATTCTATGTCTGTAAGAGAGCTAAATGAATATTGCAAAAAAAAAGTCTTTTTGAAGATTCATTTTCATTTTCAAAGGAATTCAACTCAACCATGTTTATAGTTTTGTGTATCTTGCACACATACTGAAGAATGTGAGAAATCCAAGTACATTCACTGAAAAAAAAAGTTAAGTATCATCTCTGTCTCTTCATGGATGAAAATTCTGATGCAGGAAGACTGCTCACAGAGCCATTTCAAATGCTGAAACAGCAAAGTGCAGGCACTGTGCCCTACTGGATAAATAAGAATGATGCAATTTATTTGTGGCCAGTTAAAAATGATGAAGACCACGTCATCAACAATGGCATAGATTTTCTCTGATTCCTTGTCTAATTCTAAGTCCAGCTAATTCTAACTCACATATAGTAAAGTGTGATGTTATATTTTACACTATGCAGAAAATCATACTTTTTACAGAGGACTCAAACTAATTTCTGGCAGAGAAATAAAGAAGTTGAGAAGGTATTCGCTGGGGTAAATACTGAAATTATATAGATTTACTGAAACAATTAAGTCAACAAATACTGCCATTTACTACCAGTAAAGGCTCTTTTTCATCAATTCTTCTAGGTACAGAAGACCTTTTGCCTTGGAAATGGCTGTACTGTTTAAAAAAGACATAAGACACTAAAACTTGAGGTGTTCATTTATGTATTCCATGTATCAGATAAAAGCAAGTGTTGTTAGTGTCCTGTTCTACTAGTCTACTGACTGCAGCACAGAAATATGATGGTATAAACTCAGAACTGTTAGACATATAGAATCCATAGACTTTGCCTTTTGGTGACTGTATACAGATTTTGAGCACTGTAAGAGCAAATAATGCAGCTGGAGAACTGCACTGTTTGGAAGATGGTGGCACTAAGAGGCTGTCACTAATAGATGAAGGAAGCCAAGGTTTCCTACAGTACTAGGACAGTGGTTAAAACAGTCATTTGCTGTTTCTCTGATGACTCAATGGCAATGATGAAGAAATGAAAGAAGTTGTGTCCCACTTGGAAACCTGATGCCCTGGCAGGTAGTTCACGCAATGGGAAAAAATGCTTTGCTGTCAGCCTGGAGAAATGCTCCTCTGATCAGTGCAGGTGCAAGCAGTCTATTTGAGGGCACCACTGAGGTGCTCTTGGTAAGAGTTTGAGGGACAGGTAGAAAAAATATGGTTTTCCTGTCACCGTATGGTTTAAGGGTTTGTCTCATTAAGAAGAAACTGGCTTAAGCTTCATAACAATTGCCTTTCAGAAATCCTTCTGACTGATCCAAATGTCGGGGGGTATCTTATCCCTCTTAGGCATTACAATACCTTTGTAGAATAGAGATTAGGAAATCAAGCCCTTGCAGTTTCTCTAGCATGGGTATTTTGTTCTGTATTTCTTAATCCCCGTCTTTTTTTCACTGTGCTTTTTACAATAAAGAATTTGGT
>NW_009258966.1:1859136-1898137 GCF_000687185.1 Egretta garzetta | reverse complement strand
TTTCCCTCTGTTTTTTTCTTGGGCTGAGCTGCTCAAACGTGCTTTCATATGTTGACGAGCTCATGGGTTTGATGCCTTAAATAAGGGGAAAAAAGGAATGGGCTGATGAACTTGATGACACTGAAAAATCAAGAGAGACAATTTAATTTAAAGGTTCCATCATTACAGATTCATTGGAAACACTGCTGATCATAATGAATTTGTTTAGTATTCATGGGACGCTACATACATTTCCATAGATTATACTCTTGTGAGATATAGCCTCACTTAACCATTGGCTATTCCTACTGAACAAATTAGAGTAAACAGGTTTATCAAATGGTGAATTCCATCTATTGCCAAGTGTTCCGGGTACAATTGTTATGCTTGACTAGCCAGATATTTAGCTTCTCTCTGCTACAGAAGTGATTGACCTCCTGCATAAACATGTGTAATTTACCTCAGGATTACAGCTGCTGCTGCTTTTTTTCCCATGATGTTTTTCTTAGTTATTTTGGCTGTATTAAAAATTATGGGGGAACCTTGCACAAACTTTTAGGGTGTCTTTGTAAGCACTGTTAAGTTGCATGTTAACTAAGGTGCTTTCTCTCTCATTTCCACCCAATGGTACCAGGAATTTGGAATCTGCAGTACATTGCTGGCCCATTGCACAAACATTCCTTGAAAAGCTTAACATAACACCTTATAGCAAGTCACCACTCTGATAATTCTAACTCTTTCTGCCTAAAATCATGTGTGTTTTTTCTTTTTTTTTTCCATTTTTCCCCATTAAGATATATGTTCATAGGTGGCTCACAGAATTTTTCTCCCTTGATGTTTTTCATTATGTAAAAGCTGTAGGCTCCAACAATTTCTCCAAGACCATTCCAGTGAAAGACAGAGGTACAGAAGACAACTAGTAACAGAAAATGGAGAGAGTAATGGTAAATGACCTAACTGCTGACAGGTCTGCTTTTGCAGTCCTGGGACTGTGGAATATTTACTTCCAAAAGCAACCCACTACTTTTTTGTGGTATCCTCCTACGTACAAACAGCAAAAGTTGAATATAGAACTTTAAGTCTTTATTCTCTAAGTGTTGTCATTCAAGAAGTATTAAAAAAAGAGCTCTTCTTCTGCAACTTAAATCCCCTATTTGAACTGTAATGGTGCGAATGCTGTGTGTCAAGAATGTACTTACTTGTCTATATACTTAAAGTGCATGAAGTATCTATGCCTATGCTCTGCTGCCCACTGCAGCTGAGTGCTCTGCAGAAGAGCTGTGGAGAGCTGGAATTCTGCTGCTAACTGCCCTGGTGCTGCCAGCAACAATGCTACTATTAACGAAGAGTAAGTTAAAATAAGACCACTATTCCAGCTGCAAGTGATGGCATTGTCAACCTGCCTGAAACTTATTTCACCAGTGTCCTGACAAGTTAGCTAGATTTCAAGTGATTGAGGGGAGAAGACTGGGAGAGATAAAATCCACCTCTTAGAAAAGGACAGTGAGAATATCCCAGCTGCTGCAATGGAGCTGTTGCAGACACATGGGCTATTAAAACCCTGAAATCACACTAATGTCAGTTCTGAGGGTCCTTTCCTTATGCTTCGAGACTCGTCCACCATGGCCTAATTTCTTCATGGTATATGTAAATGAGAAGCACCAGCAGCCTTGCTTATCTATCCCTGATGCACTGCAAAGCACAGCAGTTATTTTGGCTTTGTTTGGCTCTTCCACTGAGTGTCTCTTCCCTTTTTCTACCTATCATTGCAGAGTGCTATCATACTCACAAAGCATTTAATTAAGCTTGCTCAGCCAGTCAGCAAAAATGGATGACTTAGGACAGATGTTCTCCTGGAACAGCTGGGACAAACTTGCATAGCAATGGTAGCCTCCTATTGCTCTCTCCTTCAGGGAGTTAGCAGAGTGAGACAGAGAGTGTGTATTCACTCACTGGCCCCCAGTTTGCACAAAATTAACTGTGTAACCATTCAAATTCTCTGATTGAACATGTGGCCATGCAATGCAATGTCAAAGAGGTTGCTTGAGGTGAGTAATCACCAGCATACGCTGAACTTCAACACCTCTCTGTCTCATCATGGTTATGACTGGTCTTGGCTAAATAGGGAGTTTCATGAATACCACGTAGGCAAGATGATACTTGATGGAGTGTCTGGTATTCTGCTGACTAGAGGGCATGGCTTTGTAGTCCAAACCAGCATTGCTGTGGCCATCCATAGCACTTTAATTTTTCTGAGGTAGATTTCATTTGGTAAGAAAAAATTTGTGTGTGTGTGTGTGTGGTGGGAGGGACATCACAGGTAATCATTAAAATACCAACCTCTGGTCTCTGTTTCTGGATATTAAGAATGCCTATGCTATTTTTTTATTAGTGTAAGTTCACCTTGAACTGCCAGGCAGCTTCAGTTACCTGTGCCAGGAATCTCACATCTAGAGAACAGAATAGTTGAAGTCAGTAATTCATATTCCCAAACACACATGCTGAAGATGTATGTACAAATGGAATGTGGGTAAATGACCCATGTGGATCAGAGATGTACGTCAGCACACAGTTCATTAGGATCATAAATCCTTATATCTTCAAGAGAAAACTTAGGAAAGTGAAATAGCTCATCTTCCACATAGGAAAAAACCCAACCCTGCAACAAAACCACTGACAGAGAAAAAAATTTATTGGGCTTACAGAACTCACATAAACAAGTCAGGATATACATGGATGTATGCTCTTTTCTAGGCCCTAAGTATTGTCTGACATCCCAGGGATATTTCATATTCAGATGTGAACTTTAATACCAAAGTCTTAAATATTAGTCCCTTGATGGGCTTACACAGACCCAATCACTCTTATATCCCAAAGTCACTTTATTAGCACCATCTTTCTGCATGTATTTATGGATTAAGTATTAAAGAAGAGTGTAATTCATTTGCAGATCATTTTTTTCTGATGAAGTAAAACAGTAGATTAGCTTCACTTTTATTACATTTTGTTTACATATAGAGTTATGAAGTAAGGAGTCAATTTTGTTTGCAGTCAGCATTTACAGCTGACTTTTAATTAACTTCCTTCCATAATTTTTCATATAGTTCTTTTGCTGAATAATATTTCTATTCCACAATGGCTGAAAGTACAGCCAGTACAGCATAGAGGAAAAAAATGGCCCTATAGTACCAAGTCATTATATTTGCAGCAGCTCTCTGCCAAGAGGCTTTTCAAAGCAGTCAAACAATAAATTCATTAGAATGCCAAAATGGGGCATCAAGGGCCAAACCTTGATCCCATTGAAATCAGCAGCTGATGTACTGAACAGTGCTAGTATTTGGCCCTTAAAACTATTCAAATATCTTTGGTTCAAGCAAAATAACAGACTATTACTACAAATCTAACCTTCATTAAATTTTCCATGCACTTAGATCTTTGTATGTATTGGGGAATAGGTTTTGTTTGAACTGAATACTACTTATATTTGATTTTTAAAGTGATTTTTAATGTTGTATTCTCACCAGATTTCTACTATACTCAGGGAACAAAAGTGCAGCTAGTAAACTCCCATATATATATATATATATATATATACTCCCATGGAGACTAGGTAGCCAAGTGGATAACAACCCTACCTCTTATTTCAAAGGTTTGAGGTTCAACCTGACTGAGCTCTCTTTTAATTAAACTTTCTATTTGCTTCTCCACAAGCTATTATACATAAGAAGACAGCCATGGTTTAAAAAAAAAAAATGGCTGTTTACACTTACAGTTAGAAGGATTCCATTCCTTTGTGCATAACACAGAACAGAAAAAGATCAGGAACAGTTAGCACAGACACGTCTTTATCTCAGCACAAAGCCACACAATTGTTTAGCGAAAACTGGGCAACTTTCTCGTTCCTAAACTATGTGTTTATTGGAAGAATCTCAGTCTGGGCTTGGTCTTTCTGTTTCCTTACACTACTTTGAAGCATCTATGGGCCAGTAATACTGAAAGTAGGATGATATGCAAAGAAAGAATTAATTCATATCTACCTGTGGGCCTTGTCTTACTAAAGATTGGAATTGCTGAGAGCACCATCACTAGTAGGCAGAGTAATTGGATATTTCTAGTGCACAACTTCTTTGAGAGCAGTCTCTAATTACTTGTGTTTTACGGGATGTTGGAAAAATCACTACATTTGGTCAGAGGTGGATACTTGACACTGCACACCTTACAGTCTTTGGAATAGAGTTATGTCTGTGGCAGATGACAGCAGACAAACAGTGCTGTTTGATCCTGTGGTTAACTTGTTCCAGTAAGGATAATAGTGACAAATAAGAGGGGTGCCAAACACAGTTAGACCTTCATATATGTGCAACTTCTATGTATCTTGTCAGGGATACCCAAAATTCAGGTCAACTTTTCAAGCAATTTGCTTGCTCTCACCTGAAGGAATGATATATAGGACAAGAAGTAGTGCAACTTTATGTATTTCCTACCTCTGTGTTATTTTAGGAGCATGGGTGGACAGGGGAAGTAATTACTTGTGGAAATAAAGAAAAGATATTGGCTTTCACAGATTCATTTCTATGGGATAAGAGTATAGACTTCATTTTACAAGTAAAGTTATAGAGAAAGAAATTTTCCACAGAACAGAATGCTCTGTATCAACAAAGACCAAAAATTATGAGGCACACACATACCTCCTTGCAGAGTATTTGTCAACAGACAGATGTTTTCTGTGGTCTGCAACATGCTCTCAGTGGAGAAAGCAGCCTGTCAAAAATGATAAAGATGCAATGTATTTGCAACTGCACAGGAAAATGATGTGTCTCTGCACAGAGTGGAGGTGAAACAAATGAATATTACCCACTTCATTGAGAGAATGAGGACTGATAGAGAGTACAATTAGCCTACGTTAACATTCAGACAGAGTCTGCCTAGTATACCTACCACTTCTCTAATTAAAAGAAAACAACCTGACCCAGAACTTACCATGTGCAATAAAGATTGAAATGATCAGTCAATCAATTTGGCCATCTAATGAGCTCTTTTTAAAAGGATGGCTAGTTAAATGATGAAATCAAATATGCAAAGTTAAAAATAAGAAACTTAAGCCATCAATTGATCTAAAGCCCACAGAATGTAACTGCAGTTTTGAGGACACTTGGATGGGGTTTGCGTGGCCAGTTCCCCATGTTTCTGAAGGTCAAGGCCATTTTGCTGATTTTTTTTTTAAGGGAGTTTTATGAGGCTCAAAATTAATTAAACCAGCACCTGTGAGTATGTTTGATTATGATTGCTTTTATTGTAATCTATATGCGATGTAAGACTGTATGTTTTTAAACCACTTGATTGTTTTTTAAGTGTTTGAAGTAGTGGTCTTTTAAAATATAACTTGTTTAAGAAGCAGCCAAGTCTTACAGTTTATATTTACCTTACCAGCTTGAATACAGTACTTGATATTCTAGTGATGTATATATCTTGCAAATATGCAAAAGATTTTTTTACATGTTAGATGCTTAATGCCAGTTCCTCTTTCACAGTTTGTAAAATTAGGTCCAAAGCTAAATTATTGTAATCACTAAATATTTTGGGATAGTTTAGAAGGAATTAGTCATATTCTTGTTTCTGTCTATATTTTTACCCTAATGGAAATTTTCAGAGGGAAGCTTAGATTTGTTTTCTCTGACCTGGCTGGCTAAGGCACTCATTAGGATATGAGGCATTTTAATAAAATGGAGTAATATGAATGTACTGTTTATAGTCCAGAGTCATATACACTGAAATAAGCTGTAGCAAGGTATAGCTATGCATCGTGAAGGTCTATCCACTACTTATGTTTGAAAGCTATAATGATTTAAATTAACTGTGCCTGTTTATTTTAAGACAAGCTGTTTACATGGCTTGCTGTGGAAGCGGGGAGCAGGATGAGACCTGACGTCCTGAACAAGTATATTGAAGAGGACTACCAAATGCTCAGCAGGTCTTGCTGAGTGGGGGGACACTGGGTGCATGCTGAGCATCTGATCAGTGCGTGAGCACAAGTCCTTGCCCCCTCTTCTTTGCGTTCAGGTGAGGTGAGGACGAGGAACGGGTGACAAGCTAGTGGAACAGGGTACTGCCAACAGGCCGTAGTGGTCTGCATGAAAGGCACTTCTCTTCTAATGGTATCACACAGAATCACAGAATCACAGAATCGTAAGGGTTGGAAGGGACCTCAGGAGATCATCTAGTCCAACCCCCCTGCTAAAGCAGGCTCACCTAGAGCATGCTACACAGGACTTCATCCAGGCGGGCTTTGAATATCTCCAGAGAAGGAGACTCCACAACCTCCCTGGGCAGCCTGTTCCAGTGCTCTGCCACCCTCAGAGTGAAGCTAGTGCCTGTCCAGGTCCCGCTGAGGCCGTAGTGGTCTGCATGAAAGGCCAGCCACTCCTCCCAGTATACAACAGAATAATTTGTATATCGCATGAATATTGACATTTTTATTAGCTAACTATCTCTATTTCTTGGATCATAAAATTTTACTCTTACAAGAAGTTTGATTTCGGCTGTTTGATGCCTATTAATGTCAGGACAAGAACATCCCACCTGTTCAAATTTTTGCTAGTTTTTAGAGTCATTTTAGCTGTTAGAGATTACATTCTGAACTCCTATCCATTCTTTAATTTTTCCAGAATTAAATTAGGAACAGAGCTGTTTTAAACTGTTTTGAATAATGGAGACCTCAGCTGCTTCACAGAACTCCTCTAGCTGCTCCCATCCCTGGCAGCCAGGAAGAGAAGGGCATTTCAAAATGCAGCAGCAACTTCTACACCCCAGATGCTGGATTCTGCGGTGTTCTATTTTTGTTACTGCCCTCTTCATTTCTTGCTTTTTAATGTCTTGATGCTCTTTCTCAGTAAGAAGTGGAGTGCTCACCAGTTTCCCAGGTCAGACTCTGATAATGATGACGTGCCAAATGTGTGTGGCAGGTGCAGCCCACGTGTGCTGGAAGAGACACCTGCCAGGTCTGGAGGTAGTTCAAAATAGTCTCTACCTTTGGTCAGGACACCTGTAAATCCAAAGATAATGGATTAGTTAAGTCATGGTACAAACCATGAGAATAAAAATTGCCAGCACTGGCCATGCCTATCACAGTAGTTTATGTTTTAATGCTACAAAAAGTAGGTGACTTTGAAGGGACATTTTTTTTCCCTATGTGTTAATCTGAAAGATGTGGAGTAATATATTTGTAATAGTTTTGGCTTCAGACCACTGGACGAAAAAAGCAAGGATTTATTGTTTGTTTGTTTAAACAAAAGTCTCCTACCTCTTTTCCCAGCGTAGAAACTGAAAACAGCAACAGATAACTATGCTGGAGAGTGAATATATGTGTGCATGCATGGGATGACAGGAAAAATAATTAAATTCACTTGACAGCCTATATCAGCATCTGCGTTTTCTACAGCGCTTATTGACTCACACAGTGAATAACCCTGAACCTAGCTTTGCACGTGTTCCTCTAAGATACCAGCTTGTTCATGCTTTAGAAGCATTAAGGTTCCTCCCACCCAGCTGAACAATAATCAGTTATGAACGGGGTGTTTGTATGCATGGGGGAGGTAGGGGGGGAAGGTTAAAAAGGTTTGCCTGATGTTCAGGTCTGATCTGGACTCTCTGGGTTTCACCCAGGTTACACAGTGTTTGCTGGGTTACTGTGTTAGAAAGCAGCTCACCAAATGTGTGCTGCTAGCGAGGCCACAGAAGCTGCAGGATGATTCATGCTGGGGCCCGGGGGCGGCTGGGATCTCACATCCTGCAGCTCCCCAGGACCTTCCCTCCCAGACCAGCTGAAGGACGTTTCTCCTGGCATCTCTTTGCCACAGACTTGGCAGGAGCTGGATGCCCCGCTGGTGGTCTGGAGAGGGCAGAACTATGCTGGCACAGTTCGGGACCAGACGTACCTTTAAACTTTAAGATGAAATCACATTTACTTTTGTGCTTCAGGACCAAATGTTTGCAAGGGGCAGAAAGCACTAGAGCATTTTCCACCTCCCTCAGATATCCCTGTTGTCTTTTAACTTAATAAACTGACGTGGCTGACACAACGACACATAAAATGTTTTGAAGTTTCTCTGGAGAATGGACTCCAGCCCTGTAACGGATCCTAGGCTGGAAATGAGAAAGTTTCATTGTTAAGGACAGCCAGAGCTCAGATGCTTGCCATGACTCTTTTGCAAGCACTTGGGAGACAAATGATGTGCTTTACATGAGCATATCCATGGATTATTTTGTTCATTTCCTGAATGGAAGGGAAATTTAAACCACATTTGGCTTAGAAGCACAAAACTGTTGGTACATCTGGAAACAAAAATTAAGACCACCTCAAAGAGCTCCAAAAAAAGTGTGAAGGAAATGAACTTTATCCTACGATGATCAGAAAGGATATCACAGGACATACTGAAGAATTAATGAAACACACTTCAAGAACCAGGGCTGCGTGACAGGAGGCTGGCTATAACCAGGTTTGCTCAGTAAAATATTAAAGACCATTTCTCCCTACCCATTTACTTTGACTTACTACAGAGCACTTTAGGAAGGGTAGGAGACTAATAGGTACTGAAGAGGCTGTGACTGCAGAGTGCAATAGAGGGTGATAGCATGAAAGTTCTGCAGAGAAAATCTGGTCAGAAAGTGTGAATCAAACAGGGTTGCCCTGGAAACAGGCATTTCAGTAAAGTTGACATCTTTCAAACAGCGTTTCATAGATCAGCATTTCTTTTAGAAACAGAATTGTTTTAAAAATATCGGAAGGGGATATTGCACCCTTTTATTTATTTTTACTTTGAAAAGGCTTTCAGTAATGTTAAAATATTGCAATGTTTATACAAATATTTTGAGGATTGGAATGTGACCACAGCTTTTTTACCCAAACAGTTTTCCCTCCCAAATGAACCTCATGGATCATTTCTGAATGTCGACTTTTTCTTCCCACTCCGTGTTAAGAATTAAAGTGCACGGAGAGCAGCAAATGTAGACGCAACTCTCTCAGGGAGACCCAACATCATCTTCAATACTTGCCAGCTTTAGTATGGGTGACACTTGTAGCCTCTGCCAGCAAAAAAAAAAAAAAAAAAAAAAAAAAATCTTGGGTCAAAATTCATTCTCTAACAAGTTCATTTGCATGATTTAGTTGCTCATCTTAAACACATACTTTGTTGTATTTTGTAAAAACACCCAGACTGTACCTTACTACCCATTAACTACCCAGATAGAAACAGGGCACAGAAAAAGTACCCAGATCAGCAGCAAGGCTTAGTCATGTTCCACCAGGTCTTAGGTGACTTGAAGTGGGGCTGAGTCATCTGACCATTCAACTAAAAGCACAGTGAGGGCACTGCTTCATTCCTCAACTAGAGCAGAGCATGGGCAGCTTCCTCACTGCTCAGAGGATCAAAGGAGAACTCTGCCTCCCCTTCAGGCATGGTCCTTCCCAAGGCTCACCTGAGACAAGCTAGATGATCACCAGACCTGCCAAAGGGCTGTGCATTGCCCGTGAAGGCAGAACACTCAAAAATTAATACTAGGCTCACCTAAATAACTTGTCCTAAAGCTGTCATTATTATGGATATTAACCATGTTATAATGATCAGTATGTGTGATGTTGAAATAGACAGATAATAAATCAAAGCCTTATGTGTGGTGAAATTTCCTGGAAATGTGAAATACATTTTTAAAAAAGTAGTAAAACTCATGCAGCACGACACCTGTGGATTTCACTTTTACAGCTCAGAAACAAAAATATTTTTACAATAATCCTTTGAACACACACTAGCTTAAAGCTGGGAAAGAAGTGGGTGTTCAACACACAGGATTGTGGTATCATTTTTTTTTTATTAAGTGTACTTATTGTTTTGAGAACCACCAAACTAGGGAATAATACACAAATCACTGAATCTCTCAGTCATTCAATGTGGAACAAACACTTATTTCTCCATTCCAGGCAGAAGATGTCCAGATTTTGTTGAGTCCTGAGCTGCGCTGAAATGTTGGAAGACCCTTTTGTTAATCTTTGACCAAAGTTGGTCAAGATACCTCAGGGTTCATAAGGTTATCTTTTAATTAGTGATGGGTGAACTGTGACAGATTTAGAGATCTGAATGACTCACAAGAGATCTGAATTGGGTAAAGTGCTTTTTGAGCAACTTTGTTGACTGCAAGATATGTAAAGGAGTGTTCAATAGGGTGAATTCAATGTGGCGGCAGTGCTCACAAAAAGCGACACTGTGAAAGAACTGTAAGAGTCAATCCTATGTATTCTTGCTTAATTCCTTTATATATTACCACACTTTTGTAATTTTGAATTTAGTTTCAGTAAATATATGAGATTTGATTCCTTCATTCGTAATTTAGTGTTGTAAGAGGACTATAGAATAAAGAAAAAGACATAGAAGATCATTCTGGGAATATTCTTGAATAAAAAAGCTAGTGATAAGAGCGATGTACTTTAAAATCAACTATTTTATGCTTGACCTGAACGAGAAACTAATCTTCCTAAACTTTGAGTCTCAGCTCCCCAGTGGAATAATTAAATGGATGTTTCTAGTTAGAATGTTTTACATTATATCACAACAGTTTAAGAGTTCACAATGCCTAGGATTGACTCTGTTCTTAATCTGGCTTGAAGGTGGAAATTGCTCTGTTGTTTTTTGGTTTTTTGTTTTGTTTTGGTTTTAAATTGGCACAAGCAGGACTGTTTGAAGCCACCCAGGAGGTGACGGTTTTTAGAAGCAGTCCCTCCTATCACCACAACAAGGGCAAGTGAGGACAAAAATGCTGCGAAAGAGAGAGAGCGCAGTATGTGAAGATGATCACAGGGAGCATAGCGTACCACAACCCAACGCATGCCCAGAGGGGTGGGCTGGGTGCAGAAGTGCTCCTGGGCCTCCCCTCCCACCAGCTGCCCCAGCTGGCAGGTCCTGCTCCGGATCTTACAAGCACAGGTGATAAATATGGTGAGACACAGCAAAGGACAGAGAATGAGATGTGGGTCTGGGAGCTGGAGCCTCCTGAGCTGCCCTAATGCTGTGGTACAGGCTTGCTGGCGCGTGTACACAGTGTCCCTTCCATGTTGCAGTTCCAACATCTTCTGCAGCAACTGGGAGGAACTGCCCAGCTGAAACTCCCAGCCTACTATCAGGGCCTCCTGTTATCGCTTGCTGCTGTTAATGACGTAGTCTCTTACAGCCCTGATACTCTTCTTCTGGCAGCCCTTGCTGATGACATATTTAAAAGGGAATCCTTTAGAGAACTGCCTTTTTCATTCTCTGCTCCCACTCTCAGTTCTCAGTGCTGCCAACATCAACTAGAAGTTATTATTTCTGCCGTAAATCCGCAAGTTACTCCTACACTACTCCCATAGTCTCGCAGTTTCTACGACTGCCCAGTGCCCCACAGCTCTGAGCACTGACTGCACAGACCATTCCTTGTGTGGGATGCAAAGCCCACCACGAAGGGCCACGACCTGAGAAAGGAATTGTTTTCGTCAAAGTGCAGCCTTTCATGTGAGTTAAGAGTCTAATGGGTAAATGGAGGTCCTGGCCCCAGAGATACTTTTTAAGATCTTTGAGAAGCCTGTTTATCAGAGCTTGAAAGAAATCTCACTGTGGCCTTACAGTAAATCAAACGATTCCTTTCCCTGTGCTCTCATTTGTGGTTTGAATCATTTACAATAAGCCTGTTTTCAGAGACAGAAACAGGTGGTTGGGGTGGTGCTGAATAAAACTCAAAGCTCTTTTATGAATGCAGCTTCAGAGGAAATATGGTAAAAGGGCTATGACTGACCCACACATGAAAATACGAGATAAAACCAGAAGGTGCAGCCATGCTGGCTTGTAATCAGCTCAGTCTGATAGTGAGCACAGTCTTAATTCGAAAAAGTGCAAAAAGGTACAAAAAGCCACAAAACGGTGACCCAGAATATTGGCTGTGTTGCAGCAGCTTCATGCTGACAGACCAGCATGTGGGAACCATAAATCCAAACCCAGAGAGCTCTGTCTGCAAAATCAAATCCTCAGGTGATGCTGGCCTCACACACCACCTCACAGAACATCTTTCTTCCAGCTGCTGGGAGAGCCAAGGGAAAGACAAATGCAGATTGCTTAGGTGGCCTTTGGAGGCCTCTGGGCACCGATGCAAAGCAACGACGCTGCGCCCCTGCTCTGCTTGGCTCGGGGCTGTGAGTGAGCAGCCAGGCGGTGACACTGCCGAGGGGGGGCGAGCACAGGCTGGACGCCACCCAGAATCAATCCCACAAAGTGAATTTTTCTCTTCAGTGCAAGGTATTTGCAAACATTTGGTACTATCAGCTCAGGAATGTGAGAATGCAAACAACTGGCTGTGTCCCAGAACTACGGGAGAGTTACCTCTGAGAAACTAGCAACAATGATAATGCTCTGGATCTTCAGTGACCCAGAAAAGGGAGCATACCCGGCTCAGTGCTGGGTATCTACGTGAGATGCCAGATCCATCAGTTTACTGAAGACTTCACTCGCATCTTTAATAGCCTTAAAAATTAATCTCATTCATGAAACCTTCCCAAAGCCGTGTTATAGGCTAACCTGTGCTCTCCAAATCTTCCCTGCACTCCCCTGGAAGACCTTTTGTTTCATACTGTAAGCTCTGCAGAAGAAGCAATGCTTATTTTTACAGTGGCCTTAGTACTAAGTGCCCTGCCTTTAGCAAAGATGTTGGAATGTATAAGCAACACGCCTTTTAGTAGGCTCAAACTTCTGAGATATTTTAAGTTTGGAGCTACATCACAGAGGTTGCCAACAAATGATCCAGCAAAAAGAAGCAGTGCAGAAGATGAAAAAAGCGTTCATAATGCCTGAAGACTTCTACAAGTTTAATGCAGTGGTTTTTGTGAAAGTAGTTCACCCTGAGGAACAACAGCAAGAAAACATGAAATAACATATCATCCATTAAGCTGTACTTTCAACACGTGCATGCCATCATAAGAAAAAGCTGCACAGAAAAGTCAGAGAAATATTTTCATTTCCAGACTCACATTAAGCTGCTGATAAAGAGATTTGAACTTAAAGGCTGGGTTGGACTTGGTCTAGAGAAGCATGCAAGGCAGCATGAACCCGCTGCTAAGTCCTAGCACAGGCTAGCTGCATCTCAGGCCAGAGTGTGTGGGATAAGAACGTGCCATGTATCTGCAGACTCCCTCCCAAAGCAAGCAGATGGTTGCCACAGACGGAGAACAAATGGCAACTCAGTTCACTTGACCTCCAAAAGCAACTGTGGCAAATCGCTTTAGTGCTGATGCTGGTGGTATTACACATATTTGTCCCAAGCAACAAGCAGGACTCTCATTTTGACTGGGGTGTCAGGGCCAGATGTCTCCCTTCAGATATCCTTTGCCAAAGTCTCAGTCCATCCCTGGAAAATGATGCAAAGAAGACAGGCAATGCCTAACTGAGAGAAATGCTGAATCTGCACCAGAGGGGCTGCTGGACGTGGACTGGATCCTGGGAACTGCATAAGCCAAGTGGCACAGAGCTAAACTGAGTGCAAAGTTTGGGATGCTACATCCCTGCCCCACGTGGCAAATGTCACAAAGCCTATAGTGTTTTGGGACATCTACAGCTGAAGTTACTAAAAGCTTCTGGTTAGTATTTTGCACATTTTGAAATAAAGTGTTCAGCAGAGCTGAAATTTATTAATTTTGAAAACTAAGCCATCTGGAGCATTAGCTGCTTAATTGCAGCAGAAAGAGTCATGAATGAACAATGTGAGACACTTTCTATTTTCCATTACAGAACTCAGAGTTTGTTTGAGCCTTTTTATTCCTTGATTAAAAAAAAAAAATATGCAAGCACTCATGTTGTGCTATTCCTTCAGCTTTGTTTTCTTCTTTTCACAAAATAAAAAAACCATAAAGCCAAAGAAAAAACCCTTCCACCCAAACCCCCAAACCTAAACCCTAACTGTGCAGTGGTAAACTTCAGTCTCTCTTTACAAAACAACGATGACAACAATCACCATGTATACATGCGTATGGAAGAAAAATAATCAAAGAAAGATGTTTTGTTTCTCAATTTATTATTGCATTGAATGTAATTTTTCCCCACCATGTTATAAATCACTTGCCTTATTGTGCTTTCATTCATTCTAACCATTTCTGAACCCAGGGCAAAACCCAACTTGAAACAATGTGGACTTGATGAGTTTACTCTGCTTGAAACAAGGAAGCCTTTGTCCTGTGTGCCCTAGGCAACTTAAAACACAATGCATCTATCCTCCTTTGCCATGAGACCTTCAGTCAACATTCCCCATGGTTTATGACAACTAAACCAACAATTAAGCCTAAAGCATTCAAACATGACATTTGAAATACAGGGTGCATTGACATGTATGAACCCCGTAGTGTGCTGCAGTTGTCTCCTGCAATATAAAGGTACAAAGGTAAATTTAGAAGTTGCTGGTACAACCAATTGTTTTTCACAGCTGTTTTTTCACTCTTGCTGTTTTGCAAAAGAGTATGAAATTTAGAAGTTGCTGTATATAGTGTGAGTTTTCCTGCATTTTTGAGAGGACAATTTTACCAAACATTTTTACAAATGTGTCCCTTCTCCCATAGATGATGCCGCAGCCCTAACTAAAGCACTCTTCTGCAGTGTCCCAGGGCATGTCTCAGCCCTGAAGCTGTTCCCTGTTGCATGCTGATAAGGAATAAATGCTGCCTAACAGGTTTGTCCTGAAGAGAAACTGTCTGATACTGCAGATTCCCACAGACTGCAATGCCTGCTCCACTGAAATGCAGAAGCCCCAGGTGCTGGTGTGACGAGTCAGTGGTGTTCAAAGTGGACAGCAAGATGTTTAGAAAAGCAAAGCATCACTGAGACTGAACACAGGTCCACCCTGGAACACGCTATTTGCTCATGTAGGCCAGACATAGCCTATCCCCATCTTGCACCTTGCTACCTGAGTGATTGTGAAGGGCTGGAAAAAATCAAGTGGCCCCGCTCTGTGTCAATCTGCTCCCCACACGTGTTCCTCTGCCCAGGCTCCTGTGTGCTGTGATCCGGCCCCTCAAGCACTTCTATGGCATCGAGGTGCAGGTGTGGAGCTCTGAGCATCTGAACATCAAGGAGCTCTATGTGATAGTTTGCAACCACCAAGCTTATCTTGACCTCCTGGATACATGCAAGGGAGTGGGGGGGGGCTCATCACTACATCACAGCCTTTGGGGTGCTTCAGGGGTGGACCAGGCTCACCCTGGATGGTCCCAGCAAGGCCAGCACCATGATTTGTATGGGGCAGTGTGGTAGGCATAAGCCAGAAGAGCTGGTGGGACATGAGCTTGGGGCTATGGGTGTGCTGCAGGGAGAGGGTTGGGACGATGGGATGTGATCTTCTCCTAGGTAATGGACAATAGGATGAGGGGAAATGGCCTCAAGTTTCACCACAGGAGGTTTAGATTGGACATTAGGAGAAATTTTTTCACCAAAGGGGTTGTCAAGCACTGGCATGGGCTGCCCAGGGAAGGGGTTGAGTCCCCATCCCTAGAGGTATTCAAAAGACGGGCAGAAGAGGTGCTTAGGGACAGGGTTTAGTGGTGGGATGGCAGGGTTAGGGTAACGGTTGGACTTGATCTTAAAGGTCTTTTCCAACCTAAACGATCCTATGATTCCTATGATCCTATGTATGTTCTGCGTTCGTGCCACCCCCAATGCAGGGGGGTACCAGGAGGAGGGAAGACTGAATACAGGTGCAACCAGCTTCTTAAAAGTGGAGGTCACAAAGCAGGGTGATAGACTGTTTCTGCACATAGAGATCTCTGGGCATACTTGAAGGTCACTTAACAGACCCTGGCAGAAGGAGGTGGTGATGCTGTTGCCAACTTGTCCATGCTGGTTTTTCCATGGTCATTTCTGCCATGTAGTGGTGAGGACTGCCAGTAGATGAAACAGCTTTTCTACTGGGAAGGCCACACCTGTATGAAGGGTGGCATGTAGATTATCAGCAACATCGTTTGGGTGGTTACCTTCAGAAACAATAGTTTTCAGAGTGCCAGAAAACCATACTGTGAGATTACAAGATGGGATGGACCACTAATAAGCAGTATCAACACAGGACAGGAAAAAAACAACAGCAGCCTACAGTTTTTATCAACTAACAGATTGACAAGAGATGTTGATTGCCCAACATTGTAGGGGAAACTGAGGCAAAGAAAAAAAAGCAATAAAAGTTATTTCAGTCCATATAGATTAATCAGTAACAGAGTAGAACTAAATTCCCATTCCTTATGTTTGCACTGTTAGGTCACAGTGCCTTGTATCCTCTTAGGTAAAAAATGCCTTGGAGATCTGTGCATCCTGTACTCTGGTAATATGCCCTGACTGGTCTGGAAACCTGTAAAATGTGACATGTATTACATAGCATTCTTCAAAGGCTCAACTTCACATCATTCTAGCAGAGTCACTGAAAGTCCCTGAATTTTTATAATGGTGAAAAATGCTTTTGCTATATTTATGTGTTCATAAAATAGGTGAATTTCCTGTATTTTTCATATCATAATTAGCCTAAACATCCAGATACCAATTGTGTGCTAACTGTTTTGAGCCGGTTAGTGCAAAATTTAATTTACACTCACCCATCTCATTCAAGGGGAGTGTAAAATATACTCATCGCACCATTTTCATGTTACAGTAATTCACCCAGCACGACTTCCTGGAGTTGAACCAAGTGGCTGAAAACAACTAGCATTCAGGAATCCTACCACATCAGACAGGAACAAAAAAACTCCCTAGAAACACTGGAAAGATATAAAACAGAAGGAAAATCAGAATGAATAGAAGACAAGAATTTCTTAACTCTTCATTAGCTTTCCTTTAAAATGCCCCCCAAACAAAGCTGACACCTGAGACGAGACATGGGGAGCTGTATTGCAGAAACATTTGACAGATAAAGTACTTCAACAACCAGATATCCTGCAATGATTTGAGTTTTGTCACGGTTTGCCATGGGGTGTTCCAAGAGATACTGAGCAAAGCAGCTGAGTGCTACACAAATCAACCTCACAAGCTTTTACTCTCACTGTGCTCCAGTTTATTCTTCCATTTGCCAAAGCTGTGTCTTGCTCAAATGATGTATCATTTTAATCAGTGTAAATGGGGTAACTGAGAAGGCAATGCATTGCTTAAACACACCTCATGCAGCAAAGCAGACAGGCGTATGCTTATCTTTAAGATGGTGAATCATTCCAGTAAATTAAGCAATGCTGAAACCGAGTGTCTAAAGTCAAGCTCATGCTTTTGTACTTGGATGGACCAAGTTGCCACTATCTATTTTTCCCTTTTTGCTCTCCTGTGAGGCTTCTGCTTAAATCACCTGAGCTGTTTGCACACCAATCTTGTGTAGGTGAAATATGCAGCTGCTGCACTGAAGTCACCTATAGCACCTTAGCTCTTTAGGGTACTGAAACAAGTCTTGGTCTTTTCAAATCATTGATTCTCCAGGAGATGACAAAGAAAGGCAAAACGGTCCCTTTGTAATGCTCAAGAGTCTCTTCAGTTTCTTAGGCTGGCAAACAACTGCTGCTAAGCTTTTTTTTCAGCATGTGTCATTTTGCTGGATGATTCCCAAGTGTGAATGGAAATAGCAGTAACAGCAGCTGAGGTTTATCTGCGATAGGATTACCAGATTTCCTACAACAGTTCTTGGAGGCGGATCGCTCCATTGTGCTCCAGTGGAAGAGATCTGAGACCTGCTGAAGAGAGGGAAGTCTACACTGCAGCTTCTATTCAACAGCACCCAGAGTTTTTTCCTACTGTATTACACAAGCTACTGCCTTTGCCTTCTCACCTACTCTGCCCTCATGTGCCTCTTTTCCGTTATTCTGGCACTGGCAAGGCAGCTGCTTAATCTTTTGGACTGCTGTGCCAAGATGTTCCACCCTTCCTCTCTCCCTCCCTCAAGGCTGTGGCCATACATTTAGCGTTTTCTGTCTGCAACACCTAGAAAGGCATTTCTTATACCCTCCTGTCTTTTTCTGTTCCCCATCTTCTTAACCCGTGAATTAAATGGATTTTTCCACATGTGGAAGTATTCTCTTTCTCCATGGCTAGAGTTCATATAGGAAAAATATGGCAGAGCAAAATTAATATTGTATTGAAAAAGAAGGGATGAAGAAGCGTTTGCAGGAGAGAGAGCATAGTGTCCCTATACCCATTATACTCACTTCCCATCTCATTTTTTCCATGGCTCACATGAAATGGTCACTTCAGTAATCTGGGCATCCTTAATGCCCGTCAACCAAGTGAGGGGCAGCACTCGTTGTAGCTAGATCCTACTGCAAGTAGTCGTCCCGTCCAGCAGGCAGCTGCCAGACAAAATGGATATGGCTGTTTTTCCTAGTTTTCTCCCTCAAACCGGTGGTGCCAGTATTGAAGTTCTTTGCTTAGCTGTTGAAGGTATTAAATGTATGAGAGCTTCATTTCCATACGACCTCTTCTGTCTGTCAAATTGAGTGAAAGCTGATCAAAAAGGAATGTTATTGTGAGTAGCGGGGATGACGAGAAGCAAAGGAGTTGCATGGGCCTTCTTTGTTCAGATGAAACAAGCAAACAGACAATAACAATACAAACAAACAAACACACACACACATACACAGACACACACACACTTACTTAAATGTCTCCAAACTCATTTGACCTCCCAGGGGGTTATTTTTGGCTTGCTGCATAGCACCCTCTTCTGTAATTCAAAGTCACAGTCCCTGCTGTCTGAGTGTCTGAGAGGTGACATTTTATGTATAAACATAATTTAACCCTTTGACATCTAGAAGGAAAAAGTTACATGCAATATGTTAATATGAAGGAAATAACTGATGCGCAAGCCATGGAAGTGAGCTTTGACTCAACTAATACCCTTTGCAGTCTAATTTTATCTAATAGCCAACTACATTTTGGCATTTTAAATCTGAAATTGAATGTTGGAGGGAGGGGCAGGTCAACCATACTTCAATCTCCTAGCAAAACCAATCACTACAGCATAATCATGTGAATTTTGGTAAAGTACAACAGCAGGCTGAACCTTGCATTGTATTAAGCTTTACTGACCTTTGGCTTACAACTGCACATTCTCACTCCACTTACAATAGCCATTTATTCAGATTTTTTTTTTGTAAGTTACTGCTTTTACAAACAGTCTCTGGATGGTTGCCTCATGAGGTTACTCAATTATTTATAATGTTGATGCAGAAAAGCAATATATTCTGAGGAAGACATACCATTAAGTCACATGTCTTCTTCTCTCTTATCATTGCCTTTTTCATGTTTTAATCCAATTGTCGAGGATGTTCTCATTCATTAATAACTCAGGCAACTGTGTTTTGCTACACTCCAAAACGCAACATTTGTTGACTGGAATGCAAGATGGACTTGTGTGTTATCTCTGCTTGAGCAAGAAACCTCACTTTAATGTGACGTCACATAGCTTAATAGTTATTGCGGAGTTTATTTTGAAATACAGCTGTCACCTAGACTTTATTAGTGGGTTTTTTGCCATTGTATAGTATGGTAAAGTAAGTCTAGAGTAAGTAAGTTCACTGCCTCTGTGTTAACTTATTTTTTGCTGTAGGGAATTGCATTATTGATTTTGCTCCTTCTCCCTAAGTCACAAATCACTTATTTCATTCAAATCTTCAAACGGATTGCTCAGACTAATCAGTCCCAAACCACCAATTCAATCATTGATGCTGAGATAAACTCATTGCCCTCACATGCTGAGCCAAACAATTTGCCAGCTTGCACTTGATAGATGATTCCCTGAAATGTTTATAAAGTTGAAAATGTAACATTTTCATTTCCTATATTATAAACTAACACAATATCAAATGGACCTTCTAAGTCCTTAATTCATTTACACTGAGTTCGGTAAGGGTACCCTAGAACAACACTTGGACTCAGGTAGACATTGTCTTCCCAACACTCTGTAAATACTGCACAATAGCCTCAAGTGAAATAAAATGTTAGTCAGGATGCTATGATGAACAGGCATGGAGAACTTTTTCTTTCCAGCATTTTCCTGCCCTTCTCAACAGTAAAGCTGATCTGAATGTCTGCATCTGTGTGCCTGGGCAGGGCAAGTGCTCCCAGTGTCCCAGTCATTCACTGTGGGGATGGGGCTAGCTGTGCTCCCTCCTCTTTTTCTGTGCAGCTGTGTTTCCCTGAAGGAAGGGTTTCATCCCCATATGGAACCAGACAAAATCCCTTTGAGAGAGGGGTGGTAAAGGCACCCTTTGAAGTCAGGTATGAACACAGGGCTTCTATGCAAATATTATGCAAAGGAACCAATTCCCTATTCCTTTGGTACTGATGAAGGTTTTGATCTAGAGGAAACTCATGAAAGAAAACCTTTTGGCATATTCCATCAATGATGTTTTGGTCTTCCATATGGAGATTAGTATTTCTAAAAGTAGGTTCCAAATAGATATAAACATTTTGATTACAGGCAAGACAAAAAATGCATTTTAAACCTATGTTAAGTGATGGCAGAAAAGTGACAACAAAAGAGCCCACATAAAAAATCCACATGCAATGCTAAGTGAGAAGTGATGAATTTCACTAATTAATACCTTAAATTTATCTAGGACATCTTATTACAAGCTCTGAATTCTCTCACTAAGCATTTCTTATGTCTCAAGGCTCAGAGATAATGTCTGATGACCACTGGCATATGAAGATACAGCAGTACTAATGAAGCATTTAGGAGGAAGAATATTGCCGGGATCATTTTAAAACATTAATAACAGTAAACTGCACTGATTTTTATGAATTCATTAGGATTGACAGTATCAGAAATGACCTATTAAAAGGCCACGACTCAGTTCAAGGAACCTTCAATAGTTCCATACTTAATATAAAGAAAGAAGTAAAGTTTAAAACATGAATGATATCTGCTTTTATAAATGCAGGAACCCGATCTAGTTTTATATATTTTCCAAATGGGGAAAACAAATTCATTTCCACTTGAGAACAATCAACGGCAAATCTTATTAAAAAAATTACAGCTGGTTTTGAGTTCTGTAAGCAGAAATGGTTCAAAAATAGGCCAGGGTGACTGATATTCAATTAATGAAATAATATTTCATCCATATATTAAAACCTTGGGGTCTATTGTCTCCTCTGTATATTTGTGAAGCTTTCAGCAGCATTACTTGGACATAAATGATGAACCATATGCCCTTTCCAGCTTATGTCTTAATGACAGTGGTGCTTGCTAGAACGTATAGAGCTGAACTGATTCCCAAGTCTGAGGTCAGAAAAAAGTTTTTCTTCTGGATGTTTGGGCCAAAGTTTTCCTTTCTCCCTTTCTCTTCCCTGCTATAACCCCCCTTTTTTTTTTTCTTCTCTTTCTCCCTCTCCCAGCTTTTACTCCCTATTTTCCTTGGTTTTATTTAGCAGATTCTGATTTGTGTATGCCAGTTTGTTTCACACAGACAATTTTGCACATATAGAAGGGGAATGTGGACACCCTCACACTTCGGTCGTTCCGGTTTTTCTTCTCCTTTTAGTTCAAGTAGGCACTGTATATGTGTATCAAAGGAATTGCACTTTAAAGCCCTCCTCCAAAGGACAAATCTCAGCCTCAGAAAAGCATAAGCAGTTACAGTCTTTGAAATAATAGATTCAGGAACTGAAAGGCTTGTGGCATCATGACTTGGTGAGGTAAATGGCATTATTGGTAGCATGACCCTAGAAAAATGAATTACACTCTATCTCCTGCAATCACTGCTGCTCTTCTGCCCCTACTTCCTTCCTGGGGAAAGTGGTATGTTAACATGTCCTCCTGCCTGGGAGGTACTGCAGTCTGGAATACAACTGGAGAATTGTGGGGGACCTGCTCCCTGCATATGTTCTTATGAAAGACCAGGAGGCTAGCCTGCAAACTGCAGAAGGGACAACAAAAAGCCTTTGTTGAACGTCCCCGTGGAAGACGATGACCAGGAAACCCTATTGTAATACAAGTTCAGTACCCTGAGCACGAAACACAGCCTGCTCCTCTGCCCTGAGCTCAATAAATCTATGCCCTCCCAAATACTGTTGTGGTTTAACCCCAGCCGGCAGCTAAGCCCCATACAGCCACTTGCCCACTCCTCCTGGGAAGCAGGATGGGGGAGAGGATCAGAAGGGTAAAAGTGAGAAAACGCATGGGTTGAGGTAAACACAGTATAATAGGTAAAGCAAAGGCCGTAGGCACAAGCAAAGCAAAGCAAGGAATTAATTCCCTGCTTCCCACCAGCAGGCGGGTGTTCAGCCGTCTCTAGGACAGCAGGGCTCCATCGCACATAACAGTGACTTGGGAAGACAAATGCCATTGCTCTGAACATCCCTCCCCTTCCTTCTTCTTCCCCCAGCTTTCTATGCTGAGCATGACATCATATGGTCTGGAAGATCCCTTGGGTCAGTTGGGTCGGTTCACGGCTTGGGCCCGTCCCAGGGCCTTGTGCACCCCCAGCCCACTCACTGGTGAGGTGAGGTGAGAGGCAGAAAAGGCCTTGGCTCTGCATGAGCTCTGCTCAGCAATAGCTAAGACATCCCTGTGTTATCAACCCTGCTTCCAGCACAAATCCAAAATATGGAACTGTATGAGCTTCTGTGAAGAAAATTAACTTTGTCTCAGCCAAAACGAGCACATGTATTGGGTTCATGTGACAATGTTTTGGTAGTGGGGGGGCTACATGGGTGACTTCTGTGAGAAGCTGCCAGAAGCATCCTCCATGTCCTATAGAGCCAGTGCCAGCTGTCTCCAAGATGAACCCGCCACTGGCCAAGGCTGAGCTCATCAGCGACGGTGGTAGTGCCTCTGGGATAATGTATTTAAGGAGGTGGAAAAGTAACTGCTGGGGCTGTACAACAGCAGCCAAAGAGAGGAGTGAGAACACGTGAGAGGAGCAGCCCTGCAGCCCCCCAGGCCAATGCAACAGGAGGGCAGGAGGGACTCCAGGCGCTGGAGCAGGGATTCCCCCGCAGCCCCTGGTGCAGCCCCTGGCGGGGCCGGCCGTCTCCCCGCCGCCCCCGGGTTTGCAGGTTTGCTGGCCGGGCTGGTGACCCCGTGGGGGACCTATGCTGGAGTAGTCTGTGCCTGAGGGACTGCACCCTGTGGAAAGGATGGACATGCTGGAGCAGTTCACAAAGAACTGTAGCCCATGGGAAGGACTCATACTGCAGAAGTTCATGGAGGACTGTCTGCTGTGGGAGGGACTGTGACCAGGCTGGAGCAGGGGAGGAGTGTGAGGAGTCCTCCCTCTGTCAAGGAAGGAGAAACAAAAACCACATGTGATGAACTGACCCCAACCCGCTTTCCCTGTCCCCCTGTCCTGCTTGGGGGAGGGGGTGGAGAAAATTGGGAGTGAAGTTGAGTCTGGGAAGAAGGGAGGTGTGGGGGGAAGGTGTTTTAAGATTTATTTTTTATGTCTTATTACCCTACTCTGATTTGATTGGTAATAAATTAAATTAATTTCCCTGAGTTGTGTCTGTTTTGCCAGTAATTGGTGAGTGATCTCTCCCTGTCCTTATCTTGACCCATTAGCCTTTTGTTGTATTTTTCCCTCCCCTATCTAGTTGAGGAGAGGAAGTGATAAAGTGGCTTTGGTGGGCACCTGGCGTCCACCCAGGGTTAACCCACCACACATACTATTTCCACTATGTATGAAACACACCTGACTCCTCAGTACCAACAAATATATTTTTGGAATATTTCACTTCTATTTAAAACTTTTACTTGATCCTTCATTCTGACTAAAATTTGCAACATGACGTTTATACCAGAGTTTTAATTAGTTCTATTTTATTTTTGGGACTTATTAAATGAATCTTTTTATACATCACAGTGCTATGGGGCTACTGCAGCTTCTCCCCAGCATGTGATAAAATATGCATCACTAAAGGCTGTAAATTACTTTTTCCACCTACCCTAACAGAATTGCGGCTTGATTTTTTTGCTGCTGATACTCAGAAAGGCAACTCTGTTGACCTCTACTGATTTCAGGAGGAAGAGCTGATTCAGGCAGGGCACACTGTCCTGTTTGCCTCCCCTTACTGCTGTTTCAAAAGCTTTTTTTATTGTCAGTTACATATAAACAATTTATATATGCTTTCATTTCTAGACTCTTGCTGACATTTAAGGATGAATCTTATAAGCAGGAAGAGCTATTTTTTCCTTTTCCAGTCTTTGGACATAATCTTTACTTCTTTTTTACTGAGTGAAATACAAAGTGGTTGAATCAATCCCAAAGACTCCCAAAATTGCCCAAATAATTTTCAAGTTCATGTTCCATTTGCAGTGGTTATATTTACATACATAACCTGTCCAGATACCTCCACCAAAAGACAAAGACAAAGGTTTGAAATGTCTCAATGAAGTCAAGGTTTCTGCATTACTTTGTCTGCACAGTGAAACGGCAGTGCGCGGGCCCTCAGTGACAACACTCATTGCCATCTCACTTAGATAAGCTCATTTGAGATCCCCAGCTTGGCCCCCCGAGTCTGAAGCCAGAGCTTCTTGACATCTGACACAACTCTTTCTTGCTGACCGCGGTAAGGTTTCAACAGGATAAAAGGACAATCACTCTGCCTTTATGTAGTTTTTGACAATGTAATCCTACATGGTTTTCCCCCTTGTAACATCCTATCTTGGTCAGTTTACAAGCTGGACTGCAATCTCTGAACTCGTAGTCACCCACCTTGCTTTTTATTATATGCCAGTCAATGCTTGTGCTCAGTGCAGAATCATTACTTTCCTCATAGATTTTTCTATAATTCTCCTCACTACATTATCCGAGAGCTTTGTAAGTACTGCCTTTATCCTTATAATCTCCATCGGATGAAGTGTTGTTATTTTCCTTGTCTTAGATGGGGAGAGATAGGTCATGGTGAAATCAAAGTGTTCAGAAGAGTGCATTAATTGTAGGTGTCCATTTTAAATGAGGGAGGAGCTGACTTTCTCAAAAGGATTAGCTTTGCTAGAGCATGCTACAAGGTGCACAACACAGATCTCATTGATTTTCTTAGCATTGGAGAGTGCTCAACGCTTCCTTAGTTCCTGGTGGCAGAAATATCTCTGAGTCCTCACCACCTCTGCAAGTTATCCCGTACTGGATGGCAGGTGGTCACTAGGGCACGTGTGGTTGAATTTCTCTAGAGAGTCTTTTGAGAAGGTGAGAGTTAGCCATTTCATGGCAAATGTGGATGATCTTGTTCTTTCTCTCTCTTTGTTCCTCCCTCCACTGAAACAGCATGTCCACTAGGAGATAAATGAGGGGTTTGTCCCTCCTGGCCATATCCACTTAGGAAATGTTAACAGAAATTTCAGTGTATAATTTCGACAAGTGCCCTTGAAAACCTCCTAATCTATTACTACAAGAAGCAAAAAACAGCAGCAAAATTCCATAATTAAAAGACATTTCTACTATCCAGTACTGTGGGGACATACATGAATAAGAAAGCAGCCAATTCTAGAAACTTCTGCAGGGATTTTCTTGCTGAACAAGGCTGATTAAAGCCTCCACTTGAGATTTGATCCCTCTGCAGTATAATAGGTATTGTTATATTGTCTCTGAATGGACAACAGGTTCCTGAGGCTAATACAGTCCTGGTGGAACATAAAACAGGGGAAAGTACTTAGACCCACTTCTTAGGGTTTTCCATGTTGGCATCTTAAACAGTGAAATCACTGGGTCAACTTTTCTACAGCAGAATAAGAGCTATGCAAAAAATGTTATTATTGTCTGTGCTTGCTAAGTGCTGCTGCCTGCCTTCTCCACAATGAGGCAGGAGCTTTGTTTAAACTGTCAAATGCTCAAACACTCTGCTTCTATCCCACAGGAAGAGTATGTGGGAGCCCTTCCTAAACAAAACACCTAAACAAACAAACCCCAAATCCCCCAGAAGTTTCACTACAGCTCTGAAGCACTGAGGTACTCTTAAAACCCCATACTAACATCCTAAGGTTGCACACTGGATTAGCATTTGGATTTGCTTTTGCTCGTAGTGGTATTTGTCTAGTGGCTATAGCAATACATTAAATGATTACAAGGCAGCCCCAAGAAGTTCTCACGATGAATTGCAAAAGATGAATGGAAAATCTGAGAAAGATGGACACTAAAACCAAACAACTAACTCCCAGAAAGAGAAAAATATTTGCATAAATTTGTGGCTCTAAAGAAAGTCTGTGGAACCTGAATTTGCATAATCTAAATGATGAGAAAAGTCAAGGAAACTAAAGAGTGTTTAGACATGTTGGTGCCAGGGCTAGCTCTTAACTTGCACAAATCACTTTGTGAGAAGAAATCCCACGTGCCCTGATCCTGGAGCCAGAAAAAGCACTAAGACAGATTTCCCAGAAGAAAGGGACAAAAGGCTGTAGTCTACTGGGAAAAAAAACCCAAACCAAAACAAAAAAAACCCCAAAACACAAAAACCCAGGAAAAAAAAACCCCAAACTTTGGAGGTCTGTGTAACAGCATCTGGAGTCACTGGACACTGTTCCGTATCAAGGAACGGAAATGCAGACTTTGGTAGCCTCAATCCTTGTTGCATGTTTAGGGATCAACAGGTGAAGACAAGTCTGTTATAGTCAGGCCTCTCATAACTTTATTAGAACTGAAATGCCCAAGAACTGCTGAATCCTCGAGCTGACAACAAAACTTGGACAGAGAGATGGATTTGCACATCTGCCAGGAGCAGGAAGGCAGACAAGATCTGCAACCATGGCAATGTGGGCTTAGATACCCTGACACTCCTCTAGTGGCTCTCTGTCCGCTGCCTTCAGCTGCGTGCCAAAACCTGAACTATAGTTTCCCTAGTATTCTCTGAAAATGATAGATGTGTGAAGGAAGGAAGGAAGGAAGGAGAAATTCCCCCTTGAAGGAGAAATAGACAATGTTTCAGAACTGCAGACATCCTCCTCTCCCATTTGTTTTTCACTCTCTTCAATTTCAGGAGTTGTCCAGATATAAGTATTAAAAAAAAGGCCGAACTGGTGATACTTAGTACAGGGTATCAGAGGCTTAAAAATACAGTTTCGTAGAATCATAGAACAGTTTGTGTTGGAAGGGACCCTCAAAGGTCATCTAGTCCAGCCCCCCTGCAATGAGCAGGGACACCTTCAACTGGATCAGGTTTCTCAAAGCCCCATCCAACCCGGCCTTGAATGTTTCCAGGGATGGTGCATCTACCACCTCTCTGGGCAACCTGTTCCAGTGTTTCACCATTCTCACTGTAAAAAACTTTTTCCCCATATCTAGTCTAAATCTACTCTCTTTTAGTTTAAAACCATTACCCCTGGTCCTATTGCAACAGGCCCCTGCTAAAAAGTTTATCTCCATCTTTCTTACAGACCTCTTCAAGTACTGAAAGGCCACAATAAGGTCTCCCTGCAACCTTCTCCAGGCTGAATAACCCCAACTTTCTCAGCCTTTCTTCATAGGAGAAGTGTTCCAGCCCTAGGATCATTTTGTAGCCCTCCTCTGGACACGCTCCAACAGGTCCATGCCTTTCCTGTGCTGGGGACTCCAGAGCTGGATGCAGTGCTCCAGGTGGGGCCTCACCAGAGTGGAGCAGAGGGGCAGAATCACCTCCCTTGACCTTCTGGCCACGCTGCTTTTGATGCAGCCCAGGATATGGTTGGCTTTCTGGGCTGTGAGTGCACATTGCCAGCTCACGTCCAGCTTTTCACCCACCAGTACTCCAAGTCCTTCTTGGCAGGGCTGCTCTCAATCCCTTCATTGCTCAGCCTGGATTGATACCAGGGGTTGCCCTGGCCCAGGTGCAGGACCTTGCACTTGGACTTGTCAAACCTCATGAGGTTCACATGCGCTCAATCATTGAGCTTGTTCAGGTCCCTCTGGAGGGCATCCTGTCCCTCAGGCATGTCAGATGCACGACTCAGGGTCCTTGGGCCTCTGGGTCTTCTCTATTCCCTTTAAAAATAATTTAATAGTATTACAATTCAAACATTTAAAAGAGTATATTCTGTCAAGTTTAATCTTTCTGTGAAGCATGTAAATGCCTAAAACACCTCACAAATAAACAGTTTGTGTTTTCAAGGTCTACTCTCTGTCGAAATATATGAACAGACAGCATAATTCAGCAAACAACATGCTGAGTCTGTTTTTAAGATTTAGAGCCTATCCAAGGAATGCTGATACTATCTTTAAACAGAATCTTCGTTTCTGTCAGTATTTCATGTATGGGGTCATGATACAAAATATGTACTGAGGCTCTTTGCCAAGGCTGGTAAACCTATTGTTTATCAGCATAGTTCTTATTTTGCTGCAGAAAAGCTGACTCAGTGATTTCACTGTTTAAGACACCAGCATGGGAAACCCTAAGATGTGGGTCTAAATACTTTTCCCTGCTTGTGTTTTATGCTCCACCAGAGCTATGCAGAGCCTATGTTTATTTTCTTTGGTTCGCAGTTACTTGTGTCACATACTAAGTAGTGACAGGAGAGGACTCCATGTTTGCAAAAATAAAACCAACCACTCCCAAGTTGTCTATTAAGAGAGCAATTTACAGAGACAGTGGCATGGCAGCTCCCATTCAAAGCTGTGTACCACCTTCCTTCCTGGTCCCATTCACACTCTGAATGCCTGTCACCTGAGTGCCCCTCTTTTCACTGCTCCCAGCAATGTCTACATTTCCCCTTTAATGAATCTTATGGCTACTTATTCTATGATGTTTGATACCTTACTTGTTCCCTGCTCAGTAATGAGACCCTGGAAGAAGGCACACACCAGGCATCTCTACAGTCTTAATGCAAACAGGGATACCTAACTGTGTCTTATGTGAAAAGTGGCAGGCCACAATTCATATTAACTGATGACAGCATGTTTCTAAGGAAAAGTCTGCACTCTGTGAAGGAAAGAAACTCATCTGGCAAACGAGCTATTCCTTCTTCTACAACTAAGTTTAGCCAGATTATAGGACTTCCTTCTATCTACACATGGAGGAAGCTTTCTTTAAAAGGCCATATAAGAAAAACTGTTTTTAATCAGGTGGAACTGGGTTAGTGGAAAATCTCTTTCCCAGTGGTGATTAGTTTACCATCACACCAAAGCAATCTGTACCACATAGAGCAAATTTGAAAGCTGGAAGACACACCTGTTGACATTTGCCCAAAGGAATTTGAGCTGCCTGTGCTTCCAGAGAGATGCTGAGAAGGGTTTCTTCACAAACAAAACCAAGTAATTACCAAACATCATTTTGCAGTCTGAGATGGGAATGCATTTATACTGGTAATCTCTTGATAGGCCTGATCAGAGTGAAAACAGTGGTTTTACTTCATTGCCACTGTTTTTAAAGTTTTATTGAATTCTTTTTCACCAGAAAATTTGTCTTTTTTTTAACAAGCCTGGTAACTACACAATAGATTCAATGTAACTCAGCAAATTTTCAGGACAAGGGCCAAAGTTACAAAAGCATGGAACCTTCAAGTACTTTTAATCAGTTTTTTAATAGGGAAAAAGTAATGTACCACTTACCAATACAATAAAACCCTTACTATTTTTATAATCAAGTCTTTGTGTAAAGAAAATAATAGACTGAGGGTAGATTGTTTCTCAAATGAAGGTGGTTTCCAATCCTAAATGCTTTAAGAAAAAAGGTTAACAAGACAGTTAGAGTAAGGAAAGGTTACAGGGTCACAACAGCCATACGTTTGAAAGCAGAGAGTAAAATCAAGTTGAAACTACATTGTTTTAGCATATATTAAAGACAGCTTGCCTTGTCTTTTTTACACCTTTACAATTTGTTAATTGACCTGTGCTAGTAATACATCATTTATTCTGTGCAAGACAAGGCCACAGGTACATACAATTTGTAGGCATAATAAATAATTTGCACTTCCACAGTATCTTCAATCAGAGGATTTCCAAGCACCTTATAAGCAACTAACATCTTTATTTCACAATGCCACTCTAAACAAAGCTATTACTTTTCCTCATTTGACAGGTGGAGAAATGAGATGGCTTGGATAAAGCTCACCTCTTTGCATGGGCCACCACCCTCCACTTGCACCCTTTGTGTGGGCCCACTGAACAGTAGCCAGCTGCATCCTCCTGCCCCAAGGTTAATCAGCGCTTGGGGTTTGGATGTAGTTCTCATATAACCCAGTCCAATGCTCACATCTCCATCATGCTCTTTTTACCAGGTGGCAAACTTCAGGCTACAGAGATCTGTTGGATAGGGCCTGACTGGTACATGCACAGAATGCAACCAGGTAAGTGTCATAGTTATCAAGTGTCACCTAGGTGACTATAATTATGTGACTTAGTCAAGACACGTGGCAGAAGCTAAAATTTTGGCTCTCAATTTGAAGATTGTTTCAGAATAGTGCATGTGGTTCAGTGAGCGATCATAAATTACATCCAAGTACATCTGAATACTAGGCAGCTTCAAATTTGCTCTTTGGGAACTGAAACCTTTGAGAAAATATTTACTTTGCAAATACAGTTCATTTACAATGTCAAACAAGGTGACTCTTTAACATCATGGCAAACACTAGAAATTCCAGTATAATCACAGCACCTCATTAAACATGAAAAATAACCTTCACATGCAGTCATGTTTTGGGGTTGCCAGCAGTAGTAAAGGAAATGTTACAGTATCTGATGAGCTCAGTGACTAGCCCTGGGGATGCAGGGATGTAAAATGTCGAGGAGCATCAGGCCTTGTGAAGGGTTGTGAAGAAAGCCATGAAGCTGGGAAAGATAGATAGCAAGATGCAAAAGAGACAAATAATTTACTGAGAAGCACTGACCCAGGGGAGCCCTTATACCATTCCTGAATGCAAAGAACTGACGTACTTGTTTACAGACCATGGCTTTGTTTTGATGGCTTTACAATGATGTTGACAGTATGGGAATTATTTCCATGTTATTGATATTTAGTAAGAGAAATATTTATATCTATATAAATATATGTATAATAGATGTATAAATATAAATGTAATCTTTTCAGACCTTACAAAATCCAGAAAGTAGCACAGAAAAAAATTAAGACATCAGAAGAAGCTTCAATTTGCAGTATTTAAAGGTGAAAATTTTTCCATTTCAGAAATTTAAAAAGTACATTTAAGTAGTGTGAATGACACAACATTCTACCAGGATCAAGGTATGTCCTGCATCATCAGCCTAAAGAGAAATATTCTGATATGACTGTCCTTTTCCCAAAGATTCACTGGTCCCCCATGGCAATCCTGTCCCCACAGGAACAAAATATCCAATCCAAGTCTCCAGAAACACTGCAGAGTGTGCCACAATGAATAAGGAAAGAAGACAATTTTGCCCACAAATGGACAGAAAAAGATAGTCTTGTAAAATGTATATATAGGTTGCACCCGTGAGTTATTATTCAGAGCCTGTCTGAGCCTGCAAAACATGTCCATCCTCCCCCACAAAAATGTAACCTATTCTAGTCCACAAGGCAAAGATCCAGCCTACAGATTTGGATAAGTAGCCAGGAAGATTACTTTGGGTTAACTGCAAATGTAACTGGTTTCTGGTTAAAGAGCTTATGTGCATTCATTTGTACATGTTTGCATATAAGTAATTTATTGGCCTATTCCCTGGCTCTTCAGCCATCTGTAAGAAAAATGCAGTAACAGAAATAGCCTACTGTGTATTTGCTTACGTTTTCAACCCCTGTTTTGGCAGGGCAGCCACGCTTTCAAGAAACATGGAGATTGTCACTTGCTTTTCTAGAACTCTGTCATGCAGAGAAAATCAAAGGGAATCTTCTGCAGCACAAAAGTCCAAGTGCACAAGATAAAGTCTATCATCATTAAAGGGTTCATGCTGCATTAAATATTAATCAGCTATTGTACTGTCTATATAAAATAGCAGATAAAATGTATTTCCTGGTAAAAAGGAAACAAATTTCGAGCTCAGACTATATATAGACTGTATCTGTAGATGTTTTCTTCCATGAAAGCTTCCTGGTTAATGGTTTCATTTACAGTTAGGCATATTTCAAGCCATGCAACATCATATGACACTTTCTCCTCATTGTTCTTCATACTGCTTTGAACTTTGTTTTAGAGGAGGTTATTCAGACACCAGAGCTGTCTACACACCATACATTGATCACCGTTTTCTGCATAGCCATGAAAATCACTTTTGTGAGGTATGTTATTTAGCTGCATATTTATTTTTTAAGTCCTTAATAAAAATGTTGCATTTAGAAAGAAGAGGTTAGCAGCATTTTTTTCTAAACCTGTTAAAATACTGTCCTATAAGCCTGTTTTGCTTTTCATATTGCTTCTTCTCTCCTTTGTTTTGTATTTTATTGCTAAATTTCTTTTTTTTTGTTTGTTGGGAAACTCCATTAAACGTGCTTTTTACCTTTTTATCTTATGAAAACGAACTTTCTAGTTCACCCAAGGTGGTAAAGAATATATCAGAGTTTACCAGGCTGTAAAATTTTAAAAACTTTAAAATACTCATTGTGGAACTTTAGGCTATGTTAGTGCAGAGCTACCAAAGAAAAAAAGATTTAGGTTTTTTAACGGTAAATACCAGAAATAATCTTACACTTCAGTTGTCTGAGATCTTTATTAGCAAACAATATTGTACTGTATGGTTACATCTAACAGCACAAGATTTCTTAACTTCTTTGCATCCTCTGAGCAAAAGAAATGAAGAGGAAACCAAAAGGGCAGCATTTCTAATGTGAATCACTAAGCTGGCAAAGTGGGAGAGAGCAGTTTGAGAAAAAGCACGGGAGAGCATGGGTAGCTTTTACTTCTAGGGTAAGTGGGAATAACACTTCATGCTCGGAGGAATCTACCATAGAAATCATCTCCCAAGTGCTGAAGTAAACAGAAGTTACACATGGACAACAAAGAATCAGGATCTAGCCTGTACCCTTGATCAGTCATATTAGCAGATCCACAAGTATTGTACACATGCATATGTTTTTAATGGGCTATTTCCTGATATTAAGGGCAGGTGTGATCAGATGTAGGTGAAATGATTTTAGCATTGCTCTACGTGTCCTGTGTGTATTCACAGCATTTGGCCACAAATGCCTAGAAAAATTGTGATACAGTGTTTACGGTATGTAGCATAAAGCTCTAAAATTTCCTAGAATAATCAGAATAAGTAACTCTGTATTAACTGGTGATTGTTCTGATTTGCTTTTCAGTCACTCAGGACTTGAGTGGAATGTGCTGAAGGACTGTACATTTTCTAATTAAAAACCCCATTAGATCATTACCGCTTATTTTCATTAAAACGTGAAATTAATCTTGCAGCAAACTGCCTAGGGACATCAAGTGATCCACTGGATGCTTGCCTTTTCCATTCAGTCAGTATTCTGGATGATACAGAATATTTTCTAGGAAGAGACCAGCACCTGCCATGTCTGCTGGACTTGCTGGGACCTGATAGACTGACGACTTGGCTTGGAGATACTCACCACCTTGCGGGATTCTGCTGTACATACCAAATAAAAAAACGCACTCTTTCTGCAACAGAGTTTCCTGATCTGCTTCCCATTTAAAGTACATAGTAATTAAGCAAATGTGGGTAGATTTCCACCTTTGAATGGGAACCTGAGCAAATATTAAGGCAGAATTTGGGTCTGGATTTAAATATAATATATGCAAATGTTATCTATTCCACAGTACACTGGAGCCGTTCATGTCCTGCTCACCTTATTCATGTTGAAGAGTAACAGCACGAAGTGGAACAAGCAGCAGTTTTTGCCCCAGTGGTCTCATAGTCACAGTTAAGAAAGTGATGAATCAAACTAAACCCGTGGATTAGGAGCTCTGTCACTGTAGGTTTCCCTCTTCCCTATAGATCTGAATCAGGGACTTTGTTTAAACAACTCCTTCTCCCCCAGAAAGATTAAGGATCTCTCCCTCTCCTTGGTCTACAGCAGAAAATATTTTCTGGCACTCATAATAATACTTCTAAAGAGCCTGTTTCTGGGGTCATGTCACATCTATCTGATTTAAACACTGCTGTTCCCAATGGAGCACCTAGGGGAAGACATAACAAAGGTCTAGCTTTGTGCTTAGGGTGACTTTTTGGTTTCAGGTTCAGCCAATAGGGATTGAACTTCCTTGTCACCTCCAAGCTTTACAGTCTAAAGCACACAGTTCTCTGGCCACTCCACCTAGACAAGGTTTTAAAGAACAAAGTTTAAACTCTAACAGGTGCCATTTGATGTACGTGCTTGTGAAATGGTACTGCCTGCTGTCTGGGGATTGACACGGGGAATTTCTTCACATATGAATAGATTTCCCAGTCACGCATCAACTTTGTCAGAGTCTTAGGAGAAAAAGAGGAGGAGAAACATTTGCTAAAATATTTGCAATACATCCCCTGATCAGATGGCAACAGCTGCTTGCAATCAAAATCTATCTCTCTCTATTGGGTGTTCACGTTGTGAACACAAAAATGGATTCTACTTATAACAAAATTAAGACAATTTCTTCTGCAAATAAGAGCCACAGGGAAACTGACCCCTTCAATTGCACCATGAGTGGGGTGAGATGGTCACCATTCCTCGTTGTATTAGAAATAATGAGTTTGCTCCTCCTAGACCATGAACCTTCCACTGTTATTACAGGATGCACTTGAGTCTCGGGATACAAAGAAGCCTTGTTCCTCCACACCAGCTCCTACATTTCTCAGGTCTCCCTCTTGCTCCTTGGCAGACAATATCGCTGGATTAACCATGGCACTTTCCATGCAACTCATGTGCCTCTGTCTGGCAATAACACACAAAAGGAAACTGTTTCAGAAGAAATGCTGATCTTGGATAGGGCTCAAAGACTGGGTCTCTTTTTTCCTTTTCCCATGTGTACCTTTGAATCTGAAGGAAATGTGCAACTTCCCCTTGCACCACAAATGCAGAAGGCAGGAGATACCTATGGATGGTACTGTTTGCACTAGGTTCTTAGGGGAATGTTTTCCCTCTGCACATGAAAACTGGGTATTTAAAGGAACACTTATATCAGACTGCTAGGGATACTTTTACATTTGGCAAGTGAGAGATGAATGTAATACAAAGGCAAAACATTTACTCTCTGGTTCATAGCCAGCTTCATCATGGTGGGACTGATTCTCTGGACAACTGAATTTCTGAATGTAAGTCCTAGAGAAAGGTCTTTAGCAGCAGTCAACAGCAAGACAAGAAAGAGACAATAAACAGGAGTTGAAGAAGACACAGGCACATGCATATTTTATGTAAGAGTTGGAATTTGTTTTAGAAATGTTCATATAATTAACACAATCAAGCACAGAGCTTGTGCTATTGTGTTGTTTGTAACACTGCAAAAATCTGTTCTATTTAAAAACAGAATTATGCTGTGTTTCTGTCTTATAAAGATATACCAACCATGAAGAATTTGGCAAAACATGTATGAACACTTCTGAGGCTGCTGTTAGAGAAAACCAGAGTGGCACATTTTGCCAAGATGCAAGAGAGAAAAGTGAATAAGCAAAGTGAATGGCAAATTTTTATGTTTGCAGTGACTATTCATAAGTACCTGTGATTGTTTGCTCAAGTGCTGAAGAAAACCAGTTTACCTTTAAAAATCTGAGAAATGTCTTGAGTCAAATAAGCTCTTGGGGAGGAAAGGCTAATTTTCAACTGTGCTTAACTTATTCATCAACATTAAGCTTCCATAATAAGTGAGTCCAGCCAGGCAGAAAGTTAAAATAAACACATCTCATTGTTATTATTTCAATTTCCAGGTCCAAAGGAGAAATACAAGACATGCTACTTTTGACGTTTTTGAAATATGACTGAAAACTGCTATAGCCACACAGCATGTACTTTGCAGTTTCACTGCACCAGTTCAAAACAGCCTAGGACAACAGATTTCTGAACAAAGTCTAATATTCATTCCCCTTCAGTGTTTATGTTCTTACCTCCACTGGCAACTGGAGGCAAACTTATGTATGGTAAAGCAAGTGTCCTCCATTTGCTAGTACAGTGAGGATCCCCTTCTCATTACAAAAGGAGGCAAAACTCACATTATTGATGTATTGCACCTTATATGGCTATAGAACCCAAAAGCCCCATACCAAATTGGAGTTCTGCTAGGGAAAGCCAAAATTACACTTACTATATTCCATGGTCCAAGGAGCTCACTTGTGCAGTAGGAACTTTTATGAACCGGCCTAGATGTTTTGCATCTGCAGCAGGAGAACATTCCATTTGTAGTTTTATGTGCCCTACCATTTCCTGGATCATTGGTTTAGGATTTCTGGACACGCAGACTCCCATTTGAAACACCATCATGATAGTAAATAGTGAAACACAAATCTTTCTGAAAAGTAAGGATTCTTATTTTACTGAAAGTGAACGGGAAATTCTTACTAGAAAAGCTGCTACTTCTGTTGTGACCATACACTGAAAATGCTCTAAACCTGCAAACGGCTACCAAATGTTGGATTAAGTAGATTACGTCCACATTGCATGCACATCAAAGAAGTGTCCAGCTAAGCATATAGCTATATTGCACATACATGTGCATGTTTAGGAAAACCTTTGGACCTGTCACTTTTTGAATGTCAGATGGAGAAGTCTAAAATAGAGCAGCAAGTGTTTCTAGAAGATAGAAGTGTGTTGTATCAATTCTGCAGCAAAGATGGATTTACAGTCTCTGGTGGAAATTGCATTTCACTTTCCTTTTCAAAAGGAAAGATGCTGATTAGTAAGTAGGACTTTCAGAGAGAAGTGAGTAAAAATAGGGCAGAAAGCAGTACCTTAGTGAGGAAGAGACAGTCCAGGAAAGAGGAAAGGGAAAGGTCTCTTGAATGTAAACCTTCTGATAAGGTTTCTTTGTGCTCCTGTGCATCCTGCTCTTCACAGATAGCAGCCATCTTCTTGGAACTAGGACTATCAATTTATTGGATATATGGACAGTGCACACCATGGAGAGGGCCTCAGTCCCCAGATAAAGTACTAAAGTGCAGAATTAGCTGCATGGGAAGAACAGTTGTAATAGTACTTTTATTATCTGCACTACTACCTCTACCTCTTCAGAAAACTGTCTGACTTAAAATCCAGTAGTGAAAGGATAAGACAATGTTCTTTTTAAATTAAATCATAGCACAGAAATTTCACCACCACTATATCAGGTCTTTTAGGCCTCCTCAGAAGATAAGACTTTTTATTTCCCCTCGAATTATTCTGTTGATGGATTTTGCTTTAATGCAGAATGTATCAAAATAACAATTGCCCAGTATTTGGCAGGTGCAAACCAATTTGTTCAGCTTGGAACGCTTGATGACTTTTTGTGATGGCTGTGATATTACATTTGTTTGACTAGTGCCCTGAACATACAGTAAGAGAGATGCCAAAAGGCAAATTCATGACGAAAGAACTGATCTGAAAAGAAAATCATCAGAGGGTTGTTTTTATTGGTATTCTTTACTGATCGAGCACTTAGGAAGACTCTGTAACATGAAAGCTATCCAGACTTGTACAGAAGATTTGCAATATACTGTGTGTCTCTGCTCCTCTCTACAAGATTTTTTACAAAGCTGTAACATAAAAAGTTTTTCTTTTAAAATTTAATTATTTTTAAAGTATTTTAAAAGCATATTTTTTTAAACTAGTTGTTTCTTTGTGAAATTTTTACACTTTTATAAGGTGAGCTTCATACCTCCGTAGGTATTTATCAAGTTATTTTTATTTTCAGAGAACTTCCTTACTTCTCACTTCACATAGCGTTCCAAGACAGAATTTATGAGAATGGTATATATGTCAAGAAGCAATAAAATACTGTAAAAAAACCTTTGAGAATTCTTGGCCAGCTAGAGTAAACAGGTGTAAATTTAAATCAGTGACACATGCCAATTTACACATATGAGTCTTTTTGTTCTCAGCTGAAGGTCTGTCATTCTATTTCTCAAAGTGACTTTACACAAATTTTCCTAATATTGTGTTTAAGTTTTCAGACACATTCACTTGTGTGTTGTTTCAGTACTACAGTATTTTTTCTGCAGTCTGATTTTGATATCCTAGTATCCTATCTTCCGTTAAGATTTAAATCCATTTTTGATATTCTGCACTGAGAGTTTAATGCCTCACAGCTTCCAACGCATCCCTCTTTCCTCTACGCACAAAGAGTCAAAGTTTGCTTCTTGTAACAATTGCCTAAATGCATTCACTGGCATGGCAGCAGGTCCTGATAACAGATGTGGCAACAGCTGGAGGAATATTTTTTTTCTTATTTGAAATTGATGCTTAAGTCTATGTTCAGCCAAATAAATCTCTGGCATTGCAAACGTGCAAATTCCTGAGGATGCCTTTGACTTCACTGAAGACATATTTTTGTTTCTCTAATGATGCCTATTTTCTCTAAGGATTGATAGGCATCAGAGCCTACCCACCTAGCACAAAGCACACAATTTTAAGAACTTTATAAAAAAAGAAGTTACATGTTTACGTATGGAATACCTTCACTTTAGGGGTTACAGCCCTATAGTGAATTGGCTACCTGAGCCTTTCTTTAGAAAAAGTCAAATTGTCTACCTTTTCAATGACTCCAGGTATTTCTTAGGAAAGGTGAGAGCACATGAATGCACACAAATCTCTGAAAAACCGGAGTTGCCCTTGTTTGCGGGATGGTTGGGAACTTGATGCTGTCTCAGGACTTCTCTGAAGCAACCTTAAGTTTTCTCAAGGTTGAAACACCTCCAGGATATGTAGCAGAGTGTGAGGGGTCCAGGATCTAGGCAATGGAGAGCAAGAATTTAGTATACATTTTTGATTTCTCCTTTTTTCTTCATTAAAAAAAATAAGCTTCTTATAAACCTGCAGTGCCTAATCTTTTAATGAAAGTTCAAACTGAGTAAAAAGTATTCAGAAAATCCTCACTTAAGACTGTATAAAACTTACTCCTAGCTGTTTCTGTGGATGTCATCCCCATTCCAACTTGTTCTTTCAGCCATGTCCTCAAACTTCTGGTTAACTTTATGTCGTGGTATTCTAGTTTCAGCTACTAATCACCA
>NW_009258966.1:1823051-1859103 GCF_000687185.1 Egretta garzetta | reverse complement strand
CTCCCAGCTTGTTATGCACCTGGGCGAGCAGGAGAAGCTCAAAAAGTCCTTGAGTAGTCTGAGCACTACTTGGCAACAGCTGAAAACATCAGTGTGTTATCAACATTCTTCTGGTACTAAATCCAAAACACAGCACTATGCTAGCCACTATGAAGAAAATTAGCTCTATCCCAGCCGAAACCAGGACACTTTAGCAGGTGAAATTCTAGTTTCAGCTTCTTGTTGTACACTACTAAGTCAGGCTGAAGTCTGTAAAGTTCAATATGTCCTGATGAAACAGGCCCTCTTTTTATAGTTTTTAGTGCCCAATCTATATCAGAGTGCAAGATAGGAATATGTGCTGCTGGAACACTACCAGAAGCCAACAAAAAGTCTGCCTGTTTCTTAAAATTGTCTATTACTTCACTTCTGCAATACACATGAAGAACATGCAATTCTGATGCTCTTGTTACAATCGGTATGGAGGAAATTCTGACCTGCCTCTGGTTTCTGCAGGGCCCTAGTTTTCTGCAATAAGTCCTCCAATGCCCAAACTTTTGTGGTCAAGCCTAGGCCCTTCTAGGTGATACCTAGGTGTTACTTTGCAGCAGAGAGGCACTGCATATGGGACCTAGAACCAACTCTCTAACAGAAAATGAGGATTCCCTTTGACCAGCTAGTTCCAGAAATCAGTGAGCTTCCGGCAGCATAAAGCTTAATGACAGGCAACGGATCTTCAATGGCTTAAAGTCTATATAGAAGAAACTCATCCTGTTTCCCTTCTGCCTGCCACTCTCCTTATTTTACCTGCCCTCCAGGGAATCAGGCATCTGGAAACAATTAGGTGAGTCCATATTCTGAAAGGCTCTCCCAATAACTATTAAACATAAATGTGGGATTTCAGGTAGCAGCTGCAGATGTTCTGGGTAAGGATAACAGGACTTTAACTCTTTGCCTTCTGTTTACCAAGCTGGAGAAATTAATCCCTTTATGAGATTAATGTAAGTATATAGACTTGTATGTAAGTAAATGGGTGACTCTCTACATAATGTATAACAAGTAATTTCCCCCAGAAGTGTTGAGAGCATGTCTTGTGCTTTCTTTTCCAATGGATTTTGACATCCAAGAATGAAAAGAGACAAGAGCACTAAAGCTGAAGCATAGCCCTGCTTGGGTCAATGGGGATTTGAATTAGGTAAGGATTTGTCTCCAGTCAGTGTTTTATTGCAATGTATAACTTATCGTTGCATATTAGGCAGTGTTAGTGAAGTGCATATGTGAATGCATAGTTGGGATGAGTCCAATCAAAATAATTACATGAAACTGATTATTTCCAAGATTAACCTGTTACTTTTCGTTTTTACTTCCTGATACTCAAAGGAATATGACATATGCTGAAGCAGCATACAAGATTACTTAGCATTTAGAGGACAGCTTTCCACTTTGCTCATAAATATTTTTTTGTATTTTCATGATAAACATAGAGTACATACAGTTCTGAGGTTTTAAACTTTTAATTCACTCTCACCTACTCTTCTACTTTCTAAATCCTGAAAGAGTCACCAAGTTTTAAGCAAACATGTGTCCAGTTTTTGGGAAATCTTGGATTAGTTTCTAATGAACTTGAAACTCATTTTAGTGTATCATAGGTACTGAATCAGTTTGGTGGTTTTTTCCACAACTTTGAACCCACACTGGACAAAACACAAGGTCAAGCTGATTTTTGGATTACTGGTTTGAGCTTCTGTAAATGTAGGGCTTTCAATACTCTTCTGAACCATAAAATAATTCTTACCTTTGACTTTTTCACTACAGATCAAGAAACTGAGGCACATACCTGTCATGACTCATTTACCTCATTTACTGATCACAAATATGGGGCTCTTATTATAAATGCAAGAGCTGCAAGCTAAGTTTAAAATTTTAACTATTTGATCTTGCCTATTTCATTTAACATCTCCTCTGAAATGAATTGCCTAAAATGTGAAAAGTTCATACAAGTTCTGTGACATCAGGGACTTCAGAAGAAACTGCAAATAAAGATTGTTTTCAGGAATAAGAACTACTTCCTGCATAACCCATTGTTCTCTGAAATATAGTAGAAATCATCCTTTGATCAAGAAATATGGAATTTAAATCCTGAAACAAATAAAAAGGTTCATTATAATAGGGCAACTGCCACTAAGATTCTGTTGTATTTGAAAAATCAAAGACCATATAATTAGACTGAGAGTTGTGAAAACTCTAATAGCCATTGTATGACATTCTAGAGTGAATGAGCAGCAGTAGTAATCAATACACTCAATGGGATACTGCAATATTGAGATTCATTTTCACCTTGTCCAACAACCAGATTTTTTTCCCAGATTCATGTTTTCAATTCCACAAAGGAAAATCAGGGGCAAAACCCATGGCTTGGTAGGAAGGGAAATATGAAAAATCTATGAGAAGAAATGTATAAGCTGTCATAGATAAAAGAACTTGGCTAACCCTGCGTGTGAAGTTCAATGAGAACCCCACTTCAGCTCCCTAAACTCATCTGTTACGTAGCAATGTCTATTTGCATTCTTAGAGAGTGACCCTCATATGTTCTCACATTATGCATGAGTGATTAAGCTGAAAAATATTTAGTATATTTAAAAAAAGCCTCAACAAGTCATAGGCTACATAAATTCTCCATGCAGAGATATAGTAACTCTGTAACATTTTTCTCATAGCTGTTAACATAATAATTTAAAATACTAGAACTCCTATAAGGAAAAATAAATAAAAGAGTCATCTTCAGGCATGTTTGTGTGAAGATCTTAAGCACTTATGCAGCAAATAAAACAAGTTCACAGGCAAAATGGAAATATCCCAGTTTATGTGTTACCAGTGTAATTTTTTTGGCTTCTCTGGAGGTATGCCTAACTGGGGTGAGACAAAGCACACATCCAGCATAGTCTGTTCAGCAAATGCAAAGAGACACTCAAAGGAAAAACAAGGACTCAGTCCAGTTAGTACTGTGACCTCTTGATCCAGGGGCTGCTAGGAAACTACCATGAATTAGGGAAGTGTAATGGCTGTCCTAATTTACGACATCAGCAATCAGCCTTGCTGGGCTCGTACAATACACCAGGATTGCCAGGAACAGATTCTTTCCAGAAATGGCTCAGGACACAGGAGGTGGAAGCTACTACTTGGGTGATTTACAGCTCCTTGGTGAATACTTCCCACTCATGAATAACTGCTCTCCAGACTAGAATTGCTGGCTTTGGCGACACAGGGCAACGTAAAGCTTCATCATTGTAGGTAAGAACTGAGACCAAACTGCTTAACCTTTTCTTTCTTGGAAGGAATTTCTCCTAGAAAACCAACTCTCATTGTTGACAAAATTAAGTCAGAGATGCTCCACATGGCTTACAGAGCAGTGTCCAGGGCTTGCTGAGATCTGGGGGATTATACACTTCCGTCTCTTTCTCATTTTAATGAAATCCAGCAGTTTTTAAATAAGTAATTTTCTCTTTTTTAAAAACAGCTCTCAAAAAATGTTTTGCCATTTCTTAAAGTGTTGGCAAGACAACTTGTATTAAAAGATGGTCTGTATCTTAAAAGAGTCTGAGGAGTCCAAATACAAACAACTCAGGCCTGCATTTCATAAAATGGGACTGCCTTGGGAAGTGACAGCTATGAAGCTAGCCATGTGTTACAGGTTTTTTAACAACTTCTGGTAGTTGAGGTGGCCATAGCAACCTTTAAGGAGTCTGAATGAGGAAGCATGAGTTGGGGAAGAAGTGCTTGAAAGAAGCTGCATGAAGTCAATCTATGCATACATAGCAAAATCTCAGGCAGAGCACTGCTAACTAAGTCCAGCTAACACACAATCATTTCAACTTCACAAGTGCTGAATCCTTTCATCTTGTTGCCTAAAGCATGGTAGTTGAAACAGCAAACATACTATTATAGATTTTATAGGCGTAACATATTTCTGTGACATACATGCCATATTAAGTATTAATATTCACTGGCATGGGTACTGGGACGGTCACTTGGAGCCATGTAATCTCCAAAGCTACCTGTTGAGCATGTTTAAACCAGAACCCTTCAGGCTGCAGGGCTGGAGACAGCTTTGGGTCCTACCCAGGGATTCATGGGCAAGTGCTGAGCATCATGGGGCTTTCCAGATGAAAATGCACAGGAAAGAGAAGTGGAGGGGGGAACAGAGCAAACAAGTGGGAAGAGGGAAAGAATTGGCATGGAAAAGTGCAAAGGCAAGGAGCTGAAAAAGCAATGAAACTGGAACCTTTTAAGAACAAAAGAAGCATGACTCAGACCTTTTGATTGTGTACCATTTCTGTTCTTCTTACTACTATTTTCTCCTTGTACATGTTCACCTACAAATGTCTATACTGAATATTTCATTCCAGTCATGCAGATTAGCTGACAGAACACTTTAAGGTCTTTTCTGTTGTCCTCATCAGCTCCTTTTTAGGTAGCACTTCCTCTCCAGATGACTGGCAGAAAGATCCATTTCTAGAATACGAACACTTGGTATTTGATTACCTGTTTGTAAAGTATTAAAACAGTCTCGTGGAAGGTTATCTTCACCCAGACAATGAAAAAAGTTTCAAAAGGCTAGGCAGCCTAGTGGCCTTGACAGTGCTGACATAAACCACCCTCAGCAGAATCCGTTTATTCATTCATTGGTTGCTACCGCAATCTGGAGTCCTGTCCTTGTTCAGCTGCCATTGGCAGAAAAAAATAGGCAAGGAAGAAGGAAAGGCAGTTTTAGCCAACAAAACAGTCTTCTGGATTTAGGGAAACATTAACTTCTATCTTTTCCCTGTAGCTCCCAAGGGACCATGTGGAGGTGTGTGGTCCTTTGGTTCCTGATGTGCTTGCCCCTCTTTGTCTCCAGTGAGAAGGAGCCAGCACAGCCCTGTCACCTGCCTTCGGCCCCAGTCTCTGATGCCTGCTCCAGCAAAGATGCTCCTGGGTCACTGCTCTGCAATCAGCTATGTGAAATGGCATTTGTGTGCTGCACAGGGATGGGAGAAAAGGAATGAGAAATCCAGGATCAAAATAAAACTGCCACCAGCTACTCCCTCAACGTCTAAGACTTCATCCTCCCCTCTGATGTGGAGGAGGCCCATAAAACACTGATGGTAATAGCAATTAATGGACAGGTCAAGCAACAAATGTAGTTGCTTAGAATTTTGTTCAACATCTTTATTTTTTGGTATATTTTTTAATTACTGTTTTAATTACAGATGAGCAGTCTAAAGCAATAACAATCTTGCTTTCTTTTTTTTAAAAATCTGCTTATTTACATACATTTATATTCCCCGAAGTTATCAAGTGGCAGATGATAGTTCTAATTACCTCTTCAATGTGCCATGCTTGTCACAGCATGGTTAACTTTTTCTGATGGTTCTGACCTTTTAATCAGTTGATCAAGAAAATAAGATGATCTGGGGTGCTTTTGCATTGTCTCAGTAACTGCTCTGAAATACTTTGGGTGATTGCAAGGGTAATTAGAAATATAGTGACAATAACAGCAGAACTTGTGAAAAAAATTATAGGTCAGTGCTGCTTCTGTAACACCATTTCCACAGTGATAGAAGAAATTACTGTTAATTACCAGGTTATTACCATACTTAATTCTGATAATTCTAGGCCATCCAAACAATGGAGAGAAACACAAATCACATTATTATGTTCCTCCAGCAAGATGGCAGTACTGTTCCTGTAACATTCATTCTAGGAATGCTGTATTTTTCTTAATGAATGAGATTTACCGCCTTATAGCTGGTACATAGAGGCTAAAAAATTTACTGTTCTCTTTCAGGGTGATTCATGCATACATATGCCATGGAGTCTTGAAAACATTACTTCTAGTGTTGTGGCAGAGTTCTTTTTTTCCTTCTTTAGGACCAATCTGGCAAAGCAGGAGGTTGAGCCAAGCATAAATAGGTTTTACTGACTACAAAACCTCATCTAGCTCAAGGACTCCAGGCACAAAATCTCACCCAGACTACAGCTGGGAGGAAAATATAAAAACTGTGACTCTAGGGGAGTACTGGGAAGTAGACCAAAATTAATTCATTTTCATTACGACTAATTCAAGAAAACATCTCTTTCCTGAAAAGTGTTTAAACACGTGCCCCTTTGATTTCAATGGGAGATGAGGGAACCTTACAAGAACGGAGTTGGCAAATTTTCATCTCGAGGGTGTATTTTAATGTTTTGAAAATATACACATATTTTTCTTCTTTTTATAAGCCATATAGATGGCTTTTTTTTAGGGAGGTGGTAGAGTCCTCATCCCTGGAGGTATTTACAAGAAGGATAGATGAGGTGCTTAGGGACATGGTTTAGTGGTGGGATGGCAGGGTTAGGTTAAAGGTTGGACTCGATGATCTCAAAGGTCTTTTCCAACCAAAGTGATTCTATGACTCTGATTCTTTTAAAATACTGGTTTAAATTAAAACACAAGGTTAGATCCTGTCTGTGTTTATATATATAATGGTTGCTTACTGTTTTTCGATCATTTCATAGAAAATGATAGGATGAGAGTTGCACCAGGGGAGGTTTAGATTAGATATTAGGAAAAATTTCTTCACTGAAGCGTTATCAGGCACTGGATGGTCAAGTCCCCATCCCTGGAGGTATTTAAAAGATGGGTAGATGAGACGCTTAGAGACATGGCTTAATGGTGGTCAAGTACAGTGGGACTTGATGATTTTAAAGGTATTTTCCAACCAAATGATTTTATGATTCTATGAAAATGAGAAAAATAATATTCTTTAAAAAATCATATATCTGCTCTAGAAACTACTGAAGTGAAACCATACTTACTGAAAACCTCAGTTGTTATAGAATCATGGAACATTTCCCTGGAAGTGAACTAGTTATATTTCTCCAAAAGTTGTTGGAATTTTCCTAGAATAAATGTGAACAAGATGTGATCCTCAGCATTTTTTTTCCATAAAACCAACAACAAATGCCCTTTGTGTTTTACAGTGCGAAAGCAGGCATTTTACCTATTGTCTTCTACACTTTCTGTTACCTTTCTTAAACTCTGAATAGAATATATTTTCTAGTCAGCAGTTTTCCTGTTGTCTTGGTAGCTTTCTTCACCAAAAGCTGCTGAAACTCTGGTCTGCCCCTCTTCAGCTAAGTTTTCTTGTTATTCCAGTGCACATGATAGAGCAGGAACTATTTCACTCTGTGCTGTTCTCCTCCTCCTGCTCTTTCTGCACGGGCTGAACAATTCCTGAAGCAAGGAGCAGGCAGGAGGTGACTGTCAGGGTCTGTTGGTTTGCAGTGCTGAGTGACACCAAAATTAGAGGCATGACTTCCAAGCATGCTGACACTCTCACTGTTCTTCACCCTACATACTGCTCTCTCTTTTACATTCATGAGTGATCGAATCAAAGGTGCTTTTCACAGTGACTTACACAGAAAAATGGTTTGGGTACAGTCAGGATCAGTCTAGATCGCATACTGTATCTCTTGCAGCTCCATGCTTTGACTAACTCAGGTCAAAGAAGTTTTTCCATTCAGTGCAGTAGACTTCAAATGGGGTCCTAAAAGATTCTGTGGCCTCAGGTGGCCAAAGTGCTACAGTCTTCTTCAGAAAGCTGTCATCAGGTTGTAAAGAGAGCTACAGCGTTAAAATTATTTTTATATGGTGTAATAAAAGGAAAATAAAAGTTAAAATTTGTGTGAGGAAGTATGGCTTGATACTGAAAAAATGTTCTGTAGTATAGAGTAATTCCTCTAGTCCCTCGCTGTTACTATTGAACAATGCTTTATTCTAAAGGACCATAGTTTTCCTCTATAAACCTCAGTAACGATTAAAATGAGATAAGCTGAATTGCAAACTGCTGTTCTAGCACTTGAATGTAATGACCCTTCAATAGGTGGGATTCGGGATCTTAAAAAAATTCTGAAACCTGAATATGTGATACTACAAAAAAGTTGAATTTTCCCTCCCAACTTAGTACCGTGAACTACACAGTTTGAACTTTTTCCTGCATTCAATTTTAGAAAATATTAAATGAAGAGCTAGTCTTAAAATGTCTGAAAAATATCATTAAAATTTATTAGCCTGAACAACAACAACAACAACAACTTAGAGAAATAATTGATCCCTTAGAAATTTTGAGGGTGTGTGTTTGGGAACAGCAGAAAAGTTAAAAGCCTAGCTAACATACACTGTAAATTCATTAGATCAAAAATTTCATTACTACAGACTAGAGTTTTGTACACTTCTTGCATTTTACCTAAAGATGGTGTCAGATATCTGAGCTTTATCCCTTGGGCAGAATACTATATCCTCTCTTTTCTAGTGATTTTTAAATAGATGCTTAAAATTCTTTGTTACTGTTTGAAAAAAGTGATAGATAACAAGCAAAGTGTCCTTGCTTATATTGCCTCTCTCAGCTAATACCACTGCAGATTAACACAGATTGCACTAAAACGAATGATCCTTAGTCTAAGCTGCCACTTGCTGAATAGGTGAGTTGGTGCATGTGTCTGCATGCAATTAATTCATAAGCAGATTAAAAATACCCACACAGAGCTTTGAGATGCAGTATGTGGAAAGCATCATAAGAGAACATAAGAAAGTATATTCCAGTCATGAATAACTGAAATTAGTCCAGTACCCCTTAAACATATAAATTTAATGTCCATTTCTTACAGTGTGGCAAGAGTGCAGACTGTAGGGCAAAAATGGGAGAGTTACGCTTCTGTAGCAGAATGACGAGCTGACTTACATGAGTTGGAAGATAGTTTCTTCAAGTGTCAGTGCTTCAGAACACCATGCAGTTCTTGTTTTCATTACTGAGTTGATAGTTCAGATAAGTTGGTATACTAGATGAACTAAATAATCACTTAGTTGCTAGTTTAAATTCAGTTAGAAGGTTTAGTTCAAAAGGCAGTAAGTTTTGAATAAAATACAGGTACTGTTGAAGCTGGCTGCAAACACTCTGCATCTTCAGTATGATCAGGAGTGAATGTTTTGATTTTAAAAATAGCCCTTTTTCTCTTGAACCCAGTGATCTCTGTGGTCCTAACCCAAGCAGCTTGTACTAATTATTCTACATCTTACCTAACCAGCATCAGTCATTCTGTCTCAGTCACTGAGATGACTTGCGTGGGGAAGAAAGGCACAATTCAGCTTTTTTCCTAAAACTCTTTTGCCAACTGACTGAAAGGAGAAACTATGAATAATATAAAATTTGAAAATCCGTTTAAAAAACCAAAATGGTTTTATATTTCCTTTCCTGGAAATGTCTAGAAAAATACAGCCAGTGTGTTGTGTTTCCATTATCTGGCTAACAGTCCATTTTATTGCACAGCAAATGGCCAGAATTTACCTTTTCATACATCTGCAGATTCTTTTTCACAATTTATGTCTGATTTATAATCACTCCCATGTGCTTCAATGAAGTTAGGTTATTTTTCTATCTTTAACAAATTTTCAAAACTCTATTCTTGTGTATAAACAGTTTTACACTTTGATAGAGTTTGGTTTGGGGGTTTGGGTTTTTTTTTTGGACAAGGCAGAGCCTGCGATTAATAGCCAGCAATGAGTACGCATAATTACATCCTTCCTTATAGCTGAAATGTTTGCAGAACTGGCATAGGATATTTTGAAAAGTGTGCCTTTTGCGGATTAAAATGGCAGAAGTTTATCTGGGCATAGGAACCATGATTTCTGTGAGAGGAAGCGAGGCCAGTTGGGAATGGCATTACTCATTCAAGAAACCAAATAGGCTTTGGGGGCTATTTGCATGAGAAAGGACTGCTCCTTAGATGGGGAAGGATTATAGAAAGAATTATACACAGACTCAACTCCAGACATATCTGACGTGTTGATTAAGGCCTTTTATGAGTAGAGAACTTGGTTTCAGTCTCCCACTAACATGTTAGGCGTTATTAGCTTCTCTGCAGTTCTACAAGCAATGCATTGGGAAAAAAGGGGGGATATTTGCTTTGCTCTGTGTCTTTTCACAGGGAAAAAGCATGAGGACTTTGTGAAAAAACAGTTTGCAAGCTCTATTTCTAATTAAGAATGTCCTCCAGTAAAGACAGCATGCAAAGGAACTGCAAGACCACTACCTGCAGATCCCTTTGCAGTGGTACCAGAACGACATTGCCTTGCCCATGCTGTGGGGGCTGGACTCTGAGTGGTGCTGCGTCGGGTATAGCAAGATGTGTTGTCCTTTCTGTATTAGGAAATAATCCTCCCTCAGCTGGGAGGTGGGCATGAAAAGCATGAAAGCAAAGCAGGGATGTCCGAGTCCAAGCAAGGACTTCTGTGTCCAAGATGAAGTGGGCTTAATGTTTTGTCTGGGAGATGAGGAGTCTCTTGTTAATCCCAGTGTGGGCGGCGCAAGCAAACACAACCAGAACAGGGCTTGCTGGAGGCAAGCTGTAGCTAGCAGGCTAGGAGACAGCTGTGATTTCAACAGATGGTTTGACTTGATCTGTCTGAATCACCTCCAAGACAGCCATGAAAAAGGACACTCTTGGCAGACTACTGTAACTGAGACCAGTCCCTCAGGGCTTTTCGGTTACGTCATGAGCCCTGCAGCAGCACAGAAAGGGAGGCTGAAGAAGTGCATGGTATCTGTCCTTGCTCATCTTCACTCCTCAGGCTATGAGTTCTCTGCCGTGTGGGTGATGGCTCCAGCACAGTGTTTCACCCTCCTGAGCAGGCACCCTGAAAAACACAGACCCTGCTGGTCTGGGGAATAATGTTAAATAAACATACCTTATGGCTAGAAAATGCAGGGAATGTAGGGAAGAGGAAGCAGGATAACAAAGGCTATATGCAAAAATTCTTCTGCCTCAAGAAGTTTGGTGAAAAGGGAGATGTTGTAATGCTCAAGGGCTCTGATACAACCAAGCTGGTACCTTGGGCAGATGGGCCAGAGCAATCATATTTAAGAAGCTCATGCACAGCTCTCTGGTTAATATACAGCTAAGCTAGTTGTATATACAGGCTTATGGCAACCTTTCCTGTCAGAGCAACTTACAACCCTCACGAAAAATGCCAGCTGTAACACACTATATGTAGGCAAACTGGAGTTTCAGTGGCCCATTATGCAGTGACATCAAAAGCAATGTCTACTGGAATAATGACAGGCATTTCTTGTAAGTGAGGGATAATTTCTGACCTTAAACCTAAAGCCAAGAACCACTCTCAGCAACTGATTGAAAATATGATCTTCTCTACAATATTTGCTAGAAGCAGAAATAAAGAGGTTGTGGGATGACTGAGTTCAAGGCCATTTTTAAAGGAAGACCTGATTTTGTTGGCTTGATTTGAGTTTGTGCTTTTATAAGCAGATACTAAAAATGGGATTCAGTATTTAAGTTTAAATGAAATGTTGCAAATGGCTGGGTCTCACCGCAGCTTAACAGAAAAATTGTATGCTCAAATACCAAAACTTCTAAATATTGAACTCTACTGTGCAAATCATACATTTTTTTGGAGCATTGCTTATTTAGAAAACAATAGTGATAGACCAGAGGGGCTATCACTAGAAGGAGGAGAAAATAGATGTGACAATTAATGACAATAGGAAGCCAGACAGCATGATATACATACCTGAATCATGTGGCTTTGTTTTCCTCCTTGAATCTTTATGGAGAAAAAACATCTTCACAATGGGTTAAAGGCCTGAAACTTTAGAATAAAATCTTCAGTGAGACATGGTGCTATGCCTACTGCTATGCCTCTTGAGATTCTGCCAACAGGCCTTTGCTAACTCATTCACCTGTGAAGTTACTCTGCAATATGATCTAATTAACAGTTAGCATATTACGAAAAGTCTCCGGGTGTCATAACATAAGACTGTTAGCCAATGACACTGACAGAAGCAACCCTACCTCCCTTCCATCACTGGTTGTTATTGCCTCCACACCATCCTCTCCTCCTAGGGGCACAAATGTTTAGTGTGATTGGGTAGTAAATGAAATCTAAGGTATGATCACAGCGAGATGCCAGCAGAGTAACTGGAGTCATGCCCCATCATTAGCATCCTTGTGCACTGTTTGCTTCAATTCTTCACAGTGTCTAAAGCGCAATGCACCTGTGGTTAATACACCTAGAATCAAATTACATTTGGAATTTGATTCCCATGCAAACTCAATAGGATGAAAAGCCATATGCAAGGAAGCAATCTGCAGTGGGACAAATGGATAATGCAGTGTCTCCTAATAAGAATAGGACAGCAATATCTTTATTCCAGCAGTAAAATTAAGCAAACATCTGGATATAAAAATAAGAAGGTATACAGCCCTATAAAATCACATAAAAATGTGCCAAGATAAGAAATAACATTTTTTTACCCAGAATGTACAGGGAAGGGTTTTGAGACAGAGAAGACACATTGACTTGCCATCATAGGTTCTGCTAAATTAGAGCCTGAACTCTGCCTTCACTGAAATGGGAACATGAGCAGGCCTTCTTTGACCTTCATCTGGCTGTGGCCACCCAAATGCACGTTGATTTGGACTGAGCAGAATTTAAGAAGAATGTTCACTCGGAAATACTTGAATGTTATCCACTGGGAGGAGAGCATTGCAAAGATGCTTCATATGCTGGAATATTCTTGTTCCAAACAAAATCCAAGCTTGTGCTCAGAAACCTTCCAGATGGAGTGAGAGTGCTACGTTCAGGCAGCTCTGTACTGTGCATGCACATCACTGGGCCTGAGAAAAACCCTCTCTATTCCTTCTGTTTTTCCTTCACAAAGCCCTCTACATTCCTTGTGCTTTTTTTCCTGCCCTATTGAAAAGACAGGGGCAGGAGAGGGCTGCCAATGCTGCTGACTTGAGCACCAGCGTGCTATTCTCTAAAGCAGGCTGTGGTGTGAGGGAGGGAGTCATGAATCCATGCTCAAGACTGTGCCAAAGACAGAGTTTTCTCCTCAAATGAAGAATGGTGGGGCCCCAAGTCATTCTCAGCATACAAAAATATTGATCAGACTGGTTTTATAACCTGCTAGAATGTATACAATGACTTCGACACAAACCATTGTTCTGAGCCTGTATGTTTTGGTGAGAGATAAAAACAAATCATAATACTTCAGCTCAAACTGTGAAATTATTCATAGCTTTGAGGCTTGTGGTACCTGTAGCCAAGTGCATTAACCAAACTCTGAGGACATGATTCTGATCTGCTGCTCACCACTACAAACCCTAAGTCATTTATGGAGTTGCTTAGGAATACAGCAATCTTGAGGGAGGAATTTAGACACAGATATTTGTAGCTAATGGTTTTGGTTTTAGATTATGAAGTTACAGCTAACTTTTTTGTTAAGTGCTCTCACACTTTCCTATTTTTAACTCCTAATTTGACAAGCTAAGGAACAGCTGCATGTGTCCCTGAAAAGCGCGATACTGACAATTTGCTTCGTTCTTTTTTTTGAGTTGTTATGATCATTGCTAACTGTCATGAGATATTTAATCAAGTACAAATACGGTAGCAGTGACATTTTAACAAGTACAAGTCTTTTTATGTTGGAGCAAGACATTGTTTACACAGATGTGCAGAAACACATAAGTGTAAGTAAATCCACATAGGTGTTGCAATTCTACTTTACTTCTGAGTGAAAAAAATGCTAAGGCAATCAGTAGCAGTTTGTGGTTCATGAAAAGCTGGGGGACAAAGAACATGGGGTGACAGCAAAACTAATGGCAAACGAGTATCTTTGAAAGACTTAGCCCCTTACCATTTCCTATGGAGATTTAATTTTGACATTCCACTGATATGTTTTTCTTTTAAGATGCTCTACTGCTAAGTAAAGCTCACATGAACATCTGTTCATCACTATAAAAGTTTATAGTGACCTGTGAATTTGAAATTTAAATGAGGTAACATTTCAGGTTATAACTTTTAGATTAAAAAGAAACAGCTCGGCATTGTAAATGAAGTAACATTGGCAGAATGGTTGGAGCATAACTACCTTTTTTTTTTTTTTACCTTAAAACAAAAAACATATGGGACTGATGTTAGCCAATGCCATTTTCTCAGGGTACAATTATATACATCTGTTATTGCAATAAAGAAAACAGTTCTTTAGCAAGATGCATCTGCTGGCAGAAAATTTTCCAAAATTAATACTAGCATATAAACCTGCTCTTTTACTGATACTCATTCTTTCTATTCCAAATGTCCCTCTCATATTTTTCAGCTACCTCCTGCTATTTTGCTCCGTTCTGCTTATGGCTTCTCTGATTGAGAGCCATACGGAACCAAATCCTGTTCACTCGCACAACTAGCCCCATCTGTCTTACTATGTAGGCTTAGGCAGTGTCTTCACTGTCAAAAAAGCTTTTTTTTTTTTTTTTTTTTTTTTTTTTACAGTGAGATAACTGGGTGCTTTAGCTAGCTTTCTGTCAAACCCTAATGGCAATGAAGTTTTTGACCATCGTGTAGGTAGGTGAGGTCAGGCTGTAGTGTTAATCTCACCTAGTTACACAGCGGTAGCAAAAAAAAATTACTCATGACTTGTCTTTGTTAGGATCTTAAACTGAGACAGCTAATGTACTTTAGTTATTTGGCTGTAATATAACCACCTGGTTTTGGAAGAGAGTTGAAAGAAAAATTGTAAAAGCATTATTTTTTTTAATATCATTGCAAATTCATTGGTATCATACAGTTCTTTTAATCTTCATATCTGCCAAGTTATGAGATTCAACAAATTGAAAGTGCTTTCCAGCTACTGCTTCCAACTGTGTATTGCAACTGTGTTCTGACTTCATGTTGGCGCAGAACAAATGCACAAGAAAGGAAGTCCTGGTAAGTGTAGGCTATTAGTACAGAGTACATTGTGGGGCATACCAGTGGAGAGAATTATAAAACATTTTATGTTTTTGCAGATATATTTTTCTATATCCCTTATTTAGCACTTTTGTCATGCATTTGAGTCTCAAAAAGTTGAGCTGCAAGGAGTCTTTGTCATGTGAAAATTACTGTAGGATTTTCCCTGGCTTGATTACTTCACAGACATATATGTGAAAATGTATACAATGATTTCACATGGGCTGTTGACTGAACCTTGGGAATAGTCTCTCCACCAAAACTAAATGTCATGAAGGTGATACCACATAATCTAGAAAATTATTATATCACCATTCATTGAATGCATGTTAGTCCTAAAATATTTCTTTCTGCTAGTCTCCCATTGCTCCAGCTCAGGCTAGGCCCTGGTCAGCTTGTAATGTTTTCAAAAGACAAATTTTTCATCTTCAGATGCATTGTTGTTAACTTATATGAAAAAAAAGCTAGACAACAGATAATACGATTCTGAAATTACTTCAGTCAGCATGTCTAACTGCCATTTTTACCAAGTCTCTAACTTATCAAAACTCTCACAGGTCTTTCAAAAATGTTATATGTTACAGTAATATAGATGAAAATTCTATGTGATTTCTGTGTTTTGAAAATATGTGATCAAATAAAAATACATTTTTTATTTTTCCATTCCAGACTCTACTTTTTATGGAAAGTCATGCAACGAAGCCAGGAGTTGCGTTGTGAGCTGAATCCTCTTCCCAATGTTCTCTGGAAAGTCACATCACCTCAAAATTATGCAAATTTTCCCCTCTTCCTTGCTCTCTGATTCTCAACCACAACTTGCCCAAATCAAGCTTCCAACCTCACTTTCATATTTTCTCCATCCATTTTCCAAGCTCTTTCTTATACCTGTCTTTCATTTCTGCACTTGCTCAAGACTGCTTCTGTTGCATATTCAAAAAGGAGGAACAAAAAATGCAGACTTCATCTACTTTCAAACTTTTCTGAAACAGAACAGCCAGGGTTCAGGCGAGGAACAGCAGCTTATTGCTCCAGCAGAGAAGTCTAATGAACAGGACTGTAAAAACAGGAGGTTCACTGCACCCACAGGTGGAGGCAAAGAAACGCTGTTCAATATCTGTGTGTCCCCAGAACTCTCTGAGAATACAGTACAAAGAATAGCAGGGCTAAAAGGAAAAGATTAATCTGTCATAAATTTTGCAGATGAATGATGCTTGAAATGATTAATAATATTGATGGAATATAAGACAACTGGATATATTTTTATGTATTTCTGCATGGTAGTGGAAGTGATCATTCAGGCTTAGCACACACAGCATACTGCATGCAAACCTGAATGACCCAGAATTATTGCTGCGGCTGGGATAATACAAAACCAACTGCCATGATAAATTGTACATGTAAACTCAAATTTAGCCCAGCTGAAAAATGAAAGTGAATTCCAAAACTGGAAGGTATGTTTGCACAAGCATGGGCTCCATAAAGCTTGGGTTCATGTGTATCAACTGCCATCTTCTTTAAAGGGATGAAATTTCATCTGAAGTAGTTTCAAGGCTGGCACTTGTGGGAAAAGGTGTGCTTAAGTAATGGAACAGCCTATGAAAAACTGGTGCCACTTGCAAGAGCTGACAACTGTTCTCAGTTCTTTAAGTGCTAAAAAGGGAAATCTGTGTAACAATGAGAGGAATCCTGGAAAGCCAGAGGCATGGGCAATGTGCAGGCTTCATCTGGACTCCAGAAAGCATGAAGACATACAAGTTCAGCATGGCAGCTTGGCAGGTACCCAAGAACAGGAGGTAGGGGAGGGCTTGTCCAGGATTGTGTTATCCATGCATCATATATTATTTTTTATGATGATAAGCTACTTACGTAGGCTATATGTCTGTAAAGACTTTAATTCCCTTTAATTTGCATACAGTAGGGCATTAAGTTTATACAGTGTGTACTTGCAGAACAGGATTTCACTCTACCTGGCTTCTCACATTACCACTATACAAGCATATTGCAATTAGTCTTGAATGACTGAAAATACCTTTCAAGAACTCTAGGTCTCAGTAACAAAATGGGAAATACAACACAATAACTAATAATTAGTTTTCCTAACACTCATTCTGCTAACTTTTATTTCCCACTCCCCGAACAGAGATCAAACAAGTACCCTTGCACAGAAAATTGCACCATGTATCACAAGAATGTATACAGGACTGCTCAGCACTTTTTCCATTTCCTCAATCTCTCATACCACAAGAAGTCTGCAGGTTGTGTATCCCTACTTACATGTTCCTCAAATCTATATAACCTGAAGAAAACCAGTGTGAATGTTAAGGTGGAATAGTAAGCGATACTGCCTTTTGATAATGGAAGTATTCGATATAAGAGCTGGGACTGACTCAGAGGTCTTAAGAAAATGTGGACTGGCATTTCCAAATACAAGAGATATAAAATGTTCCTATATTTATTGTACTCTTAAAATCCTTCTAGGTCCTTATCTGAAGTAAAAACCATTATATCACTTGCAGTTGGAAAGACAGGGGAGGATGGAAAAGAGGGAAGTTGATGTATACTATTGGAGACACCTAGTCGTAATTACGACAGGAGAAATTTCAAGTTGTCTAATCCTGTTTGAAGATTCTTTTTTTGACCTTGCTTAGTCTCTGCATTAATTCTGTTTATGTTTACTTCTAGCATTAGCCACCTAATCCTCCACTTACACCTGCATACAGCACTGAAAGGCATTAAGTTGTACTTTGACAATATGTTGGAATAAGAGCTTCCTACTCTGCTACATCTTGACAGAGAAAAATAATATGACTATTGTCCTAAGTCTAGTGTCAGGGCCTGCTTAAAAATAAAGCAGTGAGAAAGGTGATAGAAAAATCAACTTTTTTTTTTTTATTTTTTTTTTTTAACTGTAGATGCAGATGGAGCAACAGTGTGAAATGAAGGGACATTTGAGATAAAGTTCAGTGACATGTGGTCATGCAGGCATGCAACAGAAAGTTCCAAAAAAAAGTAGGAAGTATGGGCAACTATTTTTGACTACATGAGATATTTCCTAGCTCAAAATAGGAAGGTAATTTATATTCTTGTAAATCTCTGCTAGAAATGGTAACATCTTTGGATGCTTTTCAGAAACAGTAGACTAGTCCAGTAACAAAAGGAGCAGCCAACAAAGTATTCTGTACATCATCAGGTTTTCTTCAGACATAAATCATGCATCCCATCAACATTCTACAATTTTACTCTAGATGTAAATGGTCTTGTGATTCTGATGAATTTGTTTTTAGTGATCATCAGTGATCCTTGACCAACTCACAAACACAAGCACAGTCACTTACTCTGTGGTAATTCTGCACACCATACATATATGTGGATTTGTCACAATTAATTTGTTTCACAGTATCAAACCATAAATGAATGTACAATTTACCCTACATGTTATGGCAGCTCCCAGAATTTGGTGGACTGTAAAGATTCATGACAGTGAAATATAAACTATAGAAAATACATTCACAGCCTTAGAGAAAAAACAGTGGTGAAATGCCTTAAAAGAAGATTGTGTCTGAATCAGTGAATGCTTGCACAGTTGACAGTTGAGGCAACATACCCTCAAAAGGCTGGCTTACTCCCAAGAGCAGGAAATGTCCCTCCCTGGTGCTCTGCATGCAACTTCACCCTGATCTACAGGAAACATGATGCTTCCAGTCAATCTCTATTCTCAGTGTTTCCCATGAAAAATCTATTCTTACTAAACTGTGCAACTCTTTAAGGCATGCACAGAAAGCACTACATATAGGCCAGATGCTTCTTGGGTTGAAATCGGTGTACATCCTAGGGGAGCAATTCAGCTGCCCACACATGGTTTCTAGTACCATTTTAAAATTGCTAGTCTACTCCATTTGGACTTGTGCTGCTCCTCCAGACGGATGGGGGGCTCCTGGTAGTCCTGTGTCATACTATATTACCCTGCAGATGTTTTAGATACCTGAAGGCATCTAGATTGGCACTAAATGCCTATGTTTTGTTTAGGCACGAGAATGACTCTGAAGTAACTGGAAAGCAGAATGTTTCCAAAGAGCTTTTTCCATTTTGAAATGCAGCGTCCCTGGCAAAGAAAAACAGTCAGTCTCCCTCCTCGTATAACTTCATCTCTTCCCCCCTTGAACTGTAAAAACTTTGGAAATGGAAAAACTAAGTAAACCAGGGAGGAAGTTATTGCTATGACAAAGACACAAACCAATATACAAATACAGTGTGAGGAAACAGGAATTCTGCTGCTTTAAGTGCTCTTAGTAAGATCTTAGGGAAGTTCTGCAAAAAGGCTGTAGAACTGCTGTACAAAAACCTTCTTGAATTATGTGAAACAAATTCATGAAGTATCTTGTACTAAAATATATATCGGAAGTTCAGCTGCATTTTACTGTGTAGTTGAAAAGGAGGAAGAACAACAAAACAAAGTGCTGGGCACGCTCATGAAAACATAAAGGAGAAACACCAGATTGTACAAACACTGGGGATCAGACTTCAGATACACTTCGGACAATCACTTGGGGTATGAAGAAAGTCTGGACACTCACGCCTCATGGTAATATTGGGGGATTAAATGGAAAAAATCTTCCACATCACTTTAACAGCAGGAAGCCAGTAGCTAAGTGCTCTTCTTCACTTACAGGGAGCTGTCAAATGGATGGACATGGGAGGCTGCATCCTGGGAAACTGCTGCATATAGCTGAGAGAATTTGCCAGCTTTTCAGCTCTCCTGAGTGTGGTCAACTCAGTGCTTTTTATTTTAGAAGGGTAAAAAGCTAAAAGGTGGAGAAATAAGTTCAACAGAAAAAATTTAGGCAGATGGAGTTATCTCTGCCTCCTAAAGCAGAGGTCACTGAGAAACTGTTTGGGGTGGGGATAAGAAGACATCTGGGTTTTAGTCCAAAGAACACTCTATATAAAATATTTAAACATGTGCTCATATCATAAAGGTGTAGATTTCAGGACATGTATTTTTAATGTATTTTTAGCAAAACAAGGCAAATAACAGAGTTCTGACAGGTAAAAATGGAGAAGCCATACATATAGATGATTTTAAAGCACAGTTCCTTTTTAAGAGCAACACAGAAGCTGCTAGTACAGACTTTTTACAGAATCATGTGTCTGCAAGACAAAATCTTTAGACAAAAGGCTATGTGACTATAGACAGCTAGACAAAAAGGTTAAAATGAGTAGTGCATCATTCACAAGATAAGCTCAACGCATGGAAAATGTTTTACCCTGAAGTATATTGAACAGCTAGATGATAGAATTGCAGAAAACTAGGGTTGGACATGCTAACTTGAATGAAAAGGAAAAAAAAAAGGGGGGGGTAAATAAATTTATGAGAAGTATCAAAAGAAACAGAAGTGAATTTATGGAAAATGTAAAGATATTTAAGCTAAAAAGTAAAAAGAATGACTAAAAATGCCAGGAATGGGAATTGAGAAGAAAACAAAGAATTGTCCATTCCTATCCTGAAGGCTGCACTAGTAGTTTTTACTGAAGATATAGAAAAGGACCAGTCCATGGTTGCGGACTGGGCACAAACACATGAAGATCATTCTACCCCAAACCAAACCCAAAAATCTTCACAGAGGAAGTTTAAAAAAAAAAACACAACCAAAACCTGCTTCAAGATGTAGGTAAAAAACTAAAAACGCTGGTATGTCCAAAAGTGTCGGACACTGGTACTGAACGATGTCAATTTGTGTCAGCATTACAATGTCACATAAACTTGTCCCCTTCATTAGCTCCTTAGAGCCATTTTCTGTCTTCTGAAGTTCCATCACCAGGTTAAATCTGCAGAAATTGAATGCTACTACTCTTATATTATGGAGAAAAGTCCTGACATCAGTGGTTTCAAAATTTCAGTCAGAGCTTTGGCAAGGAAATAACCATAACAGTGACACATGAAGAGTTGTCACAGGTGCATACCATCTAAATCATATGAGACAAATAAAGACAAAAGTGCAGTGCCGTGATAACAAGATTTCAGGATGCAGAGATGACTAGCACAGTCAACAGTTAGCAAGTGATGTGCAAGCAGTACATCAAAAGACAGTTTTACAGGGGATAATTAAGAAAACTATCACAGGAAAAAAGCACAAAGGTGCTTGCTTCTATGTAACTACCAACTGCTAGTGAAAGTATGAAAAGGAACGATTGAAGGATAACTGGTGATTTCCCATGAAAAGTTTTGAAACCAAAGACCAAACTCCTCATGTTGGACAAAGAAGAGAGCAGAAAATAATGGGCAGGAAAACATCCCCTGTAGCTGCATTCAAGATGGGCACTTATGGGTAAAGACAGCATTTGTCAAGAGTAATGAAAAGGAAGCTGGAATAATTTATCTAGGGCTGCAAAGAGTCTGAGATTTTCACATTCACATGCACCATGGAAGTGAGAACTTAATGATATTTCTAAGAAGAAAATAATTGTTTGGAATACTCTGCCTGAGTGATAAATTGCTATACAGAAGCACCAAGAAAGAAAAACTAGACAACAGGAATGAATGAGAGATCTATTTATGTCACGCTGAGCCTGAGGTGAGCACAAGTTACTGTTGTGGAAACATCAAAAAGAACTGCCTGAGGTTTTGGTTTGAAGGCAAAAAGGCAGGCTGTGAATGGAGAGAAAGGACAGTTGGTACAGAGATGGTGGCTCTGTTTGTGCATCAGGTGAGATGAGGAAGGAAAACTAAAGGGTGGCAGTGAAGACTTTGTGGAAGAAGAATAAAGTGATGATGAAGACCAGTAAAACACTCATTCATACTACAGAGGTACACAAACATGGAAAGGGCAGAAGGAGGAAAGCACAGGACTGGCAGATACTCTACATGTCAAGGAAAAAAGATAAAAACATTGCTTCTGGGATTTAAGATGAGAAAAAATATGAAGAAGAATACATAGCAGGTAAGGGAAGAACTACAGATGGTAGGGATTTAGAAATGAGGAGAGAAGGAAAACCAGATAAAGCATCCATGTTTGCTGGGTGTTTAAAAGATGCTTAACATTGAAGCATCTGTAGTCCATTTTATACTGTGAATTGAGAGAAATGGGAAAAAGCTGAAGAGGACACCAAGGGAGAGATGAAACAGTAAAAGCATAGCTGATGAAAGATAATGGAACCAGCATGAAAGAGAGTTAGATGCTAAAACAGGCAAGGAGCAGCTTGAAGCAAGAAATCTTTAGGAGGAAAGTGGTAAAAATGAAATAAGCACAATAAGGGCTATATGTTATATTACTCTGCATTCCTAAGTTATTCAAAAATATGTAGTATGCAAAACCAAAGAGGAACAATGGGATTCGGGTTATTCTGGGGACAAGAAGTTGGTCAGAGTTGCCTGCTCAACTGGTATTACTCCAAACTGCTGTCATCTGTAATGATGCGCATGTATGAAAGACCTTGCCCTTGTATTGAACAGCCAGATTAGAACTGTTTGTGTGATCCATACAAATGGCAATCCCTTAAAGCCTCTCTGCTATGCTATATATCATCAATTAATCTTTTCATTTTTCATTCATTATTGTATCACCATAAGCACTTGTGTCACTATGAGGATCTGCCATATGGTGTGGCTTTGGCACCAGCTGTTTTTCCGGTTATTAATAGATAAGGATCTGAAAAGTCTTCCAGTAAGACATGTATAGATGATTTAATAGCTGCTGAAGAAGGGCTAACAAACTCATTCAAAATTTGACGTAGTTCTAAAACATATGGATGAGTATGAAAAGATAATTTAAATGAGTTTTTTTAGAAAACTGATGAATATTATTGTTAGATCTGCAAAAATGTAAGCAACCCACTTGTGTCTACCCTTCATGAGGCTCTAAGAAAACCTAAAAAGGGTACAAGACAAAAGGCTGAGAGAGGCGGTTCTAACTATGTGTTGGGACATACTGGTAATCGTGAACAACAGAATTAAATTATCCAAAGGAAGGACTGAAAAGAACATTTTATGGATCACTGTCCTGCTACATGTGATAGTTCAATGCTATGCCATTAGTAAACTTTAAATACAGAGTTCAGGCCAAATTCCAGAGTCCCTTCTCTGCCTCTTTTATTAGTGTGTGTGTGTATGTGCATGTGAGACAGTCACATAACAAAACAAAAATGAATTTTGACACCGCAGAAAGTAAGAAATGGAGAGGAAGAGGTTAAAAGTTAGAGAAATCAGCAGCTATTTTGGTGCTGCAAGTTGACTTAGATAAAAGCAAACAGTTAAATAGAATCCAATTCAATTCAAACAGACAGTTTTGACATTTAAATGAAATTTCCAAAGCATGTACTGTGGTTAAACAAGGAGTATGGCTAGCTTCCAGATACATATGCTAATTGTAAGGAAGCAGTTTTATTGATGACAATCAAAGCTGGCAAGAGAATTTTGTGCCCATGAACACTAGAAAAAGCCAGAGCCCTTTTCATAATCTATGTCATCTTCCTTCTTTATCTAATAACTTTTCCTTTTCCCTACTTTCCAACTATATCTTTCTGTAACACTCTAACTTTCCTTCTAAATGCTCCTCTACTTGATTGCATCCTGGTCTTGATTGATTGTTTCAATCTCCCCTTTCCACATCATTCTCTTTCCATCATGCTTCCACTCTAACCTTCATCATTCTCTGATATGCAGATAGACTAGAAAAATACTGCTATAACAATCTTGCAAAATCAGCTGAATCTCCTTGTAATCTTTATACTTGATGGAGTTACAAATACACATTCAACAACCGCAATCAATAGGACAGCTGTCAAAAAGAGGGAACTGATTTTTATTTACACCTGAAGAATTTAGTCTGTTTTTAAGTATTGACTGTTCACAAACCATATGTGACAAATGCTTAATGATTGCTGGTATACGAATCATGCCTTAACTAATGTTACAAATAAGTCTTCAAATGTAGCATAACCAAACAGAACTCCTGCAAAGTATTTCTTCTTTTCCTACTCCTTTCTATGATGCCTATCACCAGTTTCATATTATACACGGAAGTGAAGTTCAGTATTTGCCCCTATAGTGTATCAGCTCATTTAAAAAATGGAACAGAACAAGGAAGCGTCCAGAACAACGTTGCTAGGAGCAGTCTGCAATCCAAGATGGGGAAAGGCAGAACAAAGAGATGAGACTTTTATCCTACCCTACAGGAGACAGGACTGGCTCAGATGGATCTCCAGCTGCAGTGAGTCCCAAGTTCAAGGGCTCTTTCAATGGAATGCATTTTGTCCCTGCTAATTCTGCCCACTGAACTGAAAGCCAAATCCTCTTTTCACTGGAATGAGAGAGGTAATACTAGAAAGATCTGTAGGGATGCGGATCAGAAACTTGAATTAAATCCCAAACTGACTTAGCAGCAACTAGGGAGTTGGGCACAAGAAAAAAATGCTCTTTGGTCTGCCCTGGTTTTGAAGACTTAAGAGTGTCTAGGCAACTCTACAGCAGTAATGGGTGGAGGGTTTTTTAACTGCCTGCTGTGGAAGGGATTAAATCACAATTCTCACTAGTTAGATATGGAAGAAAGAATCAAGTCTTGAGAATTACTTGGTAATGGAGAAAGACCAAAGGACTCAAAAGAAATCCAGAATGCTTTGAGATTACTCTCCCACTTCACAGCAAAACTAATACACCCTCATAAAAAGAGGAAGTCAATATCCAAGTAATTTCATCCACTTGCTGGCCAACATCACGTCATTCAATTTTAGACCGAACACAAGGCAATCAGTTGTGGCCATCCACTCCTCCTCACTGAAATCAGCAGTAAATGTTTTGACCTCACACAACAAAGATCAAAGTACAGTATGAAAGTTAACAGCAGACACTATTTTACCAAATTCTGAGATTTTCCTGAAGATTTTATAGCCTATACAGTGATGCCTGTTGAATTTCAAGAAAAAAGTCTCTTTCTTGTTGAATTAGTTTTGAGGAAGGGTAATGTATAGCTTCAATGAAATGAGATTTAACTAAGAGAACACGTTATAAATAAAGACAGGCACAAAGAGTTTCCAGTATGTCAAGTGAGTTCAAGGTATTTTGTATGTCAGGCACTGAAGCTGGTGCTGGAGGAACCGTATATAGCTAACATAATCAGTACTTTGAACAAAATGGCCCAATAAGGCATATACTGTTATTCCAAAGATGACCTTATGTTTCCTTCAGTCTTTTCATTATGACATCCTGGCACTGTTGCTACGTTTGTTTTTTCTCACAAAATCAGAGAATGATACCATACTGATGTTGTGCAATGTGCACATAGCTTCTCATGCAAATCCATTCTCAAGCCTCTCTATTGAAGAACAGCCTTTCAAAGTGGAAGATGTTCTCTTTTGATTAGAACCAGACTTTCAAGACTCCAGCTCAATCTATGATTTTGCTCATACAAAATGGCTCTCTCTAGCAAGTTATGTTCAGATATTCATCTCCTTTCTCAATTGCTATTAGAAAATAGTTTCAAAATAAAATTTTCTTCTTCACATTTAATCTACAGACAACTGTAATTTCTAGGTGGGCTGCCAAGGTGCAATTGGTGTGTACTTAACTCGTGATCAGCCAAATAATAGCACACAGATTGTATGAATACATTATAGATGTTTCAGCTAAAATCAGATCCTTTAGTTTGTCTGCCATCACCACCAATTTCGTAAAGTGTTATTTGAGCATGTTCTTATGTTCTGCATGTCAGTGTAAAGGCTCAAGTGATCCTTTCATGATTATCAAGGCTTCAGAAGATGGGAAATACCAATATACTCCATTAAAATACCCAGAGAAAGCTGGAGCATTATTACACATTTGTCAGTTTAAAAGATAACTGGATTAAATATATAATAAATAAAAATCAAAGAAAATATTTGCACAGGTATACCTATATGCCTGGTAGAATATATAGAGGAACAACCTAAGTTCTGAGTAAGAGAGGCCTACATTTAAAATCTTAACATCCAAAGGGTAATTTTAGGAGAAAATAAAATTATTAAGTCTGATAATACAGGAGTACTAAAATATGATGTTGAAAATCCCTGAATACCAAGACATAAAAAGTCAGTTTTAAGAATCTTTCTGAAGAATATGGACATGCTTCAGGAAAGAGAGAACAAGATATGTATGAATGCATTTTTTCACTCAATTGAAGTTACAACTATTTAATGGTTATTTGAGAAATTGTGATTTACCCAAGGGTAGGAGTTGCAAGGCAGGTAAACCAGCCAGGCTATTTCCAGATGAAAAAAGGAAGCGTATTTTCTTCTGACTTGTTCACAATGTTTACTTACGAATGCCCCAGCTCAGCAAAAAATGCTTCCTTCCTCCATTCTCAGGGTTGGGCCCTGAAGAGTATGAGAAACACGGTATACATTTAGTAGTTCAAATACATGAGCAAGAAATGCCTAGATAGCCAGCAACACTATTCACATGAAAACATTTTAACCTATAAAATGTGGATGATCTTTTCAATCACATAACATCTCCCTGGGATGCATGAGGTCATGACTTCCATCTTCCTGAAACTGATACATTCTTTACCCTGTGTATAACCAAACACTGCATCGCTACTGCCCAGGAAGTTTCCACATAGCCTACAGCCTTCCTAATTTTGCCATATTTTCCCTTTTTATTAGCAGTTGCTTGATTCTAACTAATCAATTTTTCACTTTTTTTTTTCTAATTCAATGCATGTCTAGAAAAAATGTATGGATAAATTCAAACCCAAGAGCATTTATATGGTTAGAATACACACAAAGTATTGAGTAAACAAAGCAAGGTATTATTAACGTGTTATTGTCTCAGGGTGCTGGAAAGATACACACAGAACTTAATTCTTTTTTGGTCACCCAGATTTGGATAGATTGTTTCAGAGGATGTTAACAAAAGTTATTATGTTCTCATACAAATTGCTTTTATTTCTATCTCTAGACCGTCACAACTGCAACAGTTTGCCACTGAAGATGGAGAAGTCCTTCACATACATAGAGCATCTTTATGTTCACATATGTGTATTTCACATTTTTGTGTTTCTGCCTCTTATACTTAGTCTGCTTTCCTAGACTCTACCAGCATTCAGTATGTAATTACTACATTATTTCATGTGCTTTAATAAAATTGATAATTGGATTGCTAAGAGTCAATATTACCACAGATTCTTTTATGTTTTGTTTATTTGAATTGTGTTTTACTACCTTATTGTTCTTCTCAGTACAATAAAAAATTGGAGGCAACATATTTTAGACTTCCTGGTACCAAATATGGGAAAATCCATATCCAAGTCAGATCGAACCTTCTTTTGGTGGCCTACAAAGCCACTGTTCTGCAACAGCATACTCAGCTGGAATACTGTTGGTGTTTGGCGGAGATGATTTCTCCTGGCAGGTGACATGTATCACATACTTTCAGAGGCTTCTGACTGTTTTGTAAAAGAAGTCTCTACTCCTAACATGAGGTGTCTCTATGGCAATATATAGAGATATCATCCTCGGTAAAACATCCTTAGTGGTCCTTTCATAGAAATAAACTCTTGAGATACACAGAATTGTAGAATCATAGAATCATAGAATATTTTGGATTGGAAGGGGCCACTAGAGGTCAACTAGTCCAACCCCCCTGCAGGGAGCAGGGACACCGCTAACTAGATCAGGTTGCTCAGAGCCCCATCCAACCTGGTCTTGAATATTTCCAGGCATGGGGCCTCCACTACCTCTCTGGGCAACCTGTTCCAGTGTTTCACTACCCTCAGTGTAAAGAATTTCTTCCTTAGATCCAGTCTAAATCTGCCCTCCTTTGGTTTAAAATCATTACCCCTTGTCCTGTCACAGCTGGCCCTACTAAAAAGATTTCCCCCATTTTTCCTATAGGCCCCCTTTAAGTACTGAAAGGCCACAATAAAGTCTCCCCACAGCCTTCTCTTCTCCAGGCTGAACAACCCCAACTCTCGCAGCCTGTCCTCATAGGAGAGGTGCTCTAGCCTTTGGATCATTTTTGTAGCCCTCATCTGGACCCGCTCCAACACTTCCATGTCCTTCTTGTGCTGAGGGCTTCAAAGCTGGACGCAGTACTCTAGGTGAGGTCTCACCAGAGCAGAGTAGAGGGGCAGAATCACCTCCCTCGACCTGCTGGCCATGCTTCTCTTGATGCAGCCTAGAGTACGTTTGGCCTTCTGGGCTGCAAGCGCACATTGCCGGCTCATGTCCAGCTTTTCATCCACCAGCACCCCCAAGTCTCTCTCGGCAGGGCTGCTCTCAATCCTTTCTTCCCCCAGCCTGTATTGATATCGGGGGTTACCCCGACCCAAGTGCATGACCTTGCACTTGGCCTTAGTGAACCTCATGAGGTTAATGAGGTTAATACACGATCTGAGTTTGAAGGTAACTTGCCCTCAGCATCACAGTGTAATTTTTGTGATGACCCTTTGAAAGGTCCTTACACACCAGAATATTGGTTATGACCATCATCTACACAGAAGTTGGAGCTTTCCCTAATTGCCTTCCTCTTTGCTTCAAAGATCTCTACAATTTATATGCCAATCTGTAACTGCTATTGCTAGATTTTCTCTCTCATTATTATGGGACTTTGCTAGCTTTTCTATGCTTTGTCTGGTTTTATCATTCTCTTTGGAGTTACCTTACGTCTACACACTGACTAACTTGCAAAAGCGCAGATGTGGGGCATAGTGTGGGAAAAAGAAGCACAGACACAATGTATTCCCATAGAAATTAAAATGGAATTAAATATCTCTCTTCCCCTACAGCCATATTCCCCAATATATGTAAATTTTGACAGTGAATTAGAGGGACATCAGCCCCAGAGAGATGAGGGTAGCTCAGATGAGAGACATCACTTGAAATGAGATACAGAGGAGAATTAAACAGTGTATCATTTAACCAAAATAGTCTACCCCACAATCAATACACTTCAAGAAAGGAGAACAGACAATTTCTCTTTAAATTTTACTTTCATACAAAATTAAAAAGTTTTTCTTTTATTTCATTCAGAGAAATCAATTGTTCTGTTTTATGCCGGGTTACCCCAGCTATTTATTCAATGATATTTCAATGATATTTCTTAAAACATCTGTATTTTTTAATGAACTTTTCTCAAGATCAGCTAAGTAACAAGTTAGGTTAATGTTTCTCATCTGTAACACCAACCTACATGATACCAGGCTGATTTTTGCAGCTGCCAGATTAATGAAAAACAAGGACTAATGTGCATAAAAAAATTAATCTTCACATGGCCTTCTCCACAAATATCAATTTATCAACTCTTTGAGAAGTACTATGGAAAAAGGTAACTGCATTATGTTTAAATCTCTGCTGCTATGAGAGTTCATATTCAAAATAGTGCATATTCAAAATTGCACTTCTCTGGTGCAATCTCCACCCCTGGAGGTATTTAAAAGACAGGTAGATGAGGTGCTTAGGGACATGGTTTAGTGGTGGGATGGCAGGGTTAGGTTAACGGTTGGACTTGATGATCTTAAAGGTCTTTTCCAACCTAAATGATTCTAGGATTCTATGATTCTATGATAATATGTGGTAATGTGTACTGCACAGTTAAAGAAAAAAAAATAATTCAAGAAATATGAGGCCAAGCAAATTAAACATTTTGAGAAGGGAATCCATATGGCTAAAATTATTGCCAGGTTTACACTACTGGAACACCATATTCAGAGAGAGAAAAAGAGAAAAACAACCTAAAGCAGTACATAGGGACAGCATACGTTAAAGCAGCAAAACCAGATGAACAAGAAAGTTGTTCAGCCTATCTATGGTAGTTTTGTAGCTAAAATATGACAATTAGAAACCATGAGAACAAATACTAGAGAGATGTTTAAGTGATACATATGAAGGCATGAAAAATAAAGATAAATCTCTCTAACATGAAGAATCATGCTATTTAACCCTTTTGCTGAAGTTATCTTTGCTCTTTAAAGCATTTCTAATCAGTGCTGCACCATTTCCAGTTTTATAGGAAATGTGTAAGTGGATTTGAAACCTTTCAACGGGTAGTGAAAGTTTGTACCTGCTTTCATTTTTACATACATGAAATAATGATCTCATTCATTCTATGGATGTTATACATAAATTTTGTAGAATACTACCATAGAATCATAGAATCACTTTGGTTGGAAAAGACCTTTGAGATCATTAAGTCCAACCTTTAACCTAGCCCTGCCATCCCACCACTAAACCATGTCCCTGAACACCTCATCTATCCTTCTTTTAAATACCTTCAGGGATGAGGACTCTACCACCTCCCTGGGCAGCCCATTCCAGAGCCTGACAACCCTTTCAGTGAAGAATTTTTTCCTAATGTCTAGCCTAAATCTGCCCTGGCGCAGCTTCAAACCATTCCCCCTCGTCCTATCATCTGTTACCAGGGAGAAGAGGCCGACCCCCACCTCACTACAGCCACCTTTCTTTGACAGTTATGCTGAAAATTCAAGGAAATAGTAAGTTTTATCTACTCTCATCATGTTGCAGAAAAATATTCTAAGCGGGAGTGGTTCTGGTCAATATGTTGCAAAATAGCTTCCTCCTTTTCTTCTGATGGAGAGATTCAAAGATATCACATCTCCAGCTGTTATCCTGATACGATATTGCCTCCTTTTCTTTGACTTTAAAACTTGTTTTATGAACAGATTATCCTTAATTTCTAACATTTCTGATAAAGATTGCTTTGCAAAATGTTGGAAAAAAAAACGCAGCTGAAACTGTAAAACAATTTAGTCTGAATGACTGTAGCATAATCTGGCAGCAATAAAGAAAAGCAATGCATTGACATCTTCAGCAGAATTTATATTTGCTATATGCCCACTTTACAGTGACTCTCATCCTAGCCAACCATTATGATCTTACAATGGCATTCATTTGGAAATATTCAGCAAATTTTTGAGAAAATAACTTCTCATCACGCTCGATTTCTGAACATAAGTCAGTCACATGCTACTATTTATTCTCTCAAATTTGATATATTATAAAAAGTAACGTATCATTTCTGGTTTGAATTTTGATCAATCAGTAACTACTTAAGGCTAACCTGAGCACAAAAGCTGGAAAATTTATAGACACCTGATTGCTGGTAGAGGCTTCATGAATAATGAATAATGTAACATCACAAAATATAAAAACCCACACTATCTTGTGTATTGCAATTAATGAATTTTGCTGCTTGAACAGCTCTAGTAAAAGGGTCAGTAGCACAAACAGATCTTTAGTTAGCCTTCATGATTATTATTAAACGTATGTTAATTTCATCTGGATCCAAACCAAACCCACAGATTGCAACATTGCTAAATTTGGAAAAGTTTAGTTCTAAAGCATGATCTGGCTGTGTATTTTTCTCCTTTGGACCATTTCTACCATTTACAGAAGTGTTGGTTAATGATATGACAAACAACTTAAAATATAGGACACTAATGTCTTTTCTAGCTAGCCTCCTGTTTCCATTGGTTTGAACTTCAGACAGATGGCCGAGGCAACTGGGAATCACAGAATCACAGAATGGCAAGGGTTGGAAGGTCCCTTCTAGGGGGACTAGATCTAGGACTAGATCATCTAGTCCAACCCTCCCGCTAAAGCAAGTTCTTGTAGAACATGTTACACAGGACATCGTCCAGGTGGGCTTTGAATATCTCCAGAGAAGGAGACTCCACAACCTCCCTGAACAGCCTGTTCCAGTGCTCTGTCACCCTCAGAGTAAAGAAGTTTTTCCTCATATTCAGCTGAAACACCTTATGTTTCAGTTTGTACCCATTGCCCCTTGTCCTGTTGCTGGGCACCACTGCAAAGAGCCTGGCTCCATCCTCGCAACATCCACCCTTAAGATATTTGTGTGTGTTGATGAGGTCCCCTCTCAGTCTTCTCTTCTTCAGGCTGAACAAGCCCAACTCTCTCAGCCTTTCCTCGTAGGGGAGGTGCTCCAGTCCCTTTATCATCCTAGTTGCTCTCCTCTGGACTCTCTCTAGGAGTTCCTCATCTTTCTTGAACAGGGGAGCCCAGAACTGGACGCATTGCCCCAGGTGGGGTCTCACCAGGGCAGAGTAGAGGGGGAGGACAACCTCCCTCGACCTGGCCACAGTCCTCTTAATGCACCCCAGGATACCATTGGCCTTCTTGGCAACAAGGGCACACTGGCCCTGAAACGCCCCACCGGCCTTCCCTGGTGCCAGCCACTCCTCCCAGTTTTGTGTCATCAACGAACTTGCTGATGGTACCCTCTGTCCCCTCGTCCAGGTCATTGATGAACAAGTTGAACAAGACCAGGCCGAGTACTGAGTCGCGGGTTCATTCCATCGTGTGGGTGTCCAGCTTACTTAAAAGATCCCTAACCTGATCCACCTTGATAGAGGGAAGGTGGTCCTTTCTCCAAGCTTGCTTGCTTACCTGCAAGGACTGGGGAGCCTGAGGGCCAGCCTTGGCAGTGAAGGCTGAAGAAAAGAAGGCATTCAGTAGCTCCTCATTCTCTGTATCTTCTGTCACCAGGGCACCCATTTCGTTCAGCAGCGGTCCCACATTTCCCCTAGTCTTCCATTTGCTGCTGATATACTTGAAGAAGCCCTTCTTGTTATCCTTGATATCCTTTGCCAGACTTCATTCCATGTGAACCTTGGCCTTTCTAGTTGCTTCCCTGCATGCTCTGGCAGCATTCCTATATGCCTCCCAAGTGGCCTGACCCTCTTTCCACATTCCATAGAGCTTACTCTTTTCTTTGAGTTTCACTAGAAGCTCCTTGTTCATCCATGCAGCCCTCTTGCCTTGTTTACTTGATTTCCTACTCATAGGGATACACTGATCCTGAGCACAGAGGAAAAGCTGCTTGAATAGCAGCCAGCTCTCTTGGACTCCCCTCCCTTCAAGAGCCTTAGCCCATGGAATTCTTCCAAGTAGGTCCCTGAAGAGGCCAAAGCTAGCTCTCCTGTAGTTGGCCAGTGAGTCCTGCAGCTATATTTCCAATAGCTTATGGTCATTTCAGTGGAAAAGGGTGCATGAGAACTAGGTTTGATGGTTAGCTGACAGTCATGGGTTTAAAAAAAGGTCTCAGAACATTCTGCTTTCCTAAGTACAGACTGAAATGGCAGAGATGGTAGCCCTTACCCCTCCTGTCCCTTTCATTTACACAGGATATTTTGCTGTCCACAGTTTTTTTAAACCATCTAATACTCCCTGGAAGGAGGAGGTGCTGTTGACCACACTCTTAGTGGATCTCAAACGTGGCAAGCTAGAACAGTCTTCTCTATGCAGTCTTGTGAAGTTCCCACTTGTCAATGACCTAATCCAATCATTCAGATTTTGAGTCCCTTTCTCAGGTGAGGTTTACTCTACTTCCAGGGTTTGGAAATGGTGAAATTACTCTTTCCAAATAAGGGAAACAGAATTTTTGATTTAGACAAAATTATGATATTTGTGTATGCAGAGTGGTTTTTTTTAAGAAAAATGTAATACATTAACAAAATCTAAATAAAAAAAACATAACCCAAACAAACAGAAAAAACACCCAACTCCTTCCTTGCCCCCAAATCTCAGAAAATATTGAATAAAATCACACCTGCTGTACCCAATAAAGTACTTAGTCTAACAGACTGTGGATAGTTAACTTAAAAAGAGATCCACATGGATACTTGTGTAAACAACATAAACTAATCATCAAGGCATTTATTAATTCCATAATCCTGATGGAATTTCTGAGAATTGGTATAAATTAAGAAATCAAATGAAGAAATTCAGTATAAATAATACCTGAGGTGGCAAGAAGGAAAATGTGGAAGGAAAGAAGTATCTATTAAAGAGCTTAAATCACATTTACATCTTCATGAATGGAAAGTGTGAATTTCTATGTATATATATATGTATGAGTGCGTGAGTATGTGCATGCACTCGTGCATACATGTGTAGCTAGTAGAGAGTAGAAGGCAGTTTGTGTTCACTTCCTTGAAAGATTTGGATCTGGATTTGGGCTTAGACAAATTTTACAGAATTAGCTCAGAACCAGCCTGTCACTCAGTTGAGTTGTCATACTACAAACAGGCTTCATATTGTCTTCCACCAAGAAGTCTAATAAGCACAATTATTAAAATGGAAAATACTTTTCTATTCTGCAGGCTGGGAGGAAGGGGAAGTAGGTTGTTCAAAACAGTTTTAAGTCACCTGGGCTCATAAACAATCCTGGGGCTAAAAGAACAAAACCTGACTCTCAAAATAAAAGACTGAGTTCTGAGAAACTTCCTACAGAGCAGTTTAATATGACAATAAATAAATAATTAAATAGATAGGCCAGATACATTTAAAAACCTCAAAACACTGTCCACTTGTAATGACTCTGGAACATAAAATAATAAAAAAAAATGCAAGTTTCTCTTTCATGTGCATAGTCTCTTTCCAAATGCACACATTAAGGGTAAAAATAAATGAATATATCAATAGTGCTATAATTCTTACATCCCAGCCAAGCTCAGATGTTTTCCTGAAACATCTTGAAAATTTTCTATCCATGCAGAATGATGTTTGTTTTACCATTTAAATCTTAGACAAGATTTAAACTTTAAATACTGAATCTTGATTCTGTAAGTGATAAAGGAGAAAGGAAAGGGTTCGCGCTCACCATCTCTCTGGGACACTTACCCAGAAGACAGGTACGTGTTAAGTGCTGCTGAGTTAAATTTCATCTTCATACAGAGCTGGAAATAAAGCCTGTGGTACTTCCTCAGATAACTAACTCCTCAGGGATAAACTTTGTCTGCTTTGCTAAAATAGAGAGTCAGGCTAACATAGCCTCTGTGGTGTATAGACCCTGAAGGGGCACAGACAGGCTAGCTGGAGGTAAGGACTAGGGTGACAGACCAAGCCGGTCTCCTACTTTTATGCAGAGTTAATACCACACTACACATTGTTTTTGAAGTATTATTCTACTGTAACCAAGAATTTTTGTGCCCAACGCCTCTGTCCCCTACTATGCCCATCTACCTGCTCTGCTGCCTTTGCTAAAATTATTTCCTGCCAATACTGTCACTAAGCTAACCATCCTCCTTCACATGGTGCTTAGCTATTAAAGTTAACTCTAGGTAGCCTGAATATTGAACCGAAGATAACATCTATCACAGATGTCTCACTGATGTTACAAGCAAGTACAGTCTGCAGACTACAAGCAAAATATTCCTGGGATAGGTGAGTGGCATCTGTGGCTTCTGCACAGCACTGCACAATATATGCTGACTGAGCCAAATCTGGCTCCAGTTTCCAGTGCCAATGGCTGCTGAGTCCCTCATGTCAGGTTCCAAGATGCGACCTGTGGTGGGCAGTTTTACAGTAGAGAAATTTGCCCCATACATGTTTCCTTGAAGTTAAATGAAATTTCACCAAGGTCACCAACTAGCTATTGTTTCAGCTTCACAATGTAAATTTAAGTCAGCACCAATCTTGGATTGGTTTAGGTGAACTGACTTGGATGTAAGAGGTTTTGATCTCATTTACAGTTTTTTCCTGAAACATTTAGTAAACCTACCAGCTTGAGAAAACTCTACATTACATGTAGAGTTAAATTTGTTCCCTTTTTTGGAGAGCACACAGATGATATTACTAAGATTTGTTTGTATGTTTTTTCTTAGGCAGTTTATCTAGGAGTGCAGAATTTATCACCAGAAGAGAGTGCAGAGGAAAAATTAGCGTACAGTTACAGAAAATATTTTAGCTTTTTTTTTTTTTCTCTTTGTAATAAGGAGAACACTTAGACTAAACAAAACAAAATAGAGGAGCCACCTTGAAAACAGTCATCATAAGGAAATAGCTCTTTCCCCTCTGCTACCAGTTCCTCCTTGAGAAAAGAAAGTATTAAACATAAGTTTTCAAAATGATACTGACTTTCAATTGCCCCAGCATTTAAAAAGCACAAATATCACAAAACCAATGTACATTTCTAATAATAATAGATCTAATTCCACAGTATGTGTAGATAATTTTGCAATTTCACCAGTAAACATAACTCTTCTACAGCCATTACGGAAGAAGAAACATCTGTTCCCAGCTATAAATCTATCATGTCACCAGTAAATCCCACCAAGAAGACATTACTAGCATATTACTCCAAAAGCCACAGTTACATATTTAAAAACATTGTGTCCTGCAGAACAGCTGCTGTGTCACCTCAAGTTTGTTTAAAATAGGACCGTGTGTTAAAGTATACTTATCTTGCTAATTTTTATGGGTTGTATCCTTACACACCTATATGTTTCAAGACAGGAATGC
>NW_009258966.1:1733027-1822836 GCF_000687185.1 Egretta garzetta | reverse complement strand
CCTTATGCTTCAGTTTGTGCCCATTGCCCCTTGTCCTGTCGCTGGGCACCACTGCAAAGAGTGGTGACATCCACCCTTAGTCAACAGCCACTCCAGTATTCCAATGTTGTTTAATATTACATTGGTTTAATATCATGTTTTGGTCTAACATAGGTTATATTAATGTCTATATTCTGCTTCCATGTTGAGGACATTAAGTTTTCCTTTTTAGTTTGTTCTCTGGATGATTTTTAATACAATCTATCCATAAATTCTGAAGGTTGTATGAAAATGCACTCCAGGTTCTCTACATTATTTTATTCCAAAAATTAAATACAACAATAGAACAAACCCCAGATATTCATCTAGGCAGTCCATTATATTTCCTCAAGAAAAATGGAGTTAAAAGAAATTTTTGTCTGGTGGGAAGAAGAAAACCAGATAATATATTACAAAGCCTTATTTCCTGAATTATCTTTTTGTGTCACACAACTTACTACATCTGAATAATTTTTATCTCAATCACTGATTAGCTTGGGGAACGCATTAGAAAAATGGTTCTACTATACTTGCTTCATGTGAAATTCTAAAGTGGGTTATGTTTAATGCTATATTTAGAGTGGTATTATTATGGGTGTAGGACAACTAGTAATCAGCTTAATTGGTAGCAAAACAGATTGAGGCTAGATATTAGAAAAAGCTTTGTAACTGTAAGGATAATTAATGCCACAAAAGACTACCTAAGGCAGCTGTGTAAAAACACACATTTAATGTTTTCAGAAACAGATTAGGCAAGAACCTGCACATGTGTATCTAATCCTACTTCAGAACAGAGGCACACTATATGACCTCTTGAAGTTCTCTTCTGTCTTACATTTCAGTTTCTTACTGCTGCTGAAACCCAAGAAACGTTCATGGACCAACAGAGGGCTGTTGTTTACAAAACCTTCTGTACACTTGTTTTCCTTTGGATCTATATTTCTGCATAGCAAGGAATGAACTAAAATGTTTTCCTTTCCCGCACTCTAGTTTGCAGAAATTGTGACTGAAATTCAGGAAACCTACATGTGTCTTGCCCTGCTGAAAAGAGTTTATTGTCTCACCAATTCCAATAGTGATGTTAGTGCATGACTGCTAAATTGCCAGAAGATTACGGAAATGTGTTCTAGCGTCTATGGTCTGGGTACATCTGTGTCACATTTTAAATTACATTTATTTTCAGCTATGGCAATTAGATCTGTGGCTGGTTGACTACTTCTGAAGATGTTTCTGATGTTAGCAGCCATAGAAGTCTGCAATATTAGAATGGGCTGTCGCTGGAAACTATTTATCCTAGAAACATTATTCATAGTTGAAAATACGTCTTCTGTGTTCCATATGCAAAAATAAAAAACTACACAATGACTCCATCAGATTGCAAATACAATCCTTAGCTTGACTATTTGCATTGCAAAATGCTACAAATGCAATTTTTAAAACTCACAAAAGCATGATGCTTTGATACATAAGATCACGGTGAAGCTTCTTTTATCATCCCATATCCCTTTCCTTGGTGCTGTGTATTTGTGAAGGAACCCTATAGGTTTTGAAGCCTCTCAGAAAAAAAGAAGTGGTAGTATGCAAAAGTTTCAGAGAAATAATGGGGTAACATATGCTTAGTTGATGAATTCAAGGTATCTGAGACCTGTTGGAGCTCATGCATGTGCAGTGACTTAATTAGTTGCATGTAGACTGACCACCTATTTAGCACTGGCAAAGGAGTTGCAACCTGTCCCTGATGTGAGGGTTGCCGTGTGTGTGCTATGTGACACGTGTGCCTCTATTTCTAACCAAGGCAGAATGACAGCTAAAAGCACATGCTCTTGCAATGTAAAGATCACAGGGTGACACCCATTCATGGTTCAATGTATTGTAAATGGTTAGTTAAATATTAATAAAACAATAGTAGTTCCCTGACTTTTTTTTTTATTTTTTTTCATATTCAGGGTTCCAAGAAGTTGAACCCACAAAACCATCATGTCTTAGAACACAGGAGTGTTTAGCTTTTAGATGCTTTGCACCCATTCCAGAAGCAGATGTTGTGCATTCAGATGCCTATAATTCCTTTACAATGCATAGACAGTGTTACACACCCAGGAGGAGAGCCTGCTTCCAAGCCAGAGTACTGAGCAGTGACATCTTGGAGCTATCCTCTAGGAACTGCAGCCAGGAGGGCTAGTCCTTAAATATTCCTTCTATGGGGCTTTTGTGCCTTAAACTGAAAGACAAAGAAGTTCCTCTGCTCATGAGGCACAGTTCTCTACCTTTTTTTGAATTCTTTATTTTTCTTTTAAAATCCAAAGATCATTTCTCAGTGGCAGCTATAGGTAGATGAAGGTGAAACTGCCTCTCTGATCCTTTACTTGCAGTCAATCTCTCTGCAAATTTCTCCTATCCTTTCCATAAAGGGCCCACCCACTGTTAGGAGTATTTATTCAGAACATCAGAATCCTGTTATCTCCTCAACTAGAATGGTTTCAAAATCTTTTCCCCAAAAGTCCTAGCTAGAGTGGGGTCCCAGTCTCTTTGTTCTGGTTGAATTGGTAAGCATTAATTGGGTTGTGACCATGACTTACAGTGCTGAGGCTGTCACTGGGAAGAGGCTGGGGTTTCAGTCTCACTGCTGAGAGGCTTCTGACAACTGCTTGAGGTACATTTCATTGCCTGTGCTTTTTTCCCCCTTAATGCTGACAAGGTTGCATGGGAGAGGAACACAGTCCAGTACTGGATCAGCTGCAGTGTGTCATGAAATTGGACAACTGAAGGGAAGACAACAACCCTCAACAACTAGGTTATTATGAATTCTTGTCAGCCGCCAATATACATCACTAACACAGATCAATTAGACTTGGACAGAGCTTCAAGATAATAGCCAACAACTCATCATGAGGTTTTTTTTCTTATTTCAAAGGATTGGCATAACACACACCAGTTTCAAATGAAATAGGTCACAGCCAGACAATCTGGCGTATGGTATGATCAATGTTAGTACAGTCCTTGTAGCCACCAAGTGTTCCCCTCCTGGAGCCACTGCACATGCCAAAGCAGTAAGTGCCTAACACTGTTGAGAGGGAGATATTAATGTTCCTGATTTGATCAGTCATTGATTTCTTCATCAAATGCCTCAACTCTGCTAGTCTTTCCAGCTTAAATTTGCTTTTGCAGTTTTTGCTTTTCAAAACAGAGATGATCTTTTTTGTAATGCAAAATCTACTGTTTGGCAGTGTATGAAGCATGGGCCTCTGCACCTGCTTAAACAAAGGATTTGCAGAGTGGAATAATAACATTCACAGCCTCGTGTCTGGGTCACTGACTGGCATCAGGAACAAAACTGGTTTTGCTCTCTGTACTGAATGTAGTAAAAATAGAGCTGCAATATGGTCCTGTTTTAATATATACTTTGACGGTGTGATAAGTCCCACAGAAGTTTCCTGTGCTCAGTCATGACAGAAATCCATTCAAAATCTCCCTCCCCCCCCTCCCCCCTCTCTTTTAAAGTAAAGAACCATTCTGACTTATGTCAAGGTTAAAAACACCATATCTTCAAAAATTTTTCGATGCATTGTTCAGAGATTCTAGCGATTATTAAAAGTGGTTTTAAGTTTTTCAACAAAAAGGAAAAATATTAGAGCTGGGGAAGGAAGAAAGGTATCTCTAGTGAATTGTGCCAAAATCAGAGCTGCAAAATTCCACTTAACATTTTACTTCCTTCAAAATTGGTAGTTTGACAGATTTTGGTTTGACCCTCTGTTTCCTCCTTTAGACGTACATCCTCAGAGGTGTTTATACGTACATACTGCAGGAGAGTGTACTAGACTCCCAAACAACCACTGAGATAAACATGGCCAGTTCATCTCAAAGAGGAATATCCTATTGTGCTAGAAAAGGATGGGAAGAATTTCCAGATTCTCTTCAAAGGAGAGAAGATAATGAATTTGGGAAATGGAGAGAAAGTATTTCAAAGCTCAGCACAACAGCTCACTGGATCAGTCTTCAAAGTGTAAGCTGACAAGAGGCTTGGCTTACCAGCCACAGAAAGACTGGCAACACACCTCTGCTTTCAGCTGATGGAGGAAAACAGTAACACTACTCATCTGTAATTTTTATGCCCGAGTCTGAGGTTCATCAGAGAGAGATGTCCACTGCTGAGCTGATCTTATATGATCATCACTGCCACGATGAGCTTACTTAAGCTTACTAGGTGCAGATGAACTTAAAATCAATTAAGGTATCTGTGAGACTGATGCAAACAAAGAAGGAAGTGAAAAACAATCAAACAAACAAAAAATAAATCAGACAGAAGAATTACCCTGGGAGGAAAGGTTAACAAAATGAAAATGGCTACCTTGCCTAATGATTAGCTAGAGAGACAATACTCATGTACAAATATTTGAAAAGTATTACATGCAGACGAATAGTAGAGATTTGAAGGAATACAGGGTATAAATGGAATTTATCAAATAAATATGAAGAACATATTTGGGCAGAGTATTAGCTTTTTTCATTAAACCTTAGTCATTTTATATGTTTTTGTCGGTACCACGCACAGATTTACTAGAGGACAGATAAGGGCGGTTACAAATCTCTAGGTGAAGCATACACAATCTATAAGTGGACTGCAACTGAGTGGAATAAATTAGTTGTTTGTATATGTGTGTGTGTGTGTGTGTGTGTGTGTGTGTAGGTGGAGCAGAGCGACTTTGCATCATGGTCTCTGCAATCTGAACCCCTACTGAAGCAGGTTTTTGCCAGTTATGTGAACAGCTGGTCATCCTGCTTTATCAAGTTTCCACAAACAGTGGTTGAAAACGTATTTTGGGTTAAACTGAAAACTTAACTTTGTTGCAAGTTTTTCTTTTTTAAACATGTATTTCAAATATACTTGAAACATGAACTGTAAAAAGAAGCTTTGCTTTTCGATGGAGGTGATCCATTTTGTTTTGAAAAGATTGAAATGAAGCGTAGGGGGCTTTTTTAGGCTTTTCCTTGCTGACGCACCTTGGCAAAAACAACATACATTTAATGTTTCCATGAACTTGAATCTGCTTTTTTCAGTAAAGGTAGTTTTAGCCAGTTAATATTGGGGCTTATAAAAAGAAGAACAAAACAGGGCTTTGGTCCACTGGAGGACATGGTTTTTCTCACTGACACCTTACACTGAGCTTCCTCTCTATCATCAGTGGTATCTGGAAATTTTCTGCCTGCCCTGACGGTGCAGGCCTTGCTGCTTACCTGCAATTCTGGCCTGCAGTTCCACAAAGCCCACAGGCTTTTTATACACTCTGCCCTTCCTGTATCAGCAAGAAGCATCAGGAGGTAATGGTTGTTTCCCCACAAGGCAAGGTAGACCCTCCTATATATAGCAGAAAACAACTGCATTCTGGAAAAATGGAAAGAAGAGAATGACCTAATGGGGTTTTCTATCTCTAATTTCTGTCACTTGCTTCCTACCTGAAGATGAAAGTAAATTTTACTGGAAGCAGCTGCGATCAAAGAATCTAATAGCAAAGGGTTCTCCACAGGAAGCAGTATTTCTTAAAATGCAGCATACATTGTCATCCCCCCAGTAAAGCCAGATCAAACTAATAAATCCAAATCAACAAGGAAAGATCAAAAGAATGTTGAACTCCACGTCAGAAATTGCTGCTTCCGCATAAATGTCAAGTAATTTCTAGACAAATAACATCAGGTTACTTAATGTAGATTTTCCTAGTTTTATATGTTACAATGACTTCAATCTCTTAAACTCCAAAACAGTTTACCTCTTGAGGTTTTATTTTTTTTTTTGGTGTGAAATTAAAGACTTCTGAAGTAATGCTGAATTAAAGGAGAAGTGCTACAAAGATTTCAGTAAATTTAATTAGCAAAGCTGATGATCACCCATCTTTAAAGAACATGAACGCATCTCAATGCACGGCAATGCATCTTGTTAATAAAAACAAGAAAGTGACTTATGTAAGAAAGTGACTTATACATGACAAGTGGAGAACAAACTGGTTCTTATGACTGAATAGATCATATGAACCAAGACCAATGCTAAAAAAATTAGTGCAATTTAGCAGGACGTTTCTTCATGCCAGACATACTGAATATGCAAAATGTTAGCTCTTCAGTGATACACGTTTTATCAGTAGAAGTAAAAGTCATATTTTCTTGAAGAAATTATTAAATGATTATTTAATAAACTTAGAAAACTTAAATTGCAAACTGCAGAACTGCATCTCCAAACAAAATCTTACCGATTGAGCAGCTATTATTTAAGTGTTTTCACACGCAATAGCCAAGAAGATAATGGTTAAAATTACTTTTTTGGCAAATTTCAAAATGTTAAAAACATTAAAGCATGAAGATGTAATGAGGTAGAATAAATGGACCAGTCGTCTTCTCTGTTAATTGCTTTCATATTGTCCATCATTTCTATTGTTTTCATTTAACAATGCTATAATGTTTAAGTTGGGGTGGAGAATCTGACTATTGGAAAGTGAGAATAAAAATAAAAAACACATGGAAACTCAAGTTTCAATGAGAAATTGCACACATTTTGAAAGATGGAACATCTTTCTTCACCTGCAATACCTTGTCTCTGGTGAAAAGGCAAATATGTTTTAGCGGTCATCCAGAACAAGACTCAATTCACAAATATGGTCCTTCTCTGCATGCACCACAGTAGTAGCAATTAGCAGGAGGAGGGGAGAAAGGATTGATGAAAATTTGGTGTTAATTAAGGAGTTCTCAAAGGAACATGTCCCAAAGCCAAATACATTTTAGGCCAAATATGTGGTTGTGGCAACTTGATATAGATCTATTGAAGTCAGAGACACAATACTAATTGAAACCACTCAAATAGTTGCCTTATGAAGTTAAAGAGAATATCACTAATAATCATAACTATAAAATCTCTGAGTCCAAAATAAGATTTATAGCAGTAGATGTGTGAGGGTAAATTTCAAGTGTGGAGCAATTACCGCAGAAGTGAGACCTAGAGTAAACATCTGCAGCAAGCTGTGTCAGTGTTAAGGACTGAAAGGAATGAAGAAGGGAACAAATCCACATACCTCATCACCACACATCCCCAGATGAAAATTAGCACCAGTAGTGTGGATTTTTTTGTCCTTTACATTGACACTACAACAGGCATGCAATGTCTTTATTTCTTATGTTCACTAAAGTGGATGGGGAAGACGGGATGCAGGAATTGCCACACACATGAGAATATTACTTGATAAAGTCATCTGACCCCCCACAAAAAGCAAATAAAAATTATTCCTCCCTTCCCCCAAAACCAGACTTAAAAAAAAAGAAAAACGTCCAGGCATGTTTACCTGAGAAAATAACTTCTACTGAACAGATAATGTTAAGTGAGCTAGATGGAGGCCACAGAAGGGTGAAAATGAGAAAACGCATCAGGAGTGAAAAACATCTCATACATCTTTATAGCCATCCTACCAAATTTCAGTTTTCCATCAAAACTAGGTCAAAGTCTGCAAAATCCAACCAAGTCAGAGTATTTCATAAGTTTGCATGACTGTGCGTGCAGCACAGTTCCTTTCAGAGATCTGGGGACATTCAAGATACTTCCTTACAGAAAAAAGAAATAACATCACTCAGCTATTCATGTGAGTTAAATAGTAAAAGGTGATAATAATACTTTTAGGTATAATGTATAATGATAACTTTTCAGGTATATGGGAAGGAATTTTGAATTACATCCTTCATAACATTCAGCAGTCAGATGACAGAAGTGACCTTTTTTCTACACATTAGATCTACTCATAATGAAACAGACACCAAGTAAGTAACAAAAAAACCCAGCTATATTTGTGCCAAGAGTTTTCTCTTGTAAAAATGTATCATGGAGGAAATCAGAGCTGGCAAGGAAATAACAGGCTAAGATTGCAGAGCCAGCCCAGCAGTCGAGGTCAGGCTGGACGAGGCTCTGAGCAACCTGATGTAGTTGAAGATGTCTCTGCTTATTGAAGGGGGGTTGGACTAGATGACCTTTAGAGATTCCTTCCAACCCAAACTATTCTATGATTTGGAGAAATGGCAGGCTGCAAAAAGCCACTTGCCTACACTCAATCTCCCAGTTAACCTCAGCCGGGATTGACTGCCGCTTCAGTGTATTTCCACAGAGTTGTGTCATTCTGTTTAATTAATAATTTCAGAGTCTGTCTGAATATTATTTGAAAGACTACCTTCCTTTCACTACCTGAAAAAATAATATGTGAAAAAACATATGGAACATTTATGATATATATGTTAAAAAAACAGCGAGTACCTGTTGAATTTTGCAGAGATTTTTAACAATTGCCATAAGATGGTAAGTTTTCTTACCACCCAGAGGGCAGGGTAGAATAATTACTGAGGTTACTGAAAAAAATATTAGAGGCTGAGAACCAACAGACTGAGTTCTGAATTATAGCTGGCCACCTAAAATGTAAAGGTAGTATTTTTAGACATTTTGAATTAATTGCATGTGTATTTGGTCCATTTGAGAGATTAAAAAGGCAGGATTTTTTTTCCCCTCCCACCCAAGCCTTCACCTGTTTGACCGGCTCCAGAGTAATTTATAACAGACTCAGATTTTGGTGACTAGCATTTTAGCAGAATACTAAAAAGCATCATTCTGCACAGTCTCAAGAGGAGGACAGTTCTCAGTTTTGAAATGGCAAAAGAAAGTAAAGCAAGTCTGCAATGACCATGTGTCTACCTGGAGAGGAGGCTGTCAGGGTTGTGGGATTGTTAGAGTAACACTACTGAATAACTGTGGAAAACTTGTGAACTGTCCCACATCAACAGGCAGCCTTCTGGGAACCTATTTCTTTTCTGGGATACAGGTTTTCTTTTTGTTAAGGGGTAAAAAAGAAAAAAAGAAATCGGGAAAGGTCATATGACCTATAGCCACTCCTAACTACTGAAAGTATTTTCTTTGGATAAGTATAAAAAACATTCATTTGAATATATGCAGACAATTATAAATGCATCTGTTGCTCTATTAATGGCTGAAAAGTGGTTCATCTCTTCTGAGGTCTCATATAATTATAGAGTAAGCAGAAATAATCATAAAAATTGAGAGATATGCAAAATTTCCCACCTTTTTGTAATTAGGATTAGCACTGGGCAAAACATTGATTTTTTTTAGTTAATTTACCAAAATATACCGATATGGTCTTAGGCTTTCTCAGCTGCAATAAAATACAATTTAGCTTAAAATCTTTCCCACTGAAATTTAACTGAGACTACACTACCTCCCAATTAGATAAAGAATGAATGTACAGTCTCAGTCACTTAGGTGACAGGCAATACCCCACAATGTTTTGATGATATCCTCACATCCTTAACTTTGCTCTGTCTTTTCCTTTTACCTCTAGCATTATATATACTTTTGAAATAAGGAAGGAATTTTGCAATGAAAATTCTAAAGAATTTATTTTTAAACAAAGCACTTTAAACTCTATCTTTTCCTGTTTTTAATGGATGCAACACAGATTTGATAGAAAGCTTTACAAAGTCCTCTAATTTTCATGTCTACATAACATTTTAAATCACATTTAAAAGCCAGGTTGCAATTTGAGCCAATTAGAGAGTTTTGGATCTCTTACTTAAGAGATAAGACCAGATGTCTATTGTTTATAGTCACTCCAATATCCCACACTCACAGGCATATGTGCTCTGAGCAGACTCTTAAGAAAACTTCAGTCCTACCCATTCCTTGTCCCTCCCTTCCCCACAATTTGGGGATTTTATGTATTCACACTCTCCAATCATTTCTTGTTTGTCTTCCAATTCTTTAAAACGACATCTGTGATGGCTTCTGCTGGCTTGTATCTTCATCTCATCCTCATGTCCTTTGAGTCTGAGGGAGGATACGCCTCCCTCAACTTCACCATCACTTTTTCCAACAGATGCATCTAATGACACATCCTAAATTTATTCCTGTCTTCAGAGGATTCTACTAAGACTGCCTCAGGCCCCATTGGTATTTCCACAGGGACTGAATATGATCTGTGACTTGTCAGGCTGAGAGGTAGTGTTTACCTGTTTCTCTTCACAATTTTGGGAATAAATGAGACACATCCCTGAAGAACCACCTGCTTGATTTCCTTTCCAGATTTCCTAAAAGACTGTTATCGTGACATGTCTGCCACGGAGGGCAAGATTGTACGTAACATCATTTTTTTTCCTTTTAAATGCCTTTAGTATTTAATAAAATGGCATCAGCACTTTCCAAAGGATGGCTCCCCTCTGCAATCATTTATGTTGGCTCTCTCTTTTCATTATCACCTACCAAATTTGTTTATATATGCATAAATTAGCTTCCAGACCAATCAGATTTCTATACTAGTGTTCAATCCTCTTTACAAACACAGTATCACAATGTTATTTCCCTCATATTCTTTAAAAATGCAGTATTAATGCCCATTACTCTTTACCAAATGTTCTTTATTTTTTACTCCTTTTAACTTTTAAACCTATGGCGTGCTCTCCTTTACTGGTAAAGATTTTTTTTTTTATGCTGTCAATTTCAGCAGCTCCTTTTGCATATTTGGTCACCTTTGGTCTTCTTTTGAACTTGTAAGTTCAGTTTGCCTTTTTGGCCACTGAATACTCCAGGTGATGATCTTACTTTTGCTGATTTCACTTTAGTGTTCTCTGTGTCCTACATCAAGGTGAGCATGTTCTCTAGATGTCTGTAAATCATTATTACTATTTAACTGTTTTTCCCATATTGGTACCCACAGGTCAATCAGACTTTGATTCATTTATGCCTGGCACAGTATTAAACAAACAAAAGCTTCATATATACACAACTTCTGTAGTTAGTAATTGCAACACAAGTTCTTTTGTGTTCATGTTAATGATATGCATACACAACTCACTTTGTATTAAACAGATCTGCATATATGCCTTTTTTGTGTATCTATTCATGTGCCAATTTCATGATACATCTGTATTTCATTATTAATACTATGTATTATATGATAATATGAATATAATTTCCATATGGTATCTGCAATTTCCCAGCCCAAACTATTTGGCTAACTTCATTTTAAACATTTCTCAGCTCACACAGAACGCTTCTTCACCAAAATAACTAGAAATTCCGAGCAGCTGGCTAGTCTGCAGAGAAAAACATTGAGTGCTGAGATTCTCTATTAAAAGCTGCATTGGAAACATGTGAAAGAGATGAAGTTTTAATTCTGTGGCTAATACACTGCTATAGTGTGTGTCAGTGTTAATCTCAGTCCTAAATTTGCAAATAGTTTTACAGGAAAAATTTTTTGCACATATACCATTTTCCAGCCACATTCAGAAATTCAATAAATATTACATGAATACTTTTAAGCCTTCCAGAAAAATTTAGAGTGTTTCATGAAGAAAAGTTATGTCTCAGATATGTAGTACCCATCTGACAAAGGCTAGACATGCAGAACTGGTTTCTTCCCTCAGATCTTTACAGACTTTTTGTTAGTTCTCATATGACTAAGTATGCACCAGCATCACAGGTCAGAACGGCCCTAGGATAGGGGGAGGCTGACACCCCAAAAGCATTGTTTGGTTGTGTTAATGTAAAGGACAAAGCACAGCCTGTTCTGTCTATGTGTAGAGTGAAGCCACAATAATTCAGATTTACAGACTTCTTGAAGTGTTCTAGAAATTGCTAAGAAATTCCAAAGGAGCCAATAAGGAGAGAATTACTCTTCACACAATTAGAAATGTCAACGAGTTAGTATCAAAGCCTCAAAGCTGAGAGTAATTCAAAATAGTTTAGACTCCTAATATGTTTACATAGCAAAACACAATTTTTAACCTTATCAGGACAATGCACATGTGCTTTGTGGTACAAGTCTTGGATTAATCAGAAACACACTATTTCCTAATGCCCCTAATCTAGGAACTACAATGGGCAAGATTAACATTCATATATTCTGAATATCAATATTAAATATTCATATTTTAATACATTACAGTGTCTTAGCAAGTTTCTGTGCCATTGTATTAGTTCAGCACAATTCTGTGTGAGACAGGACTCTTCCCATCAATACTTGCATTATACTGCTGCACTAGACAGATACGGGAGTAAGCTGCTTATACAGTATGGAGTCATATCAAGCTAATATTTTGATAGTAAGTTAGTCAAGCATTATGCAAATATGATTCACTGTGTTGAAAACAAATGGTAACACAGTAAATCATTCACTTGAACAGAACCACCCACTGTACTAAAGTTAGTGTAGGGGTTGCTCCTGGAAGGGTTGTTGGAAGAAGTCTGGAGGAGGTGTGGCTTTATTATTTTGAAACAGGAGACAGATTTTTACCATTACAGTTTCCACTATTGGAATGAAGAGCACACCTCAGCTATACATTTGTTCTAGGTAAACTACTTTAGGAGGCCCAGCCCATTTCTGTCATCACACTTTCTCAGGTCCCAGGAACATCTGCCAATTTTCCACAATGGACAGGCTTTGCTAAGTTTCTGGGCTAGGATAAACACCGAGACTCAGTGAAGAACCATGTACTATACCATAAATTGTTCTCTGCCAAGAACATTGATACTGATAAGGTGATTTGAGATATAGTACCAGATCATACCTACAGTCACCTAAATTCCACTGAAAGAACAGGGTGAATCTAGTGAGTAAAAAATATAGCTTGCAAACTGCTGCCACACTTTATTAAAATGTGTACATATAAGAATTATTATGCAAGCTAATTGAGTCATTAAATATACTCTTTCTTTTTCCTGTTACCCTGGCAGTTTTCATACTGTGCTGATAAGTCGTTAAATGTACATTCTCCTTTTAACAAGTTAGTTTTAGTAAAGCAGAGATATAGGCTTCTTCCAAAAAAATCCTCTTTATCTCCCCCCATTTTTTAAGGTAACTAAAGATGCAGCTATGTGTTTGACTCACTTATGACTAGAAGTACTGAGCTTTACCCAACCACCTCTACTAATGCTGCATGCGTAAAATGAGTATAAATAGATAAAAAGACTCCTACACTCTTCCCACAGTGATACCATTGCAGCAGTCCCAGAGTAGACAAGCTTTTTCTGTAGCTGCGGAAGAACTAGAAGGATACACTTCACAGGAAACAGCCAGAAAGCACCCATCTGGTCACAGTAGACTTTCCATGACAATGCCACCAGCAGGTCCCAATAGCCTTACTTTTTTCCTTAGAATTTCTAGTTCCCCATCCTCCGCTCTGCCAGCCCTCTTTGTTGCTTAGTTGCCTTGCTTGAATACTTGGAGTCCAAACTTGCATTTCTTGCTTTTCCTTGTCTGGGCATAAGAATTTTTCTTATTTTATTTGTACTATTACTTTGAAGACATTTTATAAGCTATCACCATGCCATCCCTGATCTCCTCCCTCCCCTCACCATGAGACTTTTCTTTTCCAGGCTATTCTTGACGTTCTATCATGTTATGGCATTCTTCGGGAACTGTAAAATCTTTCTTGTCCTTCTGTATATTTTTCATGTTGATCATATAAACACAGAGAAGAGCGAGGATTTTTGCCTAGTATTTATTCCAGTCAACACTTAGGTGGGAGGCATACAGAAAATAGCACAGATACTTTGCACCCCTACTTCAATACTACGGGGAACCATGCCAACTGTGCTCTGGGTGCTGTGTGGTACAACACTTCTCCAGAGAAACAGTGTGCTAAAACAGTTTGCTGGTACACATAGACTGATAGAGTTACGTTAAAAAAAAAATCTACTGGAGAAGCAGCTTTTAGTAGTTATTTTAGCTTATCTTATAGTCACTTACACTTTTTACAGTTATAGCTTATTCCATTAAGCAAACTGATTTAAAGTATATTTACAAATGGCTTTTTTTAGGTGGTACATAAGCCCACACAAGAATTTCTTTAAGTATTACACCCATTGGTGGCTGCAGTTTTTCATAGCCTTGTCATTAAAATGTTAGACCTTCAAAACTACAGGACAAACTTTTTCTTAGCTTATACTTATGTCCCTTTGCAGTTTTAAGAAAATTGTTCTAGAGATACTGCCTTTCACACTACTGGGGCATTTCAGTGAGCACAGACTTTCTTTTTCAACTACTTTTGCTTCAAATAACTTCATATGCTTCCATCTCCATTAATTGATGCCTGCCCCTATGTTACTTTCCAAGACATCTGTCCAAAACTTCAGATTTTCAGCCAGAAAGGCAGAAGAAAGAAACATGATGAAACCCTGTATGTTTGTAATTGTATGCACCAAAAAGGAAGGGTGGGTGAAAAATTTCCCCTCATACTCTGACACAACATAAGAACTTTCTTAGAATAACATTCAGCTTGGCTTCCATCCCAAGAGGGAGTTCATCTGTTTCCTTCCAGTGACTTAGGTTATAATTTCCTGAAGCTGAACAACAACGGCATGACTTCCAGGCAGAATTTGAACAGCTGATACTGGGGTGTCTCATTACTTTTGTGGAATTTCATCGCCTTCAATTTTATTCTGTGGCCTGAGCTTAGTGAGTAAAAGAAGAATTACCATAGCAGATACTATTATCTTTCATCATCTTATTATTATGAAAGTACTATTTTGTAAATTATTTCCTTGTGTTTTTTAATAGAAACTGCTATTAATAGTTCTGAGAACAACACTGACCTTTCTTTGTCTTATCTGCTAAAAATGTACTTTCAACAATGCCTCCATGCCACAATGACTGTATGTAGTAAGTGCATATAATACATATAACTGGAACAAGAAGCCTCAAGTCCAACCCTCTTTTCTCCTGCCTAGTAGGCTTTATTACATTTCCCAACTTATTGATTTGTGCATGAGGTTTTGAATTATTCCTTCTTTTAACACCAAAATACACTCTCCTAGGCTCAGGCTTTCCTGTCACCCAGCACCCGAGGCCAGAGCACAGCTCTGGATGATGAACTGGTGCTGCCAAGGAAGGTGATACTGCTCCAGACTCAGCCTTAGCATGCAGAGAGCCAATTTATTCCCACTGGCATTGTCCTGAACCCCCTGCAAGTACCTTCTAAAGACATCTTGGCAGTGTTAGTAGTATTTTTAAATTGCTAAAAACAGGCTAAATCTGTCTAAACAAACACTATTCATCAGCTCTCATCAAAGCAATTCTGCTTTTTCTACATGATGGTCCAGCAGACCATAGAAACCTGCTGCACAGACTATTTATTTTAGTCCAAAGCTAGGCCCTCAAGCTATGATCAAGCCCATCCGAGCAGCGGTCACAATAAATACTGTTTTACTGTCTCATACAGTAACGGGGCCTCTCTTTCAGGGGGAATTTGTGAGCTGTGTCAGCAAATGCAACTTGGTAAGGATGCATATCACTGGCTATAAAATACCCTGGGCCAGATCTCTGGCTGCAGCTGAGGAGCTCTGAGGAACCCGCCGAGAGATGGCAAATGAAAGCCTTCATCTGCACCCCGCCAAAACCCCTGTGCAAGGCGCAGCATCCATAAGGAACTGGTGTTCAAAGCAGCATAAAACAGAAGTAGATACAGCTACTTATTTTATTTTATCTGCTTAGTGAAGCAAAACCAAGAGGCACCAAGGGGAGGAAAAAACTGAGCTTACTCACAAAAATAAAAGAAAAGCAGCCAAAGGAACAGAAGTTGCAAATAATACGCAACTATTTTAGTGCTGATCAGCAGGGTCTGACACAGCTCACCAGGGAGTGGGGTCGTGATGGTGCTGTATGTTATTGCGCATGCTGGTTGGAGGGTAAGACACCAGCCATTGCCCAAGAGGCGAATTCAGTCATGCTGTGCCTTCTATTTCCTCCCTTGCTACGTGCGAGTGACACGTGACGTACTGCCGCTTTTGCTGGCACCAGGTAGCTGCCAGCACGACTATGGAAGTAAGGCATTGCTCCTGCATGTTCACAGAGGTCCCTCACCTCTCCCGACCATGTCAGATCAGGAGCAGCGTCCTTAAGCCACTCTCTTCCTCTGGACACACATGGGCCACAGCACAATCTTGCACAAGCACCTGGGCTCACACCACAGGCAAGCAAATACACCAACAAAGAACTATATGAGATGTTTCTCTCTTCTAACACAATTTTCTTACAAATACCTTTTTCATAGAGCAATACAAGTTAAGAGATAAATCTTAGGAATCAGCATAAATAATATATGAATATATCTAGCAGCCAAATTAACCTCTTTCCAGTTGAATAGCAAAAACCTTCTTAGGATATATACATCATACATTATATGTATATATACATATACATCATTGAACCTGTTGCTTTGTCAAAAAGGTCAGACTTCAGGGGCTAAATTCAATTGCCAGGAACAGGTATCCCAGTTTCAAATGGAACTGTACTCACTGTTTTGTTCTGCCCCTAGCCCAAAAGCTGTAACGGCAAATAGCAGTATGTTGCTGCATTAACAATCTCATCTGTGGGATACCTGCTACTGGGTCCAGAGAGCACTGAGGCAGGGTAGGATAATCAGAAGGAATAAACAATGCAAAGGAAAGCATTATTTATACAGAAAAACTTCTCTTTCTGCAAAATGTCTTTGTACTTCAAGACCATAAGACTTAAGTCCCACTGATTTCAGCTGAAATTCTGCATGTGTAAACATTGAGAAACTGATTTCAGTGGTTATTATGGCAATGTTGCATGTTCAAACAATCCAGACAATTTTAATAAAGAAAGCTGGCAATGAGGAATTAAACCTGCCTTGGACTGCTTTGTCACAGTGAATTTCTATACCTAACCCGAAGGGTAATCAGATGGCATTAACCTTCCATAACAGCTCACTAACATTGGTTTATTAATCTAAATGAGTGACAACAGGTAGCATAATTTTGTTTTGGCATATTTTAACCTCAGAAAAGCTTTCTGAATCACGTAGAGAAATATGCTTGGATATACGTACATACCCTGAATAGAAGAGCAATTAGCCACATATTGCCCAAATGTGTTAAATAATATTCTTTCCATAAAGCGGAGAAAAATATAAAAAAAATTCTTTGTTCTCTTTTCCATATTTATGTGCTCTGAAATCCATAGAATATATACAGATAGCAAGCATGCCCTAAGAAACCCAAAACATTGATACACCAAATATCTTTAGAATGATTTAGTAAATGGTGCTTCGTGATGGGACAGATGCATATACTAAGCTAAACCATGTAAAAGTCATATGGAAAACAACTAAGAAATGACACAAAACCACAAAGGTTTCTCTTTATAGGTAAATAATTTTTCATCTTTCAGGCGATTAGGTATGTCATATTTTGAAATGACTGACTGTCATGTAAGATTTGATGATTTTTTAGGCATTGCAGCAAGTGCTTAGACAATCTTTCATAACTAAACCATTCCAAGTACTTCCAGTATTTTGTTCTAAGTGTGCTTTTCTTCTAAGCAGGATTTTATAATATAAATTAACAAAAGATTGGTTGCTTCCAAACATGCTAGAGTATCTGAAACTTTGGATTCCATTTTTTAAATTAACAGTCTGTCACTAGTACAGAAATGATAAAACAGTTTGCTCTTTTGTGTTTAATTAGAGTTCAGCCTGGTCGTAAAACATAATAGTTCATACTTAACTAAAGTGACAGTCTGAATGAAGTCTCAGTGGTTACCACTGTCCTAATAATGAAAAGAAAGGTGTAAGTAGGAGGTGGAATCTCTCTTATGAAAGACCACTTACACCTAACAAGGTAAAATAGATGAGAAATTAGACAGTACATGAAATAAGCAAGGTGGCAAGATTTCTCAACAGAGAAATACGGTATTAATTCTGACCAGGATTTTCCAAAGCTTCTGAAGGAATTAAACATCTGCTGCCACTACAAAAAAAGGTAAGTTTAGTGACTAACATTTATAGACAAATAAGTTCTGCTTAGTTTTCAGACTGGTACATCTTTCAACTTACTTCTAGTGTAATTAAACATCTAGTGGTGTCTAGAAGTGACCAGAGTGTTTTTTAATGAAACTGGCTACCATGATTCCTGGTTATTTGTCAGGGAATTTGAACCAGAACATCTGTGTCTTGATCTGCTAATTCCCAAAAGGTACAAAGTCACTGGAAAAAGTTTCCAGTTTGGTAGGAATCAGATTTAATTAAAATGCAGATCAAAATGTGAAAGTATAGCCAAAATTTTGGATCACATCCAGCAAGAAAGAGGAGGCTATCATCAAAGAAATGAAAGGAAGAAGGCACTAAGAGAGCTGAGTAAATGATAATTTCTTGCTTCACTGAGAAGACAATTTGTATCCTAACGATAAAAAACCAGTTTCTTTGGAAAACTAAACAGTATTTTGGAGGGCAAAAGGGGAAAAGGTTCAAACACAGCATATCTTTTGGTCTGAAACTTAAAACATTCTGTTAAGGTGAAATTGATAAATAGGCCTTAAGCCTCTAAACTTTCAAAATTTTAATCCAAAAAGCTGGGTTGTCAAAGGAAATAAAAATTTTAAAAATATCTAAACTTTAAAAAAGTCCTTGTGATAACAAAATGTTCCAGTTTCTCAAAATGTTTTGAATGCATTTTCTGCAAATAATTGCTTATGCTGTCAAAACCAGTAAAACTGAACATCAGAAATTATTTCACAAATTGCTTTGTTGCCATCAGATGTTACCTGAGTGTAACCAATATTTTACACAATGCTATCACAAAAAGTTCATTCTCAGTGTTAGACATTCCTCACCAATGGACAAAATCTCGAAGCCTTTTCTCAATTTTCACCTTCTCAGTTGTTCTCTAAGTTACAGGCATCTGCCTGACTAAGCCTTGAACAAAATCAGAGACAAAGCCTCAGGCTCCCTCACAGACCTTAACATTTTTAAAAGCCATGGCAATATATTTACCAGCAGAAACAAGCCACATTTGGTCCTTCCAAACTCATCATGAAGGGATTGATTTTTTAGAAGTGTAACATTTCGTGTTACCTTAATGCTTTCTCACCTTACATCTAAGTCAGATTTTAATTACATGCACCACATAGGTTTTCCCAAGTTGTCATAGCTGCGGTGATGGCTTTCATCCATCCATAAGACAAATCAATACTAGCTCTCTGTAGCACCTGGGGAAACAGAATATTTAGATAAAAGTTCATTCATAGTTTGACTGAATCAAAGTGATCGTATTCCTTTTACAAGTATGCAGTATTGCATGTATAAGCATTAAGTTTAATTCATGACCCTTTCCTGCTTTTCTTGCTGTTAATACTAGTACTCCCAAATAGGCTTTTTTACCCTCACAGAAAAAAACTCTGTTAGGAAATAATTTAAGATTAATATTAATTATGTACATTATAAAGAATATTTGATCAAGTCCCACATGGATTTACATTTGGATAAGCAATTGGAATACTGAATTCACTTCTGCTGAACAAAATTAATTAACAAGTTCTTTCTTTTCAGTGATTTAGATCCTGTATGTGTATTAAAATATTAATAAAGAATGTCATCTGTTACTACTACTGACTTTCAAACCTTTATTAATTTTGAAGCAATGGAAATCAAATGCAAATGTATAACAGAAAGTGAACTTCCCCCATGCAAGACTGCAAGACCCCTCTTCTGTTCCCTTTTGCAGGAGTGCAGCGGACTACTTTCTTGTTTCACACTGCTTCTATACATCCCTTTTCTGGTATTTTGCGTCACACTGCCCAGGTAGTATCTCTCTTAGGAAGCTCAGAAGACTTGCTCTTGAGCAAGGCAAGGCTCGCTTCCCATACTGGTTCTACTTGCTACAGCACTGAACTGCACCACAGGCTGTCAAGAGCCAGGATGACTAATGTGATACTGACCATGACACTATTCAGGGCTGCTGAGGATAATTTGGATTCATCAACGTTTCAGTTAGCATAAGCACATGTGGTTTTACCACAATTTGCTCTCACGGTATGGTATGTGATTTGTCCTTGTCTGCAGTCCTGCAGCTGATTCATCTCTTCACAGCTATGCTGCAGCTACATTGTACATTGTATACTGTAACTCATATCGAAAGAAAAGTAACAGAGACTGAGTATCTTCTGTGTCCGATTTACCACAGTTTCTAAACTCAGAAACAAGAATTGAGTCCTCAGAAAATCCCTAGGAGGTGTCAAGCACATTCTCAGGGATTAAACAGCAGTCAAAGCTTTGTTGGACCTGATTTTTATAATCGTCTACAACTCTTTGAGGGCCGTTATTAGATAAATACAATGAAACTGAGAGACTGATTTTATTTTCTGAGTCTGAAGAGAGAGGATTACTCGAGCAACTGACTTCTAAAATACTTATGCACCATGTGGATGTCCTAGGCTGTAACACCCCAAATTTGTTAGTTAAATTTGCAAAATAGCTATCCAATAAAAGCAATGTCCTAGGCTGGCATAGAGGTAATTTTCTTCTGAGTAGCTGGAATAGTGCTTTGGTTTTGATCTAGTATGAGAAGAATGTCAATAACACCCTGATGCTTTAGTTGTTGCTAAGCAGTGCTTACACCAGCCAAGGACTTTTCAGCTTCCTCTGCTCTGCCAGGTGCACAAGAAGCTTGGAGGCTGCACAGCTGGGACAGCTGAACCCAAATTACCCAAGGGCTATTCCATACCATATGATGTCATGTTCGGTATATAAACTGGGGGGAGTTGGGGCGGGAGGGGGGCAGCAATCACTTGCTTGGGGACGGGCTAGGCATCAGTAGGCAGGTGGTGAGCAGCTGCATCACTTGTTTTTTCTTTTAATTACAATTTGATGATGATGATGATGATTTTATTTCAATTATTAAACTGTTCTTATCTCAACCTACAAGGTTTCTTACTTTTGCTCTTCACATTCTCTTTTCTATCCCACTGGCGGGGGAAGGTGAGTGGCTGTGTGGAGCTTGGTTGCCAACTGTGGCTAAACCACGACAGGAAAGTATAGGCAGCTTACGGGAGCCACCTATATCATGAAGCAGAACCCAGATAATCAAATAGTTCTCAAGGGATACTCAAGAGCCAGCTTGTTGATCAGCTCTCTCAATTATTTGTCATTGTGAGGAATAAGCAGTTAATGATGCAGAAACTTTACTAAATAAATCTCTGCAGAGTTCCCTTCTCCTCCCAGCTTACCTGAGATCATTCCTAGCAGACAATTAGGAAGCTGGCTGATAACATTTCCTGGTTACCAAGACTTAATATTTCATTCACAGCCCCTGTTCACAAAAGCCAGATCATCTTGCCAGCCAAAGGAAGAGCACAGGACCGCCTGACAAAACAAGAGTGTTTGCTCTGTATGATAGCTATAACCAAACTGCTAAAGTGAAATGTCTGCTTCTGTGTTTGTTGGTAAGACCAGGAAACAGTATCAACTTTCTGCTTCTGCTGCAGCCTTAATTTCTCCACCCCATAATTAACAATTTTAGTACTTCCTGTAAATTCAGATTCAACATGAACTATTATCAACTATATGTTTACAGAGCCAAATGGATTTGAATCCATTCCAAACAGATGGAAATACAAATCCTGACAGAATAAAAGTGATTCCCAATCCAGTTGTTCTTCCTCATGCTGCATCCATATGTACTACTTGGTCAATCTGGTTGTAGCAAGCTTGGATAAGCTTGGCCTTTGAGGTATCAAAATGTTTTTGTGATGAATATGGTACCATTTGGCTGGGTTGGTATGTTGGTATAAAGTGGCTAAATTTCACTTCCAGATTTTGAATGAATTAAGTGTTTTTTCTAGGAATTTATTTTGAATTATGTAATTATATTCAGAGTAACACCTCCTCCCTCTTCCCTTGGAAAAACTGCAGCTACAGTTTCTCCATCACATATTTACTTTACAGTCTTCAATTTGTTTTGGCTAACCAGTGAATATCTGCCATTCCAACTACTACCTACTATAAATGGAGCATACATTTAATATCCCATTTTGTATTACAGATGTGCAATATGCAGTGATATACCAGTTAGCCATTATGTCATAAACTTGAAACAGATGAAATATTGACTGCTTTCTTTAAAATTATATGCTTGCTCTCTATAGCAAATTAAGTTTGGGTTTGTCTAATTAGAGATCTAATCTCTCTGAAGACTTTCAGAACTGTGGGAGTTTCAGGTTACGTGAAGATTTGACTGCACAATCTGAAACCCATTGCAGATTTCATAATAATACACCCTACACACCTCTTATCTTTTCAAAGACAGATTCATTAATATTAAAATATAAATTAGTATTTCCATAAGAAATGGTTCAAGAATGACCACAATACCTTTTACTAAGCCGCTCTCCACAGTTCACTAAACCTCCAATTCATTTGGCCTACCTATAAATTTTCTGCCCAGCAAGATATTCCATTCTGAAGAATAGCCAAAGCATATCTGCATCTGAATGATAAACCAATGGTGTTCCCAAACATTCAGGCTTACGTGCAATCACAATGAAAGAGACAATTCTTTTTCCTTTAGACAACTAGTATTTTCCTTTCTGACATTCTTGTGCTACAGTGGGAAAGACACTGGACTTGCTTTATCATCCATTTTAGCTTCTGACTTGGGTTTGTGTTCACAAAATCATGACAGAAGAGACATGGTACTCTGGATAGCATTGGATGTATTTTTGACCTTTCTGAAAGCTGCGGAATTTGGACTCAAGCCCTTCCTTCTGTGTGAAAAGATCTGCACTAGAGCTACTAGAGAAATGTCTGGAGCTACTACACTGCTTATGTTAACTGTTATTAGTTATAATCTTGGATATGTTAAGCATCATAAAACAAGAATCCTCCGGTCTGATCAGCTAATATTTAAAAAGTCATGTTAATTCTAGTTCATGAATTTTGATAGGTGTTTATGAAGTAATTCTGGGTGTACCTGGTGAGATCATTTTATCAGCTCACAAGTCCCTCAGGCAGAGCAAGACTGAGTGCTAACATTTTATTTTTTGTTTTCTCCTTCTTCTTAGCTTATGCTAATAAAGATGAGGCTATATCAGACTTCTGTGGATTATTACCTCATAATATTTACAGTCATCCTATAAATGTTTAAGTGTTTTGTAAAACATTCATTTATGTTAGAATAGATTTTGTAGTAGAGTAATTAAAAAAACCCCCACCTATTTCTTAAAAGAAATCAGACAAGCTGTCCATTTATATTTAAAGAAAGTTCATTTAGAACAACATTCATATTCACAGACTGCCATTTAATTCAGTATCTTTAACAACATAGACTTGGAATATTTATTATTAAAAGTCTAGTATTCAAGAAATATATCACTATAAAACCTTTGGTTTTGCAAGTCCAAGAAAAGTAATATATAAGTATTTTTACATAAAAGATGTTTAACCAGCATCATGTGAAGTATTGCAAAATGCTTGTCTGAGCCCACAAGAAGTGAAGTAACAACTCATCTGTTGGTTCACTCCAAACATATTTGTAGGACTGGAAATACTGCACTAATAATGCTTTAGTGGTGGATATGGTAGGATTAGGTTAATGGTTGAACACAGTGATCATAAAAGTCTTTTCCAACTTAAATGATTCTATGATTCTATAATCTAATTTTCAAATGGCCTTCATATAAAAAACAGTACATCTATTTTTGTTGACTTAAAAATTAGAGAACTAAGCGGTAGGTTAACTGAAAAAATAAAGGAAGATCAGGTGGCCAATATTCATTCTACTTAAGAATAGATAACTAGTTCATTGGAATACTACAATTGCTAGTCTCAGCATATGGAGAGAAAATGAACTGAAGGTCACAAGACTTCCATTATTATCATTAAATCTGGTGAATATTTTAGGTCACTTAAGTAAATTGTTCCCTCTTATATTTACTAGAGGCAATCAGAAAGCCTTTTTATTGATTTCAAAGAACTTTGGGTCCAAAATGAGTTTTCAGCTGATGAAAATATACCTGAATATAAGGCGGGAAATTGATGCACTTGATCTGACACTAGATCTTCCACACCTCTCTTCTCTCACAGTGTTCCCACTGTTTCAGGAGACTTGGATACACTTTTCCATCATAAGCAACGTGTATCATACCTGTACACCCTGTCTCCCCCCCCTCGTCCCCCCCCATTTTTCAAGTCAGCAGGGGTAGCTGTTAGAATTAACTTAATAATGATTTTAAAAAATAATAATAATAGGAAGAAAGAAAGAAGGAAAGAAAGAAAGGAGGAAGGAAAGAAAGAAGATAAAAGAAAGAGAGAATTTTTATAATCAATAGTAATTTTGATAAATCTACAATTCATCTGTGCAGTGATACATTAGAAAAGTTCAAAATTACTATTATCTGAAGTTGGCTCAGAGTCATATAGTCACTGTCTTGTGGAAGTCTGTGTGAGCCCTCAGATAGCATTAGGTTTGCTAGGCATTTGGCAAGAAATATTGGTCTCTGGAGTGGGTAATGATCTCACCTTTTCTAATAACAGCCCAGATAGCTTGCTAATTCTCAAGGAAAAGTCTTGCATCCTGCCTTCATGTGCAGAGGACACAGTGCCACAACATCAGTCATGAAAACTTACAATCCTGGAGGGAGTACAGGTGACGGCTTCTTAATTGTTCAGGAGCTTTTTAAGACCTGTAGTCATTTAATGAATTATAGGTTTAAAGTCAGAATGTTCTTAGTGAGCACAAAATTTGAATGTAATGAATAGAATAACTGCATCTGAAAATTTGATGTATGGTACCACACAGAAGTTATGGACAATGTCCACCCCTATATACTTAAACAAATATGGTCTATGAGTTCATGAAAGACAGATTCTCTCTCTGTGTTTCAAGAAAGGACAGCCAAAACTGAAGGATGATAGGAATTAGCACCTTTAAAACAAAATTACCTCTTTCTAAATCTGAGAGGCATTTCAGGACAGCACAGAAGCATTGAACACCTGTAAAAATCCATACTTGCTGAATGAATGCATTTGTTTGCCTTCTGAATGCTGCTGGTCTGTTTTTACACTAACTTTCTATTGTAACAATTTGTATGGCCATTCTGCCTCAGTTACAACAGATCATAACATTGAACATGAATTGCCAGCTGTTTGGACAGGGGGGACTTATTAAGCATCCTTTGAAGCCTCAGTTAAGTATGGCTCACACTGCATAGCAGGCACAGGCAAAGCTGACACCTTAACCTAACCAATCTCTCAAGCACTAACTAGGCTGTCAGGCACTTTAACCAGCCCAAATACAGGGTGCAGTTTTGGTAAGGCTTTCCAACTTTTTTTCCAGCTGAGCTTCACTAGAAAAATGGCAGCTTTCTGTGTGGATCCAGATCCACATCATCTTGCTCTCCTGATGTGGCTGCTGGACGGCTTTCACTGCCTACCACTGTCATCTCTCCTAGGAACAGCATGGGCTCAGCAGAACTTGTCAGACTGAAATTTAGCTTTCAGTGTATTCAGATGAGTGAATGAATGCCAAGGAACCATTTCTGAGTGATGGGTGTTTTACTTTGTGACTGTGTAAAGCTGAGGATACCCCCACAGCTGAGACTTTCTTCAGTTGCTTCCTCAGGCGACCTGTCAGGGCATAACTAAGGTAAAACTCCTCAAACCCCTCATCACACTGCAGCAGGACACCTTAACAGAACTCGCATGAGTGTTCAGCATGTTGGGATTACTTTGATCACTTCCAGCAAACACAGTATGCCCCAGACCACAGGGGTGCCCTCTCGGAGCAATAGCTCAAGCTCTCACGGGAAACATTGCCACATGGTATCCACCTGAAGGAGGGGCAATAGCTAAAACTCAGAACACATTTCTCTTGCTCCACGGCCTCACAGGTCTTGCACAGGTCTTGCATGGTTGTCAGACACAGGCTGGGAGTGCAACAACCTGAATCTTTGTAAGCCAGGGATAAACAAAACACCTTTCAATTGACACATACACAGTGAGTAGTGGCAACCCACTGGCAGAGACCACACTGCTGTCTCCAAACAGGCCAGGAAAAGGGTATCCCACTTGCTTTATATTGGCAATCATGATGAACCCCACAAAGGTGGGGTTAAAATGTGCAGGTGCCTTCTGCCTCCCACTCCAAGGGAAATGAGATATTTCTTCCTTTCCCCTCACCCCTGTGGATACGGTCACAAGCTGCACAGGAACCTCCTTATGAAGAAAGCTCAGGAGCCTCCTGGACCACTTTGAACAGAGGCAGAAGTACTTGAGTCTCCCTCGCATTAAAAGAACTGTCCTTGGCTTAGTTACAAATCACTTTGGCCAATTAGATGAGAACAGCATTGCATGAGCTTGCAAAGCCCACCTACTCCATGGCCTTAAAGCAGGATGTGACTGTCAAGAGCTACCACCAAGCATAGGGACAGATGCGTGCCAGCAAGAAAAGCATTTATCCACAGTAATGGTCCACAGGATGCCAGTATGTAGACTGGCAACACCATACAGCAAATGAGAAACTGCAAGTCTTGCCTGTGCTGCAGGGGGACAAATGAAAGAGCAGCAGAAGAAAATGGCGATGCCACTAGCTCTAAGAAAAATTTGTTTGCGAATTCAAGGCATGCTGGGCAAGGTTCGTCCACGGCACAGATTCTCCAGCTTGATTGTAAGGGTGCTCTACATGTTGGAATACAAATGTAAAGGCCAGGCACTCCCACATACTCCCCATAGAGATCTTGCTGGCACTCAGTGCAGCAATTGCAGTGGGAAGGTGTGGGAAATCATGGGATTTGCCCTGAAAAGCACCACAGACTTTCTGTTACAGACAGTCCTCTAAGAAATTACACCCACAAGCTGAGCTTGCTTATACCTGCCTCTTCCAGGGCTGTTAGAGTACAAACTAGCCACCGTGGTACAGCTCTGCCAGCACAGTACTGCTTATCAAGGTCCTAATCAAGCTCCCCCCAAGTTCTCAAGTTTTTGCAGAGGTACTCTGATGACCTTGTTCAATATCAGGCCTTTCCTCTCCTCTCTTTTGCTGAAAGACAGACACAGGCTGACAAGGTGCTCCCTCAAGCACTCTCCTCTACTGCTGCTAACCCCAGGGAATTTTAAACCCTTCCTTCAAGTTGGAAATGTCTTACAGGTATTGTTGAAAAAAGCTAATGGTAGTCATTAACACCTCAAGGATTGAACTGTTACATGGGACAAAGTCACTCAGCACCAGCACTGAGGGGTAAGAAGTAAACTAAGCAGCTAGTTGTAGCTTGATGTCTCATAGTGAGTGATTCTTCAACAACTAACCCTGCACATAAACAGCCTGGAAAAAAGCTACTAGAAGTTTCCTACTGAGCAGCCAGTTTCAGGTACTGTCAGTGAGTGGACAATCAGAACAGGAGCATTAAGGAATCTAGTTTACAAAGGATTGTATGGTAACATAGCAAAAACCTACATTCCTATAAATTATGTGGTTCTCAGTGTATTATATAGTATATCAGTCTAATTTAAGGCAAATTGAGTGTTCTTGGTTGGGAAAGGAAAAGCAGACAGGGCTTTATAATACTCCTCCTTTGGGAGGAGGGCACACAAACCTTCCAACCTCCTGATACCCAGGAAAAGAGTACATGGTGGGTTTTTTCCTTTAGTCAAAACAAGAGAAATATGCGTGTGTAAAGATGGCATTCTTACATTGTACAGCAGCATTAAAATTGTGTGCTCTTAACCGACGTGTAGATAAGAAAGCTAAATGGGATCACTGTGACCATCTTTCTGGCCTCCTCTCCTACATAACAGGACTCTGCTGAATTAATGCCTCTTTGAATCAGAAGAAGCCTTTTAGAAAAGCTGCCAATCTCCATTTCTATTTTCCACTGATAGAAAATTTGCTACTGCCATGAGAATGTTCCATTTAGAGACACTATTGAAAGTGTGCTTTCCATTTGGAGCTGATGTTCCCTAGCTTCAGCTTTTAGCCAGTGAATGCTATTTTCTCCTTGCCTGCTTTATTGAAAAGCCTCTATTCTAAAGTTCCTCTTTCCTATATTGATACTTCTAGATTATGAACAAGCCATTTCTTTTTAACTTCCAGTTGCAGCTCAAGGAATCTTCCATTATAAGGTATACTGTCCAATTCTTTAATTATTTTCATCTCTCAGAACACTTTTAAATTTTTTCTACGTCTTTCTTCAATTGAAATATCAAGGGATTCTCTACTATGCTGGGAACACATGGTTTATGTAGAAACAGATAGTAAAACCAACACAGATAATACTCCTATTTTTCAAAACCTCATTGTTTCTTCATTCTCAAATTGTCAGTCCTCTGTGCTACCCATTAAGAGCTCAATATTACAAGTCTATAGCACAGTCCCAAGTTTCTTGCAGAATCCCAAGCCAAAATCCTTTAAGTAAGATCTACAGATTTTCCTTTTATATGACTTCTCACTTGCTCACACAGTTTACTTAGAATTTAAAAAGACAGCCCAGATCATTGTATACAAGGTACTCTTTAGTTTCTCTCCCCTACACATTTTCATCTGGAAACTAGACTAGTGATAGTATTTCATTCCACATTGCTGATGAAAATGTAAGATAACATGAGGCCAAGCAGAAAACCTTATTTTACAGAAAATTCTAACAGTACTGCTGTCTTTAACAACCAACTAAATACAAACGAACAAAAGAAGTGTCAAGATTGCTTGAAAGGCACAATTTCCATAGTCATTGTTCATTGGAATTAATTATGTATGTAATTCTTTATTAATTGAATCCCATCTAAGTCATTCCATTATTTTGCCTAGATCAATGTCACACTGACAGGCCTGTAATTATCCAGGTCATCCCATTACCTTTTTAAGTTATTGATATATTAGCTTTCCTCCAGTCCTTCAGAATTCTCAGTTTTCTGCAAAACTTTTTTAAAATTAAAGTTAACAACCGAGAGAGATACTTGGCCAGCTCTTTAAAAAATTCAAGGATGCAAATTATTAAGGGTATACTGATTTAAAACACTGAACTTCAGCAATTGCTTTTTAATGGCATTCTGAATGAGCCTTAAAATGGTAAATAATTCCTTCCTTATTCTGCAATGAGAATACATCATCTGAATCTTCCTCAAACTATTTATTGAACATGGCATTAATGCAACAGATAAAAAGGTAATGAGCAGCCTGGAGATAGGACAAGGGGAACAGCAACTAGGAATAAAGTAATGCTTAAAAACACAACAACTTGATTCATTCTGGCTCTTCTTTCTAACAACTTTGTGACAGTGGACATGCTGTGAAAGGGAATGATATTTTGTGCATGTGCATGTGCATACAAGGTGTGAAACAGTAGGAGATAGAAAACAACAGGTAATGTTTAATTGCAAAAAACAGCTATTTAGACATGATGCAAATGACCATCATCTTAATAAACTAACACAATGCAAAAGATTTTTGCAGTGCTGCTAGCACTTTCTTGTGTGGCATACTCTTAATACATCCAAAAATCTACACACTTTCTATTGAACCCGCGATTTGTAATAAAACTTCTTGGTTCTATTAGTTTCTGCTACAGCTGAAGTTACCAGTCTTAACCTTGATAGTCAATGTTTGCGTGTCCCAGAACTTAAAAGCAGTCAGGAAGACTGTAATAATTCTCTCAGAATAACTGACGAACTGACGTGTTGCTATTGGGAATTTGTTTTTGTCATTTGAGGATATATGGAAAATAGCTGTGAACTGTTATGTCATTCAACAAAATGCAATCCAGAGAAAATAGGGTATACTTTGAGGTATTTATTACCCAAATAAAATTATTATGCACAAAAATATATAATTAAGTAGTATGTAAGGCAAGCATTAAAGGGAAAAATAAACTTACTTCTAAGTATCTTACAGAATTGTTCTTGTTTAATTATTTCCTGGCTTGAGGAAAACAAATACTTCATCAATAAGGGATTCTTTACCAATTAATCCATTTTTAGATTATTATGATATTGCAAAAGTATATGAGATATAGTCATTATTTTGTCTGGATCCAGACATCACAAAAATCTTCTCCAATGTAAATACACACTAACTGGAAAGTTTTAATTCCACAGCCATACCTGTCTGGCCAAAATTACCCAACAATGACTGAATGAAGCATCTGTCACAGTGTGAGACTGCTGCTGGTCCAGCACTAAAAGATTTTCTTATGTGGCTCCTCAAGAAAGAATTAAGAACCATAAGGGAAAATATATTGAAAATCTGAGACAAAGAGAAGACATATAATGAAACAGAAATATGCTATAGGCATCACAAACCACCTATCCCTTCCTTCTTTTGTTTTTGGTTTGTTAAGAGACATAGGTATGGAAAAAAAGTTTGGTAAGCTAAGCACCAGAGAGATTTTCAAGGTTCTAAAGAGAAAAAAAATATTTAATTAAGTATAAGTCATGCTAAGTTTCAGGCATTGTTTATTATTAGCCATAGTCAGAATTAAGTTCATGCGTATTAACCAGGAAACCTATACTAATGTTTATATTAATGCTCTTTCTTAGTAGAATGCAAAAAAAAAAAAATGCTTTACTGAAGAAAGAGTTGTGGGAAAGTCTCTAGATTTGATTGGGAACTTGAGAAAGGGAATACAAAATTTTATACACCCCACATTAAAATTGAAACAATTTGTAATATGATGTCTAGTCTCTAAATAGAGTTGTCTACGTACAGCTTCCATTGTAGCTTTAATTGAAAGAAAACAATTTCCTACAGCAATAGAGTTTAGTGAACAAAGAATGCAAGCCCTGATACAACTAGGTTTTGTGATCTATTCTCTATTATTACCTAGAAACAGGCTATGAGACTCAGTGAATTTAAGTGTTTAAATGCATAAGAAAACCATGTGGAGAAAGGATGGTTTGCTAGTTAGACCACTAGAATGTGACCTCCTCTTCGAAAAGTTGTCACTGCTGGTTCAATGAGGATAATATTCTCCTACCTCTCTAGGAACTTGAATAAAAATCTAGTCAAGGTGTTGGTAGGAATAAATAACACTGGGAGCTACACATGCATAAAAACCCATTGCAAATACTTCCAACATTGTAATTTCAAAAAGGTTTGGCTCATTGTGTAGGTGAGGGTGTATTGTATTTTAAAACATATATTTTCCTGGACTTTCTAAGCCTTGCTTATTCTTTGATTTGGCCAAAAGCATAAAGTTTTAAAGAACTTTGGAAACTATTCCATCAATTTATGGAAAACATAGGTGATTTTAAACACAGGAATCAATAAAAGTGTTGATAAAAGACACTGATAATACATGCATATGGAATACCACCACAAGGAACAGATAAATACTGCTCTCCTTTTATTTTATTTGGTACCCAGCTTCCTCAAAACTCCATGCTTTTGAAATACTGAAAATAAAAGAAGTGGGATGCCACTGAAGAATCTGAAATTGAAGAGAGAGGAAATTTTAGTAGTAACTGTAGATTACTTCTCTATAACGACCAGCCTTAAGAATAAAGAAACAGAGGTGATATACACAGAAAAAAATGGCTGTGCTCCAAGGAAAATGTTTTCTGCCAGTATATACAGCTGAAAACATTCAAAACTAAGTAAAATATTTAGCTAATGTTTGTATCATCTCACAGGATATCTTACGTATCTAAGTATTGTGTTCAATGTTAACTGAATTGCAGAATATATTAGGACCCAATTCTTCAATGCTCTTTCATGTGGAAAATGCAACTTTATATCATAAAACAAGGGAGACTAACAGCACTGCATGCAATTTAGGAGTTACTGAATATAAATAAAGGTTGGAAAATTGGTCTGTGAGTGGCTCTGGTTCATAGTCATTGATATTTAATATATGACCTTGATTAAGCTCCCTATATTTAACAATGACATTTTTTAAACAGAACCCAGGTTTTGCAAATCAAGAAGTCTGTGAGAAAGTGTATTGTCAAATTGCTTTCTGTTGTGAAACTTGTTTTCTCCAATTAAGTCTATCCACAGATTTCAGTCTGGATGCTTTGAATGCATTTTGCTTTTTCCTAAGCAGCTTTAGAACCTCATTAAAGTAATACAGTATGGGTACTTCATACTGCTTCAGCTTGGCTAGACTATATTTCTCATGATATATCACAGCAAGTTTATCCACAGAGGAATACTCCCAGCTAAAGTACATTTCCCTGGCAGTTGAGAAGTCCAATTTTTAAAGCATGAGACAGCTGTGTTGCTTTTCCTGTAAGCCACAATACTGTCTTAGGTGGATGCAAAATCAGTCTGAGCCCATTCAAAATGAAAAATGCCTTCACTGTTGAATCGAGCTTTCCTGAAAATGTTTGCTCTCTGGGAAGTTTTGCAACTTAGATTTTCCTTGTGAAGGAAGATAAAACATCAAAATATCAGATATCTGTCAGAGCTGAAATCTTATTTTCAATTCTTCCAGGCAGGTTAACATTATGATAAAATTAAACTTACTACGTTTGTTGTATTTGATCACTGAGAAGTCTTTCTTTGCGATAACGGCCATAGTTCTAGTTTCCCCACTCTGTACCACCTAGTGTGTGAAGCTCCTTTTGTTCATGTTGTAAGGGTGATGGAACATAGCTTTAATTACAGTATTTGTCTGGAGCAGTAACTATTGCACCTATTGAAAACAATTATTCATTTCCTCAGTTTCAAATACCAGCTTTCTTTGCTATGTAGCTATGCAAGTCACAATGGCTAGAATAGAAGAAAGCAGACAAAAAAGTTTAATTCCATTTATCTGCTGAAATTACATGCTTTTGTATTACTTATTTTACACTTTGAGGCTTCCAATGGGTAAAAAAAGCCATCTTAAATGGAGAGAAGCTAAATGAAATGGTGTAAATACTCATGGGTGTCTGTGTCATATACAATAAGCCTTACGCTGCTGTGGTGCTCTATGCAGAGGCTGGTGATAATCAGTACCATCTTTATGTTCAGACCTGGAAAAAAGAGGAAATCTGTGTTCTCACCCCATTCAATACCAGCAAACCAACCCTTGCCTCTGTAAAAAAAATATGTCAGTAGCCTTTGATATTACAGCAGTTCACTGAGGGGCAATGTCTTCAAAAGTTCCTTATTTGTGAGAACAGCTTCACATTATGAGCTCCTGCTGGCACCATCTGGCCCAAAGTTAAAGGGAAAATCCAAAGAATACACATAGAATGAGTGCATTTTAAATGAAACTACAATTGTTGAGTTATGTCTGGTTACATTGGGAAATGATGTATGTCTTGCAGTGATCTTGGGGGAGCACGCACGCGCATGTATGTGTGTGTGTGAGGAGGGTGTTTTTAGACAAAGATGGTGAATACAAGTACACAATCTGTTAAGGATCTTTAACTACTTTAGGGATAGACCACTTGATAGATAAGCTGTTAAAATCCCCACAAAGTTTTTCTATTACTACGTAATATTGTTTATTTTCTATTTTCAGAGAGAGAGAATTCAACTATTTCAGAGTCTAAAAGATCTAAGTCAAATAAAACTACTGCTCCTAGAGATATAATATTTAACATAAATGATTTATTGATTTCAATATTGTAATGGATATGGTAAAGTCCAAAATAAAAAGGCTTTTCTGTTGGGTTTTTTCTTTCTTTTTTTTTCATAAATATCTACTAAGCTGGGTAACATTCCAAGATATGTTAAAAAAATGGCAAAATGCATTTGTGTACTTAAAGTCCATCTTTTACATGTCCATATACACACACAGAGTGCAAATACATGCTTAAGTAACCCTAGTGAGTGAGACCAAAGTTTAGCCTTGGGCAGAATGACACCCCAGAGTGCAGGCAACACAGCAGATGCTCTGTGATTATCTCCACAGCTAGCAACTATGGCTCAGGGTTTTCTGAGTTACAACTTTTGCTTTTGACAAGTATTTAAGACTTTTCTTAATTTGTCCAGATCCTCTCATGAGCCTACATAGAGTTTGAGCATATACAACATCCTGAGGAGCTGTGTGAAAGGAGTATCTCTTTTTATTTTTTCCAGCTTAGTTCTTTCTTTTCATGACCCTTAGCCCTTCTACAGCAAAAAGGAAACAATAATTCCTTATTCTCTTTTTCATTCTACTCATTATGTTATAGACTTTTATTCTAACCCTCCTCTCTCATCTCTTTCCCAGGCTGAAGAGTCCTAGTCTATTTAGTTATTCCTTTTACAGACATTATTCTTTAACTTTGATCATCCCTGATACCCTTCTCCGCACTTTCCTCAATTCTTGTTCTCACATCTGAAAAATAATATGACAGAAATGGAAGCATTCAAAATGCAGTTGAATGATGAATTTATGCAGTGGCATAATAATGCTTTACCTTCTGTATTCCTTTAAAAATAATTTCTAGCATTCTATTTGTTTTCTTCTACTGCTCCTGATCTGGTGCTTTCATAAAACTACATTATAACATCAGCATCTCTGTTCTATGCTGTCTTCCCAGCTTGGATGCAGACTAAATTCTTACTTACTATATATGAAATGATGTTTCAGAGAGAGAAGTTCAGAGCCAGGTTTGCTTCAGTGTAGGCTTAGTCTGCAAAAGAGGTTTGTGACCATAAATGAATCTTGAAGTGAACATACTTTGAACTTTTCTACTTACAAAAATCTGTAGATTAAATGATAGAATTTTGTTTTGCTACAGGAAGTTTGAGTAAGTCTTGTAAATAACCTGTGGGATTCTGCTAATATTGTGACTGAAAGGCTAATACTAAGAAGAGTTTGGTATTTTTTCCCTCAAACCCACAGAATTTATGGTTAAAATTTGAAAACTCCTAGGTATGCTTTTGGAAATATTCCACCAATTTTTTTGGAGGATAATAAGGATAGTTCTGATGCTGAAACCTTGCTTGATTTTTGAAGTTTGTAGAGTTTCTGCATGTTTGGATCTTGAGCTTTCTACTCTGCTAAAAACTAATGGGGAAAAAATTTTTTTTTGCAATAATGGATCAGTAATTTTGAGTAAGAAAAACAGCCATATGTTGTTCATCCCACCTTTTGAAAAAAATAAGAATAATTTTTACCCAATTTGCCTAAATGCTGGAAATGTGAATGTGAATTCAAAGACTTAGTATTAATAGAAATGAGCAAATAGTGATAAAATAGAAAGTTTCTCACAAAATAAAATAAAAGATGAAGCCTCACAGGGAGTTTGCAGGAGAAAAGGTTTCATTATTGCTTTTTTCTCACTGTTAGACTGACTGGATGAAAATAATTTCTGTGCTGGTTTATTTTCATTCTTCTTGTCAGCAAGAGTTGGACCTGCTCTAATCAGGCTGCCTAACATTCCCAGGTATTTCATCCTCTCAAGAAAGGAGACATAATTGGGTAAGTAATTTTGAAAAATCTTATTGTGGACCTCTATGCACTTCAGCTTGCCCTTTAGCTTCTTAAAGGGTTTGACATGCTCTTTGGCTACTATTTATTTACGTCTACTAAATGAAAAGCCTGTGGAACTAATGGCCATGGAAGCCTGTGGCTGTTTAGATGTCCGTGAAGAAGTCAAAGTCCTGTAACATGAAGCATTAAATAATGCTCACAGAACATCTAAATCTCTGCAGAGAAAGAAGTGTTAGGTCTGGTCACTTATGTCAACAACAGTACTCTCATCCCTGTCCAAGGTTGCTACTTAATTAAACAAATACTTGCAAGATCTTTATTGTTCACGTGAAAGCCTGCTACTGTTTTTTTCAGCAGTAGTGCAGTCCTTAAGCAATTTCAGAAAACTTAAGTGAACTAATCTCTTTATACCATTGCTTAGTTTACAATAGTTTTCAGAGTATAATATGAAATATAATTCTGCAAAGTATATGTGGTTATTTAAGATGTTTTTGTGTCTAGGGACATGAGCAATCTCTTCCTAGCCTTGCTTTCACTATTTATGGTAGCAGTCAAACCCCTTCCTAGTACTGGATCTTCATGAGGAACTTGTGCAGCTGGGGGTGTGTTAGCAGTCTGTAGATTAATTTTGTGCCTATAGCACAGAGTACCCTTCAGGTTTTTAGAATAAGAAAAACCAAGACAAGCAAGCAATCAAATCTCATCTCTTGCAACTGTGTCTTATAAAGAAACATACATTTCAAATGTACCTTATAAAAGCTCTCCTTAGACACTCAAAATACTAAGAAGGAAGAAATCAAAGGAGTCACCTGTTTCTTGTAAGGGATCTTCTTACCTGCAAGCCTTGTTAGCTTATGAGAAAAAATTTATCATGGAACAGTTGCACAGACCCTTGAGTTTGGTGTAGCTTTTTTGTGTTGTGCTGATAACAGTTATTGGGAGGCTAGCAGAGCAGGTCAGCATGAGGCCAGGATAAAGGAAACCTGGGCTTGGGTTTCCTCGTGTTGCCCCTTATGTTCCCCAGCTCTACTGGCACAATGGTTAGTGGCTGCAAACTGGAGCAGTTTCAGATGACCATCCCACATAACTCCCAGGCACACCCAAGGGACTGTGTCAAAGTTCTGATGCCAATCATTAAAAAAAAACCAACCAACCAATCAACTTTTTAAAAAAATACCTTTTTATAGGTGTTCTTTTGTGGTACACGTGTAGAGACTGAGGCCAGTTTTGCCACTCTGTTGGCATGAATGCGACATTTCTGATCCCAGAATGATAGCTCCATTTGAAGATATGTTCTAGTGAAAGCAGTGGAGCAAAGACCACAATGAATGAGTACCAGATAAAGGTGTGATCTGGAAATTTCTCAAAAATTTTAATTGAACCTGTTGGAAGCCACTTTTATTAATAAAGCTTTGCTGCTACAGATTGGAGGTTCATATGTACTTTAAGCTTTCCAGTAGTCACTTATTTAGAGAAATATTAACCTTGCTGCAATACCCAAGTTCCCTTGGCAGAGACTATGAAATCACCAGGACAGATGTTAAACAGAAAGAGAAAAGATGGTCTCTGACACAAGTATCTTACAGAGTAAGTAAAAGATAAAGATAATATATGGACATATAATAGATGGGAGAGCACAAGGAAATAGGAAGAGTAAAGTTGGTAAACCTGACTGCCCTTGCAGTAGTACCTTGCTGTCAAATTTTGCATAAACACCATGGAGAAGAGGAAATTCAGAGGTTGATAATAGTGCAGCTTTGTGGAGATTTGAGGAGACTCCTCCCAAGCAGAGTGGAATATAAAAGACATAAACAACTTTTTAAATTTAACAAGATGTTGACATCATGATGGGTCAGACCTGGAGTTTGCAGTGAATGAGAAGATGGACAGGGTAGAGAGGACTGAAGAGGGGCTTTAAAATAAATGTTACAGTTCATATTTCATGAAACAGAGGAAACAGCTAGTAAAAGGACAGATGAAGAGGTGTGTCTGTCAAAGAATTCAGCAACATAAATGAAATTTCCAATAGCATTTCAGGTGAATACAAAGCAAATGTGATATTGGTTTCAGAATGCAGTTTAAGAAACCTCCAAACAAAAGCTAGAAATAGAGAAGTATAAATTAATGTCAGTAAACTTGTCCTTTTCATTTGTAAGCAATGAGTATAGCTTTACAATATACCTGATACATATTTCAGACGATTGAGGCAATCCAACAGTAAGGTGACTTGTGCTTAATACCAGAAGTGAATTAATAAAATGGCAGCTTGATTTCTTGTGAGAACATATCCTATGGGATCACACTGTCTGTCATTTCTGCCAAAACCTCTAGGTTTGTTGGACAGCTTCAGCCAAAGTTGAAGGAATGATCAGTGGGAAGTTCCTACAAGTTTTATGAAACATCAACAGAAAGGCAGAATAGAGTCTCAGATTAGTATCCCAGAAGACACTTAGACAAAACCCAACAGCTCTACAGATTGTTTGGGAGCAGCCAGCTGATGACGTAACTTGCTCTATATCACAAATGCACTGACCGGACAATCAACACAAGGGTAGCTTATTAGTCACAAGATCTTCTGTGAGTCCCTATAAAAGAAGGGATGGAGAACAGCAACAGGAATTACAGAAGTATTAAGGGCCAAAGCAAGCAAATCCATAAGGAAGAAACCCTCACTAGACTGGCAAAGTCATCATAAATAAAGGGTTTTATGTCAGTACTAGTGCCTTAGACACTGGTAAGGCACACAGGCTCAGGGCACAATAAAGTAAAGGAGAAGCTAGCAAGCAATTTGACTCCTTGATATAACCCTGGCTCAAAAGATATACTAACTAAATTGTATTAAGCAGTCTGTATTTTGGATGGATTTCAGAATTTATTCTGAATGTTGATTATTGGGTTTCACCATCAATCTTCTGTAACAAAAAGTCACAGAGTTGAGGAAGATGGGTTACATTAGTGAGACATCACTCTTGACAATGTATTTTACTGTTAGTATGTCAGAAAGATGCGTTCAGGCAATAACAAAATTCTCATCTGTGAAAAAGAAGCAACAAAAGACACAAGTATCTGTGTTGTTGAGAAGATCTGAGAAAGAGGTTAGTAGTGAAGTCACCAGTCTGACAGCTGCTCTTTTAGCATCGTTATCCGAGAGGACTGTTTTTATGTTATCCCTACTGTTATTTTCTTCTGGTGTTCTTACACCAGAAAGATTTTAATTCCTACCAGCCTCACTGTTTTTGTCACATCTTTCATCAAGCTACAGGAATTTTAACTTTTAAATAACCCCAAATGGTCCAAACCTTTGAGCTCAGCCTCAGTTTCCATGGGGAGTTGAACTTGGTGGTGTCTAGGTGTCCCTTTGAGCATAAATTTTTCTGTGATTATATAATTTTAATTCCTTCAGTGGAAGAAAAATCAAACTACCATGGAGTTTCTTATCGTGTATAACGTTTATACTTTCTGTTGTGGTTAGGATATTATCTAGTTATTGTAGTGGCTGTAACACGAAGTGCTCATTTGTTCATGCTTTCTGCTAACTTATTTTCTACAGATCTGCAGAACCATCACATAGTGGTTGCTTACAACGTCTGGGCCTTGTCACCTAACCACATTACACTGTTAAGAATAGATAGCCACTTTAGTACAGGGTCACAGGCTTGCCAAAGAAGCCTCATGCTGAACTCGCAGCAATTTGGAAGCAGTCAGGCAGGTTACCTGGCAAACACAGCTGGCCACTGGATTCCATATTACCCCTGCTTTTAGCATCTTCCAGCCATTTTACCAAAAGAAAAATAAGAAAAATACATTGACTTCTGCTTTGAAAAAATGCTGTGGAATTTCAGTGTTTTGATGATGATATAAACATTTCATTTAGGACTGTCTGGAGTAAGTTGTGTTTGTCTGTGCTGCCCCTGTGAGCCCCTGCTCAGGCTGATCTGGAATTGCAGTTACCTGGAAGGATCTCATTTCCCACTGGGGTCTGCATTCCCCGTCTGGATGATGCATCAGGGAAATATTTGACAGTGTTGCCTTCTGGATTTTTTCCCTGCAACTGATTTTACAAATTCACCTACTATTACACACCAGAGGATCCACATAGAAAAAACCATGTAGCGGGTTGTGTGAATTCTTCATTGTCAGGTAGGACTGAGTGCTTGGGGGTATTTGTGCTATAGCTTTTGCTGTGCATGCTCTGATAGTTGATGTGAAACTTGATATGTGTTATCTTTGAGATCACTACCCCAGAAACAGGTGAACAGACACAAAAATCATGTCAGTCATGTTACGTTAATGCAATTTAATGTATCTGTAGTTATTGCAGTTGGGAATAAGAGGCATACTGGGCTACTGAAGCAATTTTGCATAAGCTATGTTGGACTTTGAAGGCAGTTTACAGGTTTAAAACTCTGAAATCTCTGACATTTTGTTAACTTCATAAGGTTCTTGAAAAGACCAGAAGAGTCTAAATGCTTAAACATACTTAATAAAAGTCAGATTTCCCTGTCTCCTTTAGATAAGACTTAAGTCGCAGCTGGTTTTCTTTAGTATCTTGAAATTTAGCCAGATCAATGCTTTAATGATAAAAGCACACTTTAGTCAAGGGTCTGCTGCACTCACAAAAGTGACGTATAGACCAGACAGGACATTTGAAAAGCATTGCACTTAATGATTCAATAATGCACACAGATTAGATATTGACAGAATCATTAATTAATTTCTGTTACAATGATGGTATATATAAACATTGGCTTGAGTATTTTAGCTGTTTCTGCAATTAAAACCCAACAAAAATGTTTGGGGTTTTTTTTAGCACCTTATATTACATGCATACAAATCCCAAATTTCTAAGGTTAATGATCACTATAAGCAGTTATGCCAATACAGATAAACTGGTATCTCAGTCTTTATGATACTTAGTTGTCAAGTCTTTGCCTGATTGTTGAGCCAAATTTTTCCTTTCTGTAAATGCTTAATTAGGTTTACGGCAATACCAGCTACTGCTCTGACTCTTGTCTGTGCTTTTCACTGACATTGTTTGACCAATCAGAAGTATGGAATGAAAAGTTTTCATCACAGTGTGATCAACCCAACTAGAAGCTGGAGATAATGGCTTTAAATATAATAGGAACTTTTAAAAAGAGAAGAAAATCTTATTTTCAAATAAGTGTAGGCCAAACAGCAAATTTCTGCCCCCTCCTTATTTCAATTTTCTCAGACAGATTTTGAATCTGTTCTAATTTGAAATAATAACTATCAACAGAAGTAACTTATCCAGACCTATTTAATACAGTTCAGACTAAACACCTGTTCACTTCAGGGAGTTTTTGCCAGCTGAATAAGATTTTGATAAATAGAGAACACAATACAGTAGAAATGCACTCTACCTTCATACTCATCTATTAAAACCTCATTATATCAGGTAGCCTCTCTACCACAAAATACATGAGCATAGAGTATACCTTGTCCAATTGCTCTTCTACAAAAAAAATCTGCCAACCATCAAATAACAACAATAATAATGCAGAAACCTTACGACAGTATAATAACTGAAAAAAATAACTAAAACCAGAGTCAACAAGTGCTTTTCCTTTTGCCCTTTCATATTGTTATTGTAAGTTAAATCACGTAAGATACGTTTATCCCTTAATAATTTATATGCCCCACACCAAGGAAGTGAAAAGTTAATACCTATTCCAGCATTACATGCTGAGGCATATTTGCAATGGTTTGTGATAGATAGCATTCATGTTGTGGTAGAGTTCAGGATACTGTTGTTATCCAGTATCTCTTTGTGCATATGTACCCAAAGAGGTTCTCTTTCTATGTAGTTTTCAAGATTAAACAAAAGGTTTTGTAACTTTGTGACTAAGGAGAAAGCCCATCTGTATTGGCAAAAATCACTCACTTCACTCAATCTATAGCCTTAAAAAACAACCGCAAAACTTTTTTCTTAAGTATTGGCAAGGTAGACTATCTTTTTCTAGACAAAGGACTTATTAAAGTTTTTCTTCTCTGTTGTGAAAGAAACTAAAATAAAAGCATCCTTTCTCCAAAGCAGTAAAGGAAGCAGAGAGCAGCGACAATCTCCAACATGTTGTGCACAGTTATACTCACAGGATAGCAATACATTTTCCTGCAGCTTTCCAATTTATTTGAATGGGAAATAGCAGGGGTCTCTAAGCTGCAATCCACACAATCAACAATGCTGTTAATGGCAGTTAACATATTTCTATAACTCTATTAAATGAACGAACTAATGGCTTCTGTGATATACATTGCATGTTCCAATGTTGTCCTTAACATTATTGTGAAATGATAGTGGCTTTCTGTTTAAAATTATTGTGTAATATGTCAGTTCATTGAAGTGGCACAATCAATCATGTCTTATCCCGCTAAATTCTAATATTATTAACTAATCCCATACGATAGATAACAAGAGGCTTTTCAGGCCCATGGACAGTGAAAAAGAAGGATTATCTCTTATTGTCTTTTTAGAAGAAGCTGGGTGTAGAAGATGTCTCTTGGCAAACACCTGTTTGCACGGCTCTTGGTTATACTTTGAATGACAGGCTATAAGAGTAATTCCTAAACCAACATACTGTGCAAGCCTTAGGAAAAGGAAGAGTTACATTTCTCTATGTTCTGTGAACCTATATCCAAAGATTTAAATACAAGATGAAAGCATAAGCAAAGTGAATACGAAGTTCACGCAAAGGGGGAAAGGTATACTATCAGCACAAGTGCCGCAAAGGGACAGAGGGATGAGAAGAGTAAAGCTGGGCGCATTCATCCTGTGACTGCAAACTGCTGAAGGGTGAGGCGGGGGAGGAAAAGAGAGCTAGCAAAAAGGAGAAAATGGTTTTTGTGTTCACCATGGAACTATTTAGCACCTTGTCTCCCTGCGAGTCACTGATTAGCTGTCTGAGCAGCACAGAGTGCCTGTAGCTCAGTGGAGTGAGGGAAAAAGATATAGACAGAATGGGAAAAATGAGAAAATTTTGCCATTAGAACAAAAAGCATTAGGAAAAAAAAATTATATACCCTATTCAATGCAAAGGTGTGAAAGTCAGATACTTACAAGGAAGAGTAATCACAGAGAATAATAATAATAAAAAAAAAAACAAAAACAGAAGGAAAGACACCAAGTAAGTGGGAGAAAATGGTAGGGAAAAGCAGAGTGATGTTTTAGATGCAAAAGATAAAGACAAGGAACAAAAAATACACCACCGAGTAGCATATGAAAGTCAGACTGAAATAAGACACATGGACGGACAGCTAGTGAACAGAGGAAGGGGAATTATTTTCATGTTTTGATATTAAAAGAGAAAAATCTACCTTTAATGGAAACATTTATTGTATATTTTTATGTTTTGGTCACAATTCAGTGCAGAGGAAAGAAAAAAACCACTTCTTTCTTTCTATGGCTTTCTCCCACCAATGAACATACTCTCACCTGTGATATTTTCCAAAATAATGATTAGTTTCTTTCCAGAAAGGTTACATTTACTAACTGCATCTGAAAGAGTTGATAATTAGTGACACCATTATGCAAAAACAGATACTGAGAGTAAACAAAGGCTACCTGGCAAGTCAGCAATCCAGCACTGCAATATGCAGAATGAGCATCAATAACAATGTTTGCTTTTGATAACCTATTATTTCAGGTGCAAATGTGGAAGAGTAAATGTGTTCCACTATTTCCAAAAATTAGGCTCTTAGGTAGCAAATATCGCAGTATGTCCAAAACATAGATTTGCTTCCAGCAGTGAGATAGTGGGTGTAAGTTATTTAAGCATGGAACTGAGGAAACTAATTTAAAATGTATTCATGTTATCTTTTAAAAATTAAATTAAACTTGATGGGAAAGATTCTTGATTTTGATTTGAAGCCAAATCATCTGAATAAATTACAAATACTCAAGCTTAGTCCCTAAAATACATCTGAAGGAAACACATTTTAGCAGGAAGATAGTACAGAAATAGATTAACCCTCATCATCTGTAATCTAGACAGGTTCTATCTTTAACAGAAGGAAGACAAAAGTGAACCAACCCTGCCAAGACAATGGAAGTTGTTTCACAAATGCATGTGTATGTGTGTGTGTGTGCATGCATGAACAAATGTGTGCACACATGAGTACTGGATAAATGATTTCTATGAAGTCCTTTCTATGCCATAAATGCTGCTTCATAGTTGACTTAATTTTTTAGGACTTAGGAAATTCAACCTTTTATTAGTCATAAGGTAATGAAACCCATTCATCTAATTGTTCACACTCTCAGCTTGTATCATATGAGCCAGTAACTGAAGCAATAGCCTGTACGGAGATGAGAAAGGTCAACAAAGGAGCACTGTATTTCATTTACTAGAAATTACAAATCAGAAATTAAAGAAAAATAAATACACTTTAAATGAAAATGACAGGTTAGTCTTTCAAGGGCATATAATTCTTGCACATCAGAAGTTTTTCTTTTCCTAGGGTTTTCTGGAAATGCTGTCTCATACTTTCTCCTAAATCTGCCCACACTGTAGGAAAACCCAAACAAAATAAAGTAGACAATGGAAAATGTGAAGACATGTTCCTCACATGTCTCCATTATGTTTTTCTTCTAGTCTCCTTCTTTAAGACATAATGGAAATGAACAAGATATGAAGCAAAATGCTGCAAACAAAAACTGCCATTCAGAAAGCTTTTCTGACATGACCTACAAAAAATACAAGAAAAATATTAGTGTTGTAATTACTGCTAAGTGTCCTTTGAAAATCCATTTGATATTTAAGACATTTCCTCTTCCATGAACACATTTCCCCTTCTACTGTTTAAATTGATTAAATTTAATCTGTTAAAATGATGGTATTTTACAATTTTTGTTCTTAATTTAAAAAAATACATTTTGAGCCAAATTTTTAGAAGACCCTGAGATTCAATAGCCTACATTATTAGGAATTCATTGTTCACCATATTTCCTCAGTTAGAAAACACAGAATTTAACAGTTACATGTTGAAAATAATCAGATGCAATCCCACAATTTCAGCCCACATGCAAATCAAGGCAGTGTGTTTGGTAAGTGGGAACTCTTCCTGTTGTAACAAAGGCCACTGCTCTGAAGAGTGTGTCGAGATGTGTTTTTCTGGACTGTAAGTGAATTTTTCAAGTGGATATTGGCCATTTTACTGAGAACAAAAACATCTCATCTAATCCACAGTAACCTGACCCTGGACTGTAGACAACTGCATTTCTGTAAACAAAAGGAAATTGCCTGAAAATAAGTACAGATAACAGAGCAAACTCTCATTTATTTTCCACTCATAAATGGTGCTTATATTAGGAATGCATTCCTCCAGTGATGACTTCTCTGGCTTATTCATTTACTTTTTCATGATGGTTTTTATTTTCAGGGCAGTGGAAACAGAGGAGAAATAAATACGGAATAAAGATGACATAACTACTGTTCTAACCACAGCAAATTCCTGACATTTCTGCTACTGTTCTGCATGATAATTTTGTCATAGTATTGCACACTGTTTTGGATTGCAATTGGATCATGACTTTTCTACCAGGAAGAGTCAAGAAAAAACAGTCTAAGCAAATGAAGTCAAGTAGAAAGTAACCCAACTTTGAAGTACCTCCAAAAGTAGGATTTTGGTCAGAACTATACAAAGACACTCCACATAGCGTCTGTATTATTCTGCTTTGAAGTGGTCCTGTCTGTGCTCAGGAACCTGAAAAAAAAAAAGGCCCAACCCAACACATTTGGCAATAGCTACACAGATTTTGTCCAGGAGCTTTTCTTATAGCTGAGAACAGATGGGATTTTCTCTAGGGAGAAACACAAGAATTAGACAAAAGCTGACTGTATCAAAAAGGATTTTCTTAGAAGAAAATTAGGAATGTACAAGATGGGGAAACTGTTCCTAGCATATTATTGGGACTTCTTATTACTAAGGAAAAACACTGGTCTCCAAGATGGGGTACACTTATATTGTTGCAAGAATGACAATTTATAGTTTTATTTCTGTGGTAAAATGGAAATATAGAGGGAAAAACAAATCAATTCCAATTGAAGGCAAAAATATCCTGTTTAAAAATATTTTTAGTGCACTGCACACTTTCTAAGGCATATTGAAAGTTTCACTTTAATTTCAGATTGTACAACTCTTAAAAACTATTTCTTATATTCTCCATAATATTAAGATGCAACTTTCAAGGAAACACGTGAAGAATTTTTTCTCCATCTGCTGAAATCTAAGCATCAGCTTTTGCACAATATTGAGGAAAAAATTAATAAAAACTTTTGATATCTTCCGAATTCTGTCCTTCAAGCCCTCTCTTTTCAGAAGCTAGGTGAGTTTCCAGAATATTAATTCTCTCTCTCTGCAACCTTACCTATTATTCGTGGAGGCTTTACTTCGTTCTTTTATATTTCTGGTGTGATGTGTATTGAAGAATATCCCATTAAAATCATTGCCTTTCACAGCAATATGGAAATAGGCATAACAAGAATGAGAACATGGTTACTTTTTTTAAAGCATTAGCCTAAATGTGTCTGAGTAACATTGTAGTGATTTAAAATAGGATTCATCCACATTTTGGAACATTTTGCTGGTCTTCTTGTGGAATACTAGAACAGGAAAACAAATTAAGTAACTTTTTCTCTTCAGTCAGAACTAAATGAGAAAAACACTGGAGAAAGAAAGTGCTTTGTTAAAAAAATGGGGAAGGGAAATGGAAAAGGAAACCAAAATAATTAAATTATGCAGTCCTAGATTCTCTGGCTATTCTCTTGTAAAATCAATGAGGGACATATGGATCTATACAGAGAATTACATTTTATGAATTTACAAATTGTAAGAGAACATGTTTTTTTCCTTGTAGGTACTGACAAAAAGCAGAGCAATACTATAACAAAAAAAGAGGGAGTCATGTGGTCTGCTGCCCATTGATTTGATAAGCATTGCGGTGCCTTATATTTATGGTCTAACTTGTGATTTGCATTTCCTTTTTGCTCATTCCACAAGGAGATACTGCATCATTCAGCCAAATAAATCAGTGAAGAAAAATACAGTAAAGAGCTGGTCTGACTTATGGACCTGTTCAATTCAATATTCCTGAGAGCATGATTGCTTTAAGGTCTGAAATTGAACAACATCTTAGTAAAAATTAAAACCAAAGGAATGGACTCTGGTAATTGCTTATTAAATTTTCGAACCCCAGTGACAATACAAGTTTAAATTGATTGCACAATACGTTTAAAATAGATGATACTGAACATGCAACAAAACCACACTGGCATAGCTTATAACTAGACCTTCTTGAATGGGTAAGTACCTCAGTACTTTACTACCTCTGGAGAGTTTAAGGGAATTCAATAAGGCTAGCTGGAATGGATCTGATGAAAATGCTCTGCGGCGAGCACAACTTGTGCAGGGTTGTACCTGCAGCTTCCTGGGCTTAGTGCTTCAGCAGAGCAAACTGAGCTCTCTCCATGTGCACATTCTGGCTTTCAGCTGTCAGCGCTCGGCCCTCCTACAAAAGCCCTCCACCTCCTTATTTCTGCCTTAGAACCACAGTGTGTTTGTTTGCCCAGTGCAAACCCTGAGTTTCCTCATGCTCCATTAAATATTCACAGGAAGTTTAAATTCAGTACAATAAGGTCCAGGAGTTCAACACTGGGAACCAACCAAACCAACTCCCCCAAACATATTTTAACACTTTAATGCATGGGAAATGGGATGGAAAGGTTGGACTGACTGAAGGGTCTTGTCAGAGCGTATGGGAAGAGAAAAGGAAGAAGAGAAGGGAACAGGAAAAAAAAGGCCAGAATTTAAAAAGCAGCTTTAGGAGAAAAGCCCACTGGCTTGTAAATCTCACTTCTCATCTTCAGAGAGCTTTTTAAAATGCTTAAGGAACTTGAAGACATGACTTTAGATGGTTTTCTGAAAGAATTCTGCTGCAAAAGCTATAAGGTAATCGGAAAAAGTCACGTAAGCAGGAGAGAGGGGACTAGGAATATGGGAATAAGAGAGAAGAGAAAGGGAAAAAAATGTTAAAATATTTACGCAAAAGGGGCAAGTTAGAGATGTCACTTTCACCCTGACTTTTCACAGTAATGTATCAACACTAATCAAATATAGTTTTTACATATGAGTAGGGAAAAGACTATTTACTCAAAGCTCTGAAATGATAAGTTTTTTACTTGTCTTCCAGAGAAAACATACCATGAAAGTGTCTGTCAAATAAATACTGAAAGATACAAAGAAGCATGTACTCAGCCAACTAAACTGATCAGCAATAAGACGAGAGCTGACGTGCTTCTGTTGCTACAGCAGCAGCAGTTCCAGCCCCTGAACTTATCTTCTTGCCAGCTGCCATCTTTAGGACTGCTTTAGATTTGAATGCAGATTTACAGCACTTAATGTTTATAGTTTAGACACAGGATCAAGGACCACTTCAAAGGTATCTAACCTGTGAAGTTAAGTGGATGAAAACAAAATTACAGGTCATTAGCAAGAGCCTGAATGTGCCAAAATTGTCTTGAACTTGTGGCATGCACAAACAATTGTGAGCATTTACTTCAGAGTATAGCTCCTGACAGATGAACAGTGTAAGTGGAGAAGTAGAATGGATTATAAAGAAATGGAATGGATTACAAGGATTTTTCTCTTCCTTTTATCTATTTTTTTATTAACTTTTCTTTTTTTAACAACTGAGGAGTAACACACACTATGGAATAAAGGTAGAATATCTGTCAAATAAAAATAAATAAAAACTATCTGCAAAGGGACTATGAGGTAATAGGTTTCTATTTCTTTTACTTTCATCTGATAGGTGAGATTGTGCTTATTGATCCCAGCTTTTCACAGCTGACATCAAGTGAATGTCAAACCTATTTAAGACTAACATATATTTTGACACCAGTACTTGAAAAGGAGGATTATGTGGAAACCATATCAAACTTTTATGATTTAACATTAAAAACCAATGTTAATGTTCTTTTAATGACTAAAATTAAAACAATGCTATTTTAAACATAGAAGTGAATCCTTTCCCTCAGTAGTAATAATTCACATTTCTGTCTTACCTAAATTCTGCATTTTATTTCATTCTGGTCCAGAGAACCATATAGAAGTTTTTTAACTTCTCCATGTAATTTCTTTTTATTGTCTTACTAATTATCCCAGAGCTAAGATTTATTATAAAATTTTAGCTCTTGTGAATCTTGCACAATTCAGACATTTCCTCCTAATTTTAGGATTCTACAACACTACCTCCAATTCTTTCCACATTTACATAGTCTCAATCACCTCCAAAGGGCTAGAGATTTTACTTCAAGTCCTGAGGCCCTGAGATCAGGTTAAGAAGTGAGATTCTCACATTCATTAAGGGGGGTTGGGTAAAAAATATCAAAAGCAAATGAACCACCCCATTTCTAGCTGATTTGACACCTTCAACATGTGTTGTTACTGTACAATTCAAAAGAAAAAAAACAAAACAAAACCTATGAATATAAGTATTACTTAAGCTTCCCCTTAAAGGAAGTGCTGCCAACAGTGCATGATGCATGTTTCTTCCATATAGTTCAAATCACTGTCATCTCCCAAGTCTGCTCACTCCATTGTTGGGTAAATTATCCCTCTCTCAGCCACATAATTCATCTTCCCTTTCTCCTTGCCAAGATGCATCACTTCCTTTGTTTCATCTTGAGATGAATTATAAGCCTCAAATCTTTTAATTTTTCTTTTAAGAGGGAAATGTGCTTCAAAATTCTGAGTTCTGAACCACTCCCTGAATTCCAGGGAATTTTGGATATGAAATCTAAATTTGGTGCATACATTCTCCTCTTCTTTCTTTAAAAGGCAATCTTTTTGATCAGTATACCTCCTAAGAACATGAGGAAGTCTCCTGTCCTTCCTCACACACACTTGCTAAGTACAAGGGTAAGTGAAATGGTGCTCTTTGTCTTTATAAGATGACAATATGAGGTCCAGAAGTAGGTAGTGTGCAGGAGAGCTCTATATCTCCCAAATTAGAAAATGTTTTTAGAGTTAGAAAAATAAACAAACAAATAAACAAAAACATTCACATTACTCTGCTAACACATGGGCGGAAAATGCATTGGAAATGACAGCTGGGTGCTTGCCATGAGCCATGTTATTTCAAGGCAAACAAGACTCGTGAATGACTAGAATTAGGGGACAATTAGTAGGCTGTCCAAGAACACAAAGATGTATTCTGTTTGCCTTTCAAATCAGAAAAAACGAGTATACCTTTAGAAATCACTTTACTTTGCTAGAATGCTTTCCTGGAGCATGATCATAAGCTACTGTTAGGGAAGGTATTATTATATTATATTTTTCTTTTTATTGCTCAGTTTGTTAAGACACTCCAAACTCAGAACCCACTTGGGATTTGCTGAATAGGAGTGGAGGTATGAATTAGAGAACATGACAGTGCAATGCTTCCCAGCTGCTTAACAGGCAACAGAAAGCGTCCTCTTTTCTTTCCTTGTTTGTGGGTGATACTTCTTCACAGAATGAGGAGAAAAAGGTATCAAGCAAAGCTAATTATACTTTTAGAAATTTCTCATCTACAATTCAAATAAGGATTTCCCTGAGAGGGATTCAGATTTTACATACCGTATGTGCTAACCTTCATCGTACCAAATGGCTGCAGAAGCTAAAATGTTTTCCACATCAAGTGTATTTCATACACGAAGTTCAAAACCACCCATGCATTTATGCTAAAATGAATTATCTAATTTAAACATAGATCAGGCAGATTTACAAATGAGGTTTCATTTCAAATTCATGCCTCCTTGTCCCTATTTCAAAAGGCAAAGAAAAGCTTACAAAACAGTGAGAGATGACTAACTTTCATGTAAAGGATTTCAGCACCATCAGGGGAAGTGAGATGATTTTAAAACCTGGGTTGTTGAGCAACAGACAGTAACAACTCTAGTCTTTTCTGGCTCTAGTACTTTCTTAGATGTTTTCCTTAACAGCTCATGGATTAGAAATGTAAGAGCAACCGTTTCTTCTCACTGGGTCAGTCTTTACAAAACACAGACTGGGGGTAAATAACCAGACATGGAAAGAAGAGGACAACAGCCAGTCAACCTGGCCCTTCAATTGGTGTCACCTTGTTCCACTGTGAATTCAGCATACAGTCTTTATTTTGTCACTAGCACTACTTGTAAAGCAATAATGTCTCAACAAAAGGAAGTGCAGTAGAAACTGCTGACTTCTAAGACTTTCTTACATTTATCCAAAGTGTTTCTTTTAGCATGCAGTTAATACATATTCATGCAATATGCAAAAAAACCCCAGCATTAAAAAAATATTCATTTGAACACAGGTTCTCCCAGAATGAAAGGCACTCAGAAAATGCAGCACAATTCTTTTTTCTGTCATGCCTCATTGTCTATAAGTACTTTCCTCTAGGTAACAGGGGAAAAAATTAATTCCACTCCCCAGTATGGACAATTAAATATTAATTCTTGATTTTTTTGTGATAAACCCGTATGCCAGAGTAAAGGGTGCATTATGAATGATTAATTAAATATGTAAATAATAAGCAGTATGCAAAACATCATTGTTAAGCAGAAACATTGAAATCTGAAAATAAATACAGATTAAAGATAAAAACTTCATATAAGAGTGCTATCCAAGAGTCAGATCCTAGCTATTCCCCTGTGACACTTTCAGTTTAACAGGGGAATGAAGATGGCTCTGCATTAGTGTTTTATGTTAAATCAGAGGAGAGCTATTGAAGCAAGCATACAAATCCTCCTGATTACAATACTTGGGCTCTCATGCCAGAGTGGTCTCAGAGTGTATAAGCTGGAGTCTTTTTAGAGGAACTAAACCCAAAGTTGTACCCTAACCACTGTGCAGTCCATGCAGCCTGACATGAGCTGATCTGAAGTCAGTCTCCAAGAACATGTAGGGAGGATGGTGGGTCCTCAATATCCTACACATCCATACTTACTACTACTTCCATTGCCTGCTGATGCAGACATGAAGCAGTACATCTTGAACAAACTTTACAATGTGCATATATCTTTTTCTAGTCTTTAAGGTGGGTGACGATGTAGCCAAAATTGATTTATGACCTAAAAATGAACAACATCTAAGCACAAGTTTTGTTCTGAAATAAAAGAATGAAAGAGAGTCTAATCCATTTTTCAAATTAAAGCAGGTAATCATTCCATGAAGAAAAAAATTTCTAATAGAAGTTTCGTTTGTCCTGTCATCCTCATATACGCCAAAAGAATCAAAATGCCACTAGCCTCCAACCCTACTTTTTTAACACAGAAAAGAGAAGAAATGACTGTTCCAGACTGCCACAGAAGTGAGTAAAAGAACTGGGAAATGAGCCATAGCTCCTCAGTGGCAATGTGGTGCTCTACTCATGCACTACATATGTCATCTCTAACCAGTGGACTTTGGACTGCCTTCAAAAAGGGCTCTGAAACAATTTATCAATAAATCTTTTATCAGTTTTCAGTAATAAAATAATCTATATTCCAGTCAAGTACATTCAGGGTGTTTTCAAAAGTACCAAGTTTGAGAGGCCTTCCTGCTATATGCAGTGTTTTTTGTCAGTGAAAACATGAATCCTACTTGATAATGTGATCTTCTGTAAGTGCTGAATAGCTTTAAATCATAAGGCTTTTTAGAGCAGCTGAAGACATGAAAATACTGGATTCAGAAGACTCACTTCTGCCCTGTTCTCAGGTACAAAAAGATGGTGAAGTCTAAGCCTAAAGTAAAACAAAGGACACAGGATTTTTTACCATCAGGACACAACTATGCTGCTCAGGCACTTAAGGTCTCTGCTTGAATTTAACTGTGAGATCTCAACTACAATTGCATCGAAAGCATTTTGTTAAAAACCTTTTTCTTCAAAATGGAATGTTTTTGAAACTATTACTTTCTGTGGATATTCAGATTTTTCTTAAAGAAAGATTAAGAATAAATACAAAAAAGGTTCATAGTTTGGTTTTCTGATACCTTTTTCAAGGAAAACCTTCAGAAAGAACCCAATTATTTTTTCATCAGCTGTATTAAAAATAAAAATTTATTTCATTTACACAATTAAGTTTTAAACTAAATGTCTAGAAAGGACTTTGTTTCTGTTGTCAAACAGCAATATAGCCATCGGTTTGGATTTTCCAGCCATAACTTGTACCTGAGCTGCCTCATTAAGAGCCCAGTACCTTGTCCAATCACGGTTTTACTGAATGTTGTATCACCAAACATATCACATTTAAAGTGATACCATCTTCCCAATGCTTTAATTCAGTTTAGTGGCTCTGGATATAAGCTCCTCCTATCTCTTATAAGAGATAGGCAGACACTATCTGCTTTTGCCATTATTTAATGCTCTTTCTGACTTCAACAGGCAGTAAAATGGGACTTGCAAGCTGCTGGGAGATCCCACTGGTGACATATTCATGGGTCATGATTCAAGTCAGCCTCTGCTGTGAACTTGAGAAATTATGCCACCAGCATATTGCAATGACTTTTTGTAAAATAGGAGGCTGTAGTTTATTTTCCACTGACCCACCACAGAAGATGCAGGATAGCTATTTATACAGCACATATTGGATCATGCAAAACCTCAGATGCTACATTGCATATTCTCAAATAGCTTCATGCTTACCATTCCTTCCCACCTCGATCCAGTCTCTATTTGTTTTTTTTCCCCTCTCAAAGCATATTAGAATCTTCAAAGGTAACCACAACTTCCTGGCATTCGCAGTCTTTAAAATAAATAATACTGATCCATGTTATAAATTGTGTATGTGCCCTTATGTCTTGACCACCTTTGGAAAGGGTGACAATTATTTTTGTATCTGAGGTTAAATACAAGGAAGCACATTTCATATTCCATATGGGATCCTATGATGCTTACAGTTGGAAGGAGAACAGACGTACATCTGGCTGCAACTACTGATACTCAGATACCCTGAGTGCAAATGTTTAGTTCTTTAACTCTGGTTAAAAGCTCTCTATTAGAAACAAATAGGAACTGATTAAAAAAAAAACCTCCAAGAACCTTACTTTCACATACAGTCGGATTCACATCATTTGCTATTTAAGTACACAGAACTCCCCACTTGAAATTATCACCGGTCATCCTTTCCTTGGAAAGCCGTCTTTCACATCACATATACACAAGACTATTATACAAGCTTTTAATAATCTTGCTGTGAACTACGTTATCTTCTTTACAAGAAACATGTAAAAATAGATGATTTTTGAAACAATGACAGAATAAAACAACATAACAAGAAGGCTGCCTCTGCTCACCACCTATCACTCAAGAAGTAACCCTTGAGAGGAAGACTGCTGTTAACAGTGTTAGCTCAGATTCTGGTCTGAAGCATCCTATTTCTGTAGTCCCCCAGGAGTGAAACGTGACATGGCACCTTTCTTTGCTAACACTGAAGTACTCAAGTCGATTATGGTCACCATTGTTATGATAATTTAGCCAGCTGGGGGGGAAAAAAAAGTAAGAAAATCGAGGCAATTACTTAAATTTGGAGTCCTTCTGCTAAAACACATAAAATTAACATTTAAAAAGCACGAAAGGTTGGAAGTCCCTCTCTCTTTACTCATGTGATTGTGTTTAACTGGCACAGTAACTGCTCTCAGCTGCAATTGAGGTAGTATCAAAATGCAAGGTAACTTTTAATTGCAAGCAGGCAAAATATGAATATAGTCTAATAAACTCAGTAACTGAGTTCCACTTTTCTAAGCAAAATTATGTATGACCACATTTTCTACAGATTGAAGGAAAATATGAGGGGGAAAAGCTTTTAACATTGTATACATTAATGAATAAGTGGGAGTACACTTTTCCTCTGGTTTTCACGTCATGAGTAGTTGTAACAATATTAATGGCCACGTTAGTTTGTGTATTACAACACAAGCAATATCTAATTCAGCCTTTAAGTGGCTTGTTCAAATTACAGGCTTTACTTAATTACCCTTGGAAAATAGTGCCTAAACTCTAGAGTGAAATTAAAACCACCTTACACCACTGGTGACCCCTCTGACAAATCAATTTCAGGCTTGACATAATAAGTTACACTGCAGACAGCAAAAAGCCCCATATCCTGTGGGACTGCTCAGATTGTACTTTGAAACTGAAAAGACTCATCTCTGGTTCCTAATGGTGTTATGTAAATACAAAGGAAAATGTGCAGCATGCAGGGTGACATCAGAGAGTATAGGAAGAAAGGGCGATCACAACATTAAATTAAATCATGGCAAGTATAACAAACAAGCTGCTGAAACCTATAAAAATATCCTTATTACACTACATAAAACAGATGCTACTTGTACTTTTAAAAAGCAATAAGATGATCTGAAGAGAACATTACAAAGAAAAAATATTATAGTAAATATATTGGCCTTTGTGAGATGATTAGAAGTATATTTTTTTTTTCTGGTGAGTTATTATTTAATAATAATTTTATGTCTGTGGCCTGTACTGTCTGCAGATCTGACCACAGTCCACAAATGCTGCTGGTTTTGAAAGCGGCCATCCTTGAAGAGATTTTCTTTACAATGTTCATTAAATTCTATTGCACAAAATCACCATACCTCTTGGTGTAACAGCAGCGCATGATCCTAAAATTTAAATTTTGTTATGCAGTTCTGAAACATACAGTACTTCAGTAAAAATTTAAAATTCTCATGTTCCCAAGTTGAGGAAATGGATGTCCTAACTCAGGAATTTTAATAATCTATTTTCTTTTCTAGAACTGTTAATTACTATTCGTAACAAGATTATTCAGAAGGTCCAATTCTGTTTACTATAAGGAAGGGTTTTATTAGATATTCTTTGATAACCCTCATTTCTGTTTAGTACAGTGATACAAACCAATCTCCTGCCTACCACTGACTGTAGTGTAAGCTATTTTCAAATTAGAGGCATTACTCTGACACAGCCACAAGGTCATGCCTATTACAGAACTAAGACATCCATGTGTGAGCTTCTTCTTCCCCAGACAAAATAAATTATTTTAAAGGTATTAAAATATTTTACTGAAATTACTAGTTTATGATATGGAATTTTAAAAATCTGGTGTCTTCATAAAGTTTTATGAACCGTTAATACTGTTCTATAGGGGATAATGTACCACTCCCCTCCATGCTCTTACTGGTGGCTATCACGACAATATAGTGTTAATAAAGCTACTGTAAAGTTCATTCAAAGATCCTGAATGTAGAGAACAGCTTGGAGAGTAAGACTCTAAAATAATACTTCATGTCAGTACGTGTTTTCCTGCACATCAGCATTTGAGAATAAAACCACCATATTCTTCAGTTTATTTTGTATTCAACTGGTAAGGACAGGTTCTATCAAATAATTCAAAGTCTTCAGATTATGCATGAAATTGCTACTGAGAATATTTGCATATCATGTTATTCTAATTGCATGATACTATTGAGTTAATTAACAAGGACTGTGTTAATTATCACTTTCACAAATCATCTAGATGTGTCATAATTGATTTTAGTGAATATAAACTCCAAAGTCCATGGAAGTCACCAAGTATCATTGGAGATTTTCATGAGCCTTTGAAGCCATTCTCAGCAAGATTATTTAATCATATAATTTAACTTACAGGATGCTTCCATTATAGCAAAGTCCAAATTTGTGAAAGACGTTAAGAAAGAAATGCTCAAGTTGCAAAAGAAGAAATAAGAAAATTCACCGTAGAGTTTAAAAATGAGCATAAACTGAGGAGATGATTCACACAATTATTATGCAGGTACCTTTAGTACAAACAAAAAGCCATATATCTGGAGCTTCCCCTTTTCCTTAATTCAATCATGCATTAATTTCAGTAGGAATATATTTGAAGCTTTCATTATCTTTTTTCTTTTTAATTGCTGGATTAAATACTGTAACAACTGATGAACATATTCTCAATGGCCAGGTGAATGGAATTATACAGCAAATTTTTCACCTGAAAGTTCTGACAGTTGATTGCAAAAGTTACTATTGACTTAACGGAACAGGTCTCAGTGAAGAAAGCTTAAGCTTGGATATCAAAGGTGCAGGCTGGTGACGTGGAACAATGTTCTCTATGCAGGCCAGATACCAGAAAACACGTACTCCGCAAACACTGTCTGTCCTGGGAGAACCACTCAGCTCTCATGTATGGTGAGCTAAAAATGACATAAAGTATCTTACAGTGAGTAGGATTCATCAGAGGGAAAGGATGCTCCACCACTTCACAGTGACTGCCTTGTAAGGGAAACAGCTGACACCACCTCATGTATTTTTACTTTTTGAAAGACTGCTTTGATAGCTCTCTCTCTCTCTAAGTCATGCTACCTCTGCACATATGTTTGAGGAAGGTAAATCCCCCAAATGAGGTTGTCCCCAGAACAGCAGCAAATCTGGAAAGGTAAGACTGGATCATGATCACCTCTGTGGTGTTTCTTAATCAGCTAAGTTTGTATGCTTCTGTGCCCTGTATGCTGGCTTCTGTTGACTTATTTTTTAGCTATAAAAGCCTCCTCGGGGTAGTACAAAACATGAAGGCGAGTAATACAGGGATGTGGCTTCCACTGGGTGACCAAGTAATGAACCAGACAAGAACTAGCAAGGCTGGGCACTTTGGCAGTTCAGGTCATATTTGAATCTAGTCACAAAAGAAGCACTGTGGGATTCTCTAACTTAAGGCTTTTGGTGGTATATGAGTATCTGTACTGCAAGGATTTTCTCATAGCTTTGCAAAGTAAATCTTTGCTCCTTATAAAATCCTGTCAGAAAATCTGGGATTTTTATGCCACAAGTGGTCAGATAAGACAGAAAAATTGGACCATCAATTCCTTGCCTATCAACCATCCCTTACTAGTTGTCACAAATCACTGATAAACCAGTGCTTAAGAAAAGCACATGCTTACATACCCACTCCATTAATAATTTAATTATGGAGTCCTCATAGCTACTTATGGTATGGGACCTAGCAGAACAACATTTTTCAGAAACTTTGATAGCAAACTGTTGCCATAAACCTTTCAAAAAATCATATTTCACAGAACTGTAAACCAAAACCTAATCAGTTCAAACCCCTTTGATTCTTGCCAGCTTCATGTCCATTGTGCCTCTCTTTTGTTATTGATACATATGATACAGATATTAAACACACATGATTGCCTCTAGGTTTGGGGAATTTTCATGTAACTGTGTCTGATGGTAACCAAAATCTTGTATTTTAAAAGGGCAGACTTTGGAAAAAGGGATGATTTTTTTACAGGAACTGAACTTAGCTATACATTTCATGGATGACTGAATCTTTTCTTTTTTCTTTTTTTTTTTTTTCTGGCCTTTATCAGGGCCCAAAAGGGACTTTTACCTCACCTTCCAAACCACCATAAATTTCATACTTTGTTGTGCTATAGAATCTGTTATTTTTATTTAAAATAAATGCCCAAAACATCAAGCCTGTGGACTTCTCCATGTCTTACACAGTTTATTCAGCTGATGTGTCCTACATTACATGTGTTCCATATTTTGAAATCCCTGATGTTCCTTTGGCTGTAAAACTGCTCAAGACATATTACTCTCATTAAAATATATTGCGTGTACATGGGAAGCACTGTTGGGGCATCATTTCTCACAGTTATATGTACAATGCAAACAAATCAGGTCAGTCCAAATACAGCCAAAAGAAGGTGCAAAACAATGGAGTAAGAGATAGGATACCTCTTGCCAAAAAATAGCATTTCCCCACTTCTTAAAAAATTCAATTGTTTTGTGATGTATTTTGATTCATAGGGATGGCATAGGTCGTTACAAAAATTTGTCATAGAGGTTTCATTTTGCTTGTGTTTTCTACTGTGCTTTAAGCCATCCTCCTGGGTGGTACTTTGTGGTGCTGGAAATTGATTCTGACTTCGTAAGACAGTGTGATATTGTGTTTTGGATTGGATTACATGGTAAAATAGATAGTTTAATGATATAATGACACATCCATAAAAAGGATAGGCCAAGCCAAAACAATACTACGGACATTTCAGATAGGAGAAATGAGGATCCCTGCAAAGCACTATAACAGCACTAACAAGCCACACAACTCAAATGTTAAAGTTCACACACACACACACACACAAAGCAATTGAATCCTGAACTACACTAATACCTCATTCAAAGCTCAGATGGATTTATTAAACAACAGTTTATTACTTGAGAACAACTATAGCAGCAGTGCGGAAAAAAGTTCATAGCCTGAACTATGCCCCTTCATTGCAGACGTTCTGAAAGCCAAGCAATATATTTATCATTTGCTGAGAAAAAACAGTGGTATTTCTCATTTTCAACTTAGCCATATCTTACTAATTCTTATGCTCTTGTGCCCAAGGATGGTACCTTAGAGCATGCCATGGGAAGGCTATTGTAAACTTTTTGCCTTTGACTGCCTATAATACTCTTTGTTTCATCTCCCTTTAGGTCAGACATCATACTCACCTCCTCTGAAGAATCTACTCAAACACGGTTAACAGCCACATCTAATGACTTGAGGTACAAATGAAATTAGAATAGACTGAACAACAACAAAAAAGGACCCTCCTAAAGGAAAAGATGGCTTTATGTCAGTACTATAAAACATAGTCTTGCAAGACCATAGCAAGGTGTGGTATGCAAAGTATCATTACCATGAGAATGCTTCAACAAAACTTTATCTCTCTTCTAAGGCTACTGGACCACCACTGAGGCAATCGCAGATTTTTATCTATAGCTCAATTAGGCTAAAGGTATTTCACAAGCTGGTAAAGGCTTTCCATCTTTTTCTTCTCTGGGGATAGTCTGTTTCAAATATGTTGGGAATCCAGAGCTAAATTGTCACCACTCCTTGTGAGGGGTCTGGTAAAAAGCTCAAGGACTCATTTTTGCCTGACCCTGTGGAAAACTTGAAGTCTTTGAATACAAAGAAGTTGGGATTTTACACTGCAGTGTCCTACCAGGGCAGTGCATCTCCTATGTAACACTGTTTATCTCAATCCTAGCTAAGTGACTCACTGTCCGGTGTCTTGTCATAAAAATATTATTTAACATTAATTCTAAAAGACTTTTTCACTGATGCTTCTCATGTTGTCCTCAGATCTTTTTCTGCAATACATTTCTGCTGTCAGATTTTCAATAATATTGTTTCAAATTGAATAATAATCCACTGCCACCAAGATTATTTTAAAATGAAAGATAATGTCCAGCAGTTGGTTCACATAAAATCTCATTAGTCTCTTCTGATTGTTTTGACATGTCTTGGAAAGGAACAGTTCATTACCATGCAAATGGAGATAACCTCTGTTTCTAGGCTAATTGTCACATAGCAGTTTGCATTTGAAATTTACTTGGTGATTTTCAAGCCAAAACAATCATCCAAACCTAATTATAAGGAAACTAAAACTAGGACTTCAAATGTAAACTGGTTGAAATAGTGACATTGAAATGGCTCTGCCCATTCTGTAATGCTAGAAAGAGAAGTTATTCACACATTCTATAATACCACAGAGAAGGTGAAAAAAATTAAAGGTCCCTGCCACCATGGAGATTTTAACTGACAGGACAGATTCTGATTGTTTCATGTTGAGTAACACCTACAAGGTTTTTTACTGATTCAGTGTAGATAGAACACTGTGAATAAAGGTGGCAGGCTTTAGGAAAAGTTTAGCAAATATGCAACAAAATTTTGAACAAGTATACCCAGAAAGAGAGGATCAAAATAAAAGTAGTATAGCAAGAAATTTTTTTATAATGCTTAAATTTCCTAAATCCTTGTCGTGGCTGACAACTCAGCACCACACAGCTGCTTGTTCACTCCCCGCACATTGGGATGGGGGAGACAATCGGAAAGGTAAATGTGAGAAAGCTCGTGGGTTGAGATAAAGGCAGTTCAATAGGGAAAGCAAAAGCTGTGCATGCAAGCAAAGCAAAACAAGGAATTCATTCCTTGCTTCCCATCGGCAGGCAAGTGTTTAGCCATCCCCAGGAAAGCAGGGCTTGATTACTTGAGAAGTCAAATGCCATTGCTCCAAACATCCCCCCCTTCCTTTTTCTTCCCCAGCTTTCTATGCTGAACATGTTGTCATATGGTCTGGAATAGCCCTTTGGTCAGTTTGGGTCAGTTGTCCCGGCTGTGCCCCCTCCCAGGTCCTTGTGCACCTGGCAGAGCTGAGAGCTGAGAAGTCCTTGGCCAGTCTTAGTACTACCCAGCAACAACTAAAACATCAGTGTGTTATCAACATTCTTCTAGTACTAAATCCAAAACACAGCACTATACCAGCTACTAGGAAGAAAATTAACTCTATCCCAGACAAAACCAAGACAAACCTGTTCGGCTTATTAGAAAAAAAAATAAATTACACAGAGGTAAGTCAAGTACATTAGAGTCTGTGGAAAGGGTTTGCAGTAGAAGCTAGGCCAATACTCTCAACTCTTGCAGGTGAGTAGTAAGAAAATAACTTTCCTATTGGAGAACATACAGGAATGCAATTAACTGAGACAGAGTAAATGTCATACTCAAGTTTCACTGCCAAAGATGGATAAAAAGCTGCTACCTTCTTAAGAAATGGCTCTATAGACTCAGATAAACATCATTCAATGAGTCTTAATGTATCACCAGCTCCAGCCATCACTCTACCCTTCTGATGGAGGCTGTCTCATTTGTAGTCAAAATAGCCAAGAGAGGAAGCATCCCTTTCAGTGGTGGTTGCCCTGGAAAGGCCATGTTTTAAACTACTACAACAGGATCTACCAGAGCAGACTGACAAAATCTGCTTTTCAGTATAGCTATATTTTGAATTCTGCTACACTAGGCAACCATATATGTTTCCACTTACCCTATCTGCTTTTCAAGCTGGGAAACCATGTCTGAGCACTTTGACCACTGGCTCAATAGTCTGTGAAATAAAGAATCCAATAAAGAACATAACTGTACTTAGAGTCACCCATTGTCAAAGCAAATTTATATTTGCAAGGGAAAAAAAGAACCTCATTAATGATATTTGGATCTCAAATCAGTTTAAGATGTTATTGACTTTCACTAAAAAAGCTCCAGAAGAAACAGAATCACAGCATTTAAAAGGAGTTTAGAATTATGATACTGGAGAAGCATCCTGGATTTCTATGGATAAAAGAAAAGCTGCAGAATGACTGTTTCATTAGAAGATGATAAGACATAAATAGAAAAAATGACGGCACTGGGAACAGTCCACTTGAGTGCAGTGGCCTTCCCCGAAGTTTGCCAGATTTGTTCAAACTCTCCATTTTGAAAACAGCTGCCTCCTATGATATGCAAAAGTGTTTTCTTAGCTGAACAAAAACTGTATTGCACTCAACCCTCTCCTACCCCTCATAATACACTACCCTGTAAGACTTCAAACTAGGGTGCCGCACTAATAACACACCATATGGTGTGTTTTGCTTGTTGCGATTTATTGTTTCCTTTGCATTGAAGAGGTTTGTGTAAGACTGGGTTGTTTATTTATTTCTACTTGCATTCTAACCCCTGTCTGTACTCTATGGAGACAAGACACCTTTTGGAGTTTTTCTCAATACCTACTAGAAGTCTAATGTAGAATTGTTTCATTATAGACAAAAAAATATTAAGCATTTAGGAAAAAAAAAAATTGCTTGCTACTGCAATTTATTGTGGTCTTCTACAGCTTTTCTTCTACAGTTATTCTTGAGAAGCCTGATATTTAGAATTTTAAGGTAGGTACCATAAAATCTTAAAGATGCCATTAAAGAATGGAATTCTTTTAAATATTCCTAAAGAATCTTTAAAGTACTTGCATCTTCATAGAGACTCATTTCAAACCATTATCAGTGCAACTTTCCCACCCAAAAGTGTAGTAATTTTTCCTCCTTTACATTACTACTTTTTGCTTTTAGAATCAATATTGGGTTTTTTTAACAGTATTATGAAAAATTCTGGGAAGATATCACATATACAAGAGTGATATCACCTACGTGGTATCTTAGAAATAGTGGTTTGCCTGAGAACTCAGTAATAATGTAATTTCCCCGATCTCTCCCTTTTTCCCGAAGTAAGGATGACTGATGATATTTTGCGTCTGGTCATATAAATCATGTATTATAATATCATAAAGAAAATATGGCTATATGCTATCTGCCCCCTAATGGATGGCATCACAACTGTGCTACTACATGGTACAACCACATTCAGAAGTTCTAAAGCAGACACCTTTCAACTAGTAAGTCAGCTGCCCTTTCCAGTACATCTGGAAAAAATAATTGCCATTTTACTCCACATTCTTTGACCTGAATTTCAAGTACTAACCTTATACCTGTCCACAGTGAACCCACAGTTTTGTCATTAGTGTAGTTCAGTAGCAGATTGTGACTACATTTCAGATGCAAAAGAGAAGAACCAGCCTGAACTGCACCCAAAACAATTCAAATGCTGGCTCCTCAAAAGTTTAAATCTATCCCTCAAACAGCATGATGGCAAATACATAAGAAGTGAAGTTCACTGATAACCAAATAAGTGGTAATTTGAACAGCGCAAAAGGGATCATAGTCTCATCACAACACTATGCGGAACATAAGGAATGATTCAGAAATGACATACGACCACTGGCTTCTCAAGTAACCTTATTTATGTGTAATAAGAACTTGAGTCAGGGGAAGAACTAGAAGTCCTTTCACCAGTCAGGTGAGAAGTCAAAAAAATAATTCAAGAAGTAAATCAGAGCAGCACCTGTATCCTACTGGAACAGAAAAGTCGTGATTTAGCTCAAAAAATGTAGCTGAGAAAATGGCAAGGCTAATAAATCAAGGGAAAAGTCAAAGATTGCCAATTTGATAAGAATGGAAACTAGTGCAGCTGACAAAGAGCCTTACAACAACCGCATCCTTCAAAGCTCACATTTAATTGAATTTTAGTGTCATGAAAGGTATAAAAAGCAAGGGTATTTACAACTGCCTTAGCTAAAGAAACCAGATTCAGAGACATACTCCCAATCTTAAAGAACAAACAAGAAAACATTTTGAGTATTGGGTTCTAAGGAGCAAAGTAGGGGTAGGCACCAAGGTAGGTATGGTGCGGAGCAGATGCATGCATAGGTCAAGATGGGGGTGCCATAAAGCTGTGTACCATATTATGCCTGCAGCATTTGAAGGATGATCAAAAGCAGAGAGGGGAAGATGGAGAGCGTATGGGATAGGCGCGGGAGGAGGAGGAGGAGGAAGGATTCATATCTCTGAAAATACTGTGGTACAGCTGGGTTGGCACATGGATACCATTCTTTTGTGTGTGTGCTTTTTTTTTTCAATAAACCTAACCACCCACTGAGATTTAAAACCTACAGGAAAGAGCGTGCCAGAGAAAACCTGGTCATGTGATCTACAGAAATAGAAGGTAATTATGTTTCAGTCAAAACATTTTCTTTTCTTCCTTACTCTTCCCTGCTTTCTTTCTTTCTTTCTAACTTTCAAATTCAGGAAAAGTCAGTTTTCATTTTGATTTTGTATCAGGCTGTTTGAATTGTTCATTACTGCCAAACTTGCTACTAGAACTGCGTACCACTTCCTCCCCCCTTGCACCCCCAGCCCCCTGCTTCACCCTATTATGTTACTTTTACAATGAGCCCACTGAAGTGTAAAGCCACTTGGGGCCTCTCTAAGGGTGGTCTTCAGGCACAAGCTACTGTACCAGTAAAAATCAAATTGCCCCTTGTGTAATAGGTTTGTGATGTCCAAACACTCTGAAACAGAATTATTGCAACACTCAAATGTGCAAGAGAGATCCCATAAAAATTTGTGATAGCGTGGCACATTTGTCAGTTAATTAATTTCAGATATCACATAAACTGAGAGAGACAAAAAAAATCAGGAAACGCTATTTTGTGTGTATGCTGTAAGGCTTCTGCTGAAATGCTGTAGGAAAGCTAGAAAATAGCAGAACCACTGTTTTTAATAGGTGGGATGTATGAGGACCAGATTTTTTGCCATAGTTAAAAGGTTTTACAAATACAGAAAAATCTGTCTCTGGAAACAAACCAGTCAAATAATGGTTTAAATGCAAAGCTGAGTTTAGCCAGGTTTGGATGCTTTACAGTACTGGTGCTAAGAGGTTCTTAGCTGGGCAAAAAAATGACAAGTGAAGCCCATTGTCTACTCAAAGTCTTAATCAGTTTATGGGATCGTAATCTTCTGCAAACTTCTACAGCTGGTTGGTAAGTAAAATCACAGTGCTAAGTCATTGTTTATTTTGTAAGATCTCTCTCCCAAAGAACTCAGGATTCAGTTTCAGTACAAATCCAGCAGAATACATGAGCAAACAGTGCAAATAATGAAAAAAAAAATCAATACATTAAAGTTGTTTTATTGTCCCTTGTGCCAGCCTTTGATTGGTCTCTTAGCTATGACAACATAATTCTTGCTCACTCTGCCTTCAGAGGAGATTGCCAAGCACTGTTGAGGGTATCAGTGAAACGTCACTACCGTTGGCTAGAAATGACAAGAGGAAATTAAGAGCTTAGTAAATTAAAAACAATGCTAAAAGGAATTACCATTTTAAGCAATAGGGAAAGCAAAAGCTGTGCATGCAAGCAAAGCAAAACAAGGAATTCATTCCTTGCTTCCCATCGGCAGGCAAGTGTTTAGCCATCCCCAGGAAAGCAGGGCTTGATTACTTGAGAAGTCAAATGCCATTGCTCCAAACATCCCCCCCTTCCTTTTTCTTCCCCAGCTTTCTATGCTGAACATGTTGTCATATGGTCTGGAATAGCCCTTTGGTCAGTTTGGGTCAGTTGTCCCGGCTGTGCCCCCTCCCAGGTCCTTGTGCACCTGGCAGAGCTGAGAGCTGAGAAGTCCTTGGCCAGTCTTAGTACTACCCAGCAACAACTAAAACATCAGTGTGTTATCAACATTCTTCTAGTACTAAATCCAAAACACAGCACTATACCAGCTACTAGGAAGAAAATTAACTCTATCCCAGACAAAACCAAGACAAACCTGTTCGGCTTATTAGAAAAAAAAATAAATTACACAGAGGTAAGTCAAGTACATTAGAGTCTGTGGAAAGGGTTTGCAGTAGAAGCTAGGCCAATACTCTCAACTCTTGCAGGTGAGTAGTAAGAAAATAACTTTCCTATTGGAGAACATACAGGAATGCAATTAACTGAGACAGAGTAAATGTCATACTCAAGTTTCACTGCCAAAGATGGATAAAAAGCTGCTACCTTCTTAAGAAATGGCTCTATAGACTCAGATAAACATCATTCAATGAGTCTTAATGTATCACCAGCTCCAGCCATCACTCTACCCTTCTGATGGAGGCTGTCTCATTTGTAGTCAAAATAGCCAAGAGAGGAAGCATCCCTTTCAGTGGTGGTTGCCCTGGAAAGGCCATGTTTTAAACTACTACAACAGGATCTACCAGAGCAGACTGACAAAATCTGCTTTTCAGTATAGCTATATTTTGAATTCTGCTACACTAGGCAACCATATATGTTTCCACTTACCCTATCTGCTTTTCAAGCTGGGAAACCATGTCTGAGCACTTTGACCACTGGCTCAATAGTCTGTGAAATAAAGAATCCAATAAAGAACATAACTGTACTTAGAGTCACCCATTGTCAAAGCAAATTTATATTTGCAAGGGAAAAAAAGAACCTCATTAATGATATTTGGATCTCAAATCAGTTTAAGATGTTATTGACTTTCACTAAAAAAGCTCCAGAAGAAACAGAATCACAGCATTTAAAAGGAGTTTAGAATTATGATACTGGAGAAGCATCCTGGATTTCTATGGATAAAAGAAAAGCTGCAGAATGACTGTTTCATTAGAAGATGATAAGACATAAATAGAAAAAATGACGGCACTGGGAACAGTCCACTTGAGTGCAGTGGCCTTCCCCGAAGTTTGCCAGATTTGTTCAAACTCTCCATTTTGAAAACAGCTGCCTCCTATGATATGCAAAAGTGTTTTCTTAGCTGAACAAAAACTGTATTGCACTCAACCCTCTCCTACCCCTCATAATACACTACCCTGTAAGACTTCAAACTAGGGTGCCGCACTAATAACACACCATATGGTGTGTTTTGCTTGTTGCGATTTATTGTTTCCTTTGCATTGAAGAGGTTTGTGTAAGACTGGGTTGTTTATTTATTTCTACTTGCATTCTAACCCCTGTCTGTACTCTATGGAGACAAGACACCTTTTGGAGTTTTTCTCAATACCTACTAGAAGTCTAATGTAGAATTGTTTCATTATAGACAAAAAAATATTAAGCATTTAGGAAAAAAAAAAATTGCTTGCTACTGCAATTTATTGTGGTCTTCTACAGCTTTTCTTCTACAGTTATTCTTGAGAAGCCTGATATTTAGAATTTTAAGGTAGGTACCATAAAATCTTAAAGATGCCATTAAAGAATGGAATTCTTTTAAATATTCCTAAAGAATCTTTAAAGTACTTGCATCTTCATAGAGACTCATTTCAAACCATTATCAGTGCAACTTTCCCACCCAAAAGTGTAGTAATTTTTCCTCCTTTACATTACTACTTTTTGCTTTTAGAATCAATATTGGGTTTTTTTAACAGTATTATGAAAAATTCTGGGAAGATATCACATATACAAGAGTGATATCACCTACGTGGTATCTTAGAAATAGTGGTTTGCCTGAGAACTCAGTAATAATGTAATTTCCCCGATCTCTCCCTTTTTCCCGAAGTAAGGATGACTGATGATATTTTGCGTCTGGTCATATAAATCATGTATTATAATATCATAAAGAAAATATGGCTATATGCTATCTGCCCCCTAATGGATGGCATCACAACTGTGCTACTACATGGTACAACCACATTCAGAAGTTCTAAAGCAGACACCTTTCAACTAGTAAGTCAGCTGCCCTTTCCAGTACATCTGGAAAAAATAATTGCCATTTTACTCCACATTCTTTGACCTGAATTTCAAGTACTAACCTTATACCTGTCCACAGTGAACCCACAGTTTTGTCATTAGTGTAGTTCAGTAGCAGATTGTGACTACATTTCAGATGCAAAAGAGAAGAACCAGCCTGAACTGCACCCAAAACAATTCAAATGCTGGCTCCTCAAAAGTTTAAATCTATCCCTCAAACAGCATGATGGCAAATACATAAGAAGTGAAGTTCACTGATAACCAAATAAGTGGTAATTTGAACAGCGCAAAAGGGATCATAGTCTCATCACAACACTATGCGGAACATAAGGAATGATTCAGAAATGACATACGACCACTGGCTTCTCAAGTAACCTTATTTATGTGTAATAAGAACTTGAGTCAGGGGAAGAACTAGAAGTCCTTTCACCAGTCAGGTGAGAAGTCAAAAAAATAATTCAAGAAGTAAATCAGAGCAGCACCTGTATCCTACTGGAACAGAAAAGTCGTGATTTAGCTCAAAAAATGTAGCTGAGAAAATGGCAAGGCTAATAAATCAAGGGAAAAGTCAAAGATTGCCAATTTGATAAGAATGGAAACTAGTGCAGCTGACAAAGAGCCTTACAACAACCGCATCCTTCAAAGCTCACATTTAATTGAATTTTAGTGTCATGAAAGGTATAAAAAGCAAGGGTATTTACAACTGCCTTAGCTAAAGAAACCAGATTCAGAGACATACTCCCAATCTTAAAGAACAAACAAGAAAACATTTTGAGTATTGGGTTCTAAGGAGCAAAGTAGGGGTAGGCACCAAGGTAGGTATGGTGCGGAGCAGATGCATGCATAGGTCAAGATGGGGGTGCCATAAAGCTGTGTACCATATTATGCCTGCAGCATTTGAAGGATGATCAAAAGCAGAGAGGGGAAGATGGAGAGCGTATGGGATAGGCGCGGGAGGAGGAGGAGGAGGAAGGATTCATATCTCTGAAAATACTGTGGTACAGCTGGGTTGGCACATGGATACCATTCTTTTGTGTGTGTGCTTTTTTTTTTCAATAAACCTAACCACCCACTGAGATTTAAAACCTACAGGAAAGAGCGTGCCAGAGAAAACCTGGTCATGTGATCTACAGAAATAGAAGGTAATTATGTTTCAGTCAAAACATTTTCTTTTCTTCCTTACTCTTCCCTGCTTTCTTTCTTTCTTTCTAACTTTCAAATTCAGGAAAAGTCAGTTTTCATTTTGATTTTGTATCAGGCTGTTTGAATTGTTCATTACTGCCAAACTTGCTACTAGAACTGCGTACCACTTCCTCCCCCCTTGCACCCCCAGCCCCCTGCTTCACCCTATTATGTTACTTTTACAATGAGCCCACTGAAGTGTAAAGCCACTTGGGGCCTCTCTAAGGGTGGTCTTCAGGCACAAGCTACTGTACCAGTAAAAATCAAATTGCCCCTTGTGTAATAGGTTTGTGATGTCCAAACACTCTGAAACAGAATTATTGCAACACTCAAATGTGCAAGAGAGATCCCATAAAAATTTGTGATAGCGTGGCACATTTGTCAGTTAATTAATTTCAGATATCACATAAACTGAGAGAGACAAAAAAAATCAGGAAACGCTATTTTGTGTGTATGCTGTAAGGCTTCTGCTGAAATGCTGTAGGAAAGCTAGAAAATAGCAGAACCACTGTTTTTAATAGGTGGGATGTATGAGGACCAGATTTTTTGCCATAGTTAAAAGGTTTTACAAATACAGAAAAATCTGTCTCTGGAAACAAACCAGTCAAATAATGGTTTAAATGCAAAGCTGAGTTTAGCCAGGTTTGGATGCTTTACAGTACTGGTGCTAAGAGGTTCTTAGCTGGGCAAAAAAATGACAAGTGAAGCCCATTGTCTACTCAAAGTCTTAATCAGTTTATGGGATCGTAATCTTCTGCAAACTTCTACAGCTGGTTGGTAAGTAAAATCACAGTGCTAAGTCATTGTTTATTTTGTAAGATCTCTCTCCCAAAGAACTCAGGATTCAGTTTCAGTACAAATCCAGCAGAATACATGAGCAAACAGTGCAAATAATGAAAAAAAAAATCAATACATTAAAGTTGTTTTATTGTCCCTTGTGCCAGCCTTTGATTGGTCTCTTAGCTATGACAACATAATTCTTGCTCACTCTGCCTTCAGAGGAGATTGCCAAGCACTGTTGAGGGTATCAGTGAAACGTCACTACCGTTGGCTAGAAATGACAAGAGGAAATTAAGAGCTTAGTAAATTAAAAACAATGCTAAAAGGAATTACCATTTTAAGGATGATAGCATCTCCAGGAAAATGTGGGAGCTTTTATAAAATCCACCTACTGTTATGCTTCAGTAGACTGGCCATTGGGTTAAGTCTGTAGATAAGTTCTAATAATGTCTTCTTTCTATTGCAAACCTCTCTTCCTTGAATTTCTTCTGTGGTTTTAGGTAAGTCATTCAGGACATGAACACCAGCTGCAGTTTTGGGCCACTCAATCCAGATTTTAGGCAACAAGGAGTGTAGAATTAATCTCATATAAGTTAGGTCTCTAAAAATTACTCTGTCAGACTTGCAAGTACCTTCCACTGACAGAAGAAAGAGAAGACATTTCCAGAGTTGGTCGTGGCATTGGAAGGTAGGTGTCTACCATCAGTGATTACCAGTCATCCCCTGGAGCTGACTACAGTCTGTAAACATAGATTTTCTGTATTTGTATGACATCTGAACAAGCTGTAGGAAACAAAAAGAAAGGTATTCAAGTCTAGAAATGGTAACAGTCAAAACTCTGATTTGCATTTCACAGATAGCTTCCCCTGCTTATAGAGTGAGCCTGCAGGCCTGCCTGAGGCTAGGTGTGCAACATTAACTGAAATGACCTATCTTCTTCTTGGTCCTGTAGCAAAATGTGCAGAGCAATGCAGCCACTGCATGCATATGAAAAACCATGGGATGCCAACAGCACCTCCAGTATCCTACAAACCTTAGAGCTGGTGTCAATCTTGTTTATGAAGCTTTATATAGTAGAAGTCTTAGATCATGCCTACTTCTTAAGCACTTAAGACTGTTTACACCTCAAGTTGGCAAATCTATAAGGTAAACCTCATTCAACCAGATCTAGAGCAGGAAGAAGAAACTAAGCCTTACATTTCCAGAGTTAACAAGCTAACTACCAAAGTATTCTCAAGTGAGGTTGTCTTCATCTCCTTGGTAATGCTGTTCCACTTTGTGGTCACAGGTTAACAGACAGAGGGAACAGAGTGCACAAGAGGGTAATGATTTTCAAGTATGATCATCTGGAAAATTCAATCCAAATTGAAGTCTACCCTCTTTTGAGGAGAGATCTGAATCAAAGCCTAAGGCACGTCATAATCACCTATTGTGTAACACTATGAAATGGATGCACTTGTACTACTGGACCAGGAAAAGGACACTTCTACCTTGGATTACTTGCCTACAATTCTGGAGATACATGATCATCAACCCTCAGCTTTCCTTTCTAAACAATGATTCTGTGCCTTAGTAAAAAAGAGAAATGTGAAATATTACATGAGAGTCACAATCCTCAGATGCTTATCTGAACATGCCAGCAGTCTTAAACAACAAAACTAGGTAATAAGAACTGTCCAGCTCTATATGGCCTATTCTGTAAACACCAATTCAACTTGCTATGATGATACAGTCCAACAGTGACCCTAGCAAAACACGCCAACCTGAGGAACACTTACATCAGCTAATTGCTATTGTTCTTTTGGAATGATGCAACCTGACAAGACAGCAAGAAATATCCCAAACTGCAGTGACAGATCAGATGCTCCCTGATGCCGGGACACATCCTCAGGACAACAGAGGGACTCTATCCCTACACTACACCTCTGTGCATACTTTGGTTTTGCCCCTGCCCTGACACTCCAAGTATCTATGGTCATAGCACACAGAATACATCTGTGGAGTGCTGCCACGACATGCGGCACATGGGTTTCATGATAAGGTGGGAGGTCTCTAGTTTATCCTAACAATTCCCAACTTTTCTGTAGTTGAGCCTCAGCATTTGTGCCTCTTCCTTGTCTTCTGTGGATGTAGACTCTTCTTCTGGGTCTTTTGCTTCCTTTGGAGGCACCGTGTGCATCCTGAAGTAACAACCACAAAACATCCTATTAACCTTGGTTCTGTATCATTCTGTGGATACTTCGATGGCTGATAAATTGGGGCCTTAAAAAAGAAGTTGCATTTCACTTGGGCTCAGTATTATGAATACATTAACAGCTTTGTTGCATTTCTCTGTACAATTACTGCACATACATTAACACAAGATAGAAGCAAGAGGCTTCTAAGTAATGATTTTGCTAATGCAGTTTAACACTATTAAAATATGTCTGAGAAACAAGTTCACAGAATGTTTCTTTTATTAAAAAGCAAGCCACAGAAATTCTGTTCACTAATATTTTTAAGAATATCCAGTTATTATGCTAGGTATATTGAATTAGTTGTAACAAATAATTGTAATACAGATAGTTTTGTTGGAAGAAGGAGAGTCTGTCCTTCAACTGTTTACTGATTTGTTTCCCATGTCACTCAGTTACCAGTATTCTGCAGCATAGGTAACTGTCATTTTGCATTTCATTTAAGGTGCTGAATGTCATAGAAAAAAATCCCTGCATTCTTTCCTGGCAGAGGGGTTTATAAAAATCTTTTCTGTGGCAAGTTTCCAACGCAGAAAGGACTCCCAGTGACTGCACTTCTTCAGTAGAAGCAAAATTCCACTGGCACATGAAATACCTCTTCTTTATTACATTTATGCATTTGTTCTCTGGAGTGTTGCCAGAATAGACTTAAGTTACGGTAGCCAACACCATTGTAAACTAGCAATTGTGAAGGAGAGATTAAAAACTCCAGGGGAGAAAAACACTTTAAGTAGCAAAGAGCACGGAGTGGAGCCATACTCCTGCCTCCTTATCACAGTGATGTTACATGGCTATCTCAGAAAGCACAGAAGTGGAACTACAATGCCTTTTCTAAAGGGTTGTTTGCATGCTCACCTGTACTCCCTGAAGGCTCTGAGCACTTGCTGTCTGAGTAGTCATCTTTCAAGGCACCCAGTTAGCAAGACAAACCTTCCTCTTCCAGTGTCATCCTCGTGCCTGTGAAATGATCTTGGCTACAAATTTACAATTTTTCTTAGTCTAAGTGAAGTGCCCTTTGACCACTATGCATCTTTTCATGCTTAGGAAAAATGTAACAGTGGCTCCTGTCAGCTGCATTTTTAACTGGAGACTACATCAATATTTCAGTGGCATATTCACCCCTAGAATCCATAAGCTCAACCTCTCTCCTGAAAAGCAGCATTCAGCAAATGGCTTGGACATGTGTATCTGGTTTTGATTTTCACCTTACAGAACACAAAGTTATTGTCTCTCATTTTACTGAAATAATCTACAGAATATAAAAAGACTGCAGTTAGCAATATCCCATTGTATATCAAGGCAAGCATTTCAAATTTTCAATTACTAGCTTAAATCATTGCTTTTAGCAGGATTTTTTCTCAGTGACTAATTGACTGTGCTCTGTCTCTGTTTGATATTTTATTGTTATGACTTTAAGTTGTTTCCCAGATGTAGGCTGTTGAGATGTCACTTTTTCCAAACATGCAGCTTTTTCCCTATGAAGAACACTTGACCATTCCAAAACAGTACACACAATGCTAAGGCTGCACTAAAATGTGTCTTTCTCTGCTTCCTTCTCAATCCCTCACAATCAACTTGGCACATGCAGTGTCTGATACAATTCCAATCTGTTCACGCCAGTAAGCGACATGATCAGGGGCAGACCTCTAGTCCTGAATCTTCGCAAATTCTCATGCTAGGATTTGAATCCACACATCTGATCCTAACCCTTTTGCTCCATTTTGTAGTTTGTTCCTAAAAGAGATTTTAATTTATCTCCTCAATGGCATTTTCTCTACTTTAGATATTATCATTCAGCTCGGATACACTAAAAAGGCAGAAGTCCCAAGAGAGGATTACATTCACATTGTCATGTGTGTTGACATTTGGGATGTAAACCTCAGTCTAACAGTGTTCCATGTTAAAATGTCCGATATGACCCTAAATACTTTTCAGTCTTGGCAGAGATTCAATGATATATCTGAATTAGAAACATTACCCATAAGTGCAAACTTGTTACCTGTGTTTGATGGCTACATGGATAAAGGGAGAATAAAAAGGCGTCAGTGGTGCTATGTTTGTCTTAAAAGAGATGCATTGCATCAAACAGTTGTATTTTTCTTAAACTGAGCTGGCAAGAATATTTCTAGAACTGAAATATGAGGTGGGATTCATCTACTCTAACTTCAGATGTATGATTTTTTTCTGCATTAGAAGTTTAGATGTTATAGACACCTATCCCTAGATACTATTTGCAGTCAATGGAGAAAAACTGGTATCTCTAGAACGCAATTTATCTCATCCTAAGGTAGATGTATGAAATAGATAAGATGAATCATACTTTAGAAAGGTCTATTTCTCTCCATTTGCTGTCAAGGGAACCTAAACAAATAGTTCAAATATGGACTTCTGAAGTTAAGGGAGATGATCCCATCCATAGAGGATCTCATTAAAATATTATTAGGACTTTATTTCCCTATACCTGTAGCTAACATGAAATTGTTTAATATTGGAAAGGTAAACTGCTTAGAGAAAAAAAAAGGAAAAAATCCCCCCTCCTTCCTATTTCTACTTTATAGTTCAAAGTACTGAAGCCAGGGATTAGTACAATTGATATCTTTCTTTCTAACTTGCAGCTTGATATTGCAAAAATTCCTGTGTAGCATCCGTAGTACCCGTAAATTAAAAGGGAACTTCTTAGATAAAATCCCAAGGCAGAGCTGATATTCTCGCGGATATGACACTGCCATCTAGGATTTGCTTTTTAACAGGCAATATGAGACATAAACATAATATTAAAGTCCATATGCAAGAATTGCTACTTCACAAAAATACTGAGAATCTTTTTTTTAAAAAAAAAAGTGGAGTAGCACAGTTAGTTTAACAGATAAGAGATGGAAAAATGGCATCTGGATTTTCATCCCCATGTTCAAATTACTGTTCAAAGAAGTAGCTGTATCTATGATAACTTGTTTTGATATGATTCACAAGTGCTAACTTTCTGCTATTGTCCACTTCATGAAAGTTATTAAATAAAATTTTGATCTGATTTCAGAGAAAATACTCATGGACTGCAAAATGTGAAAGACATTGTTCCTCTCTTTTGGCTGGATGATGGATTTTGCTTGGTTGCTTCCCTCCCTCCCCCCCCGCCCTAGGTTTGGTCCAACAATATCACACTAACATTGTGAACTGAAATGGAATGCTGTTATCCTCAGAGGAGCTGCTGAAAAGTGCTGTTTTGATAAATACTGCAGGAATAGAACCCAAAGGAATTCAACTAAAGAAAAATACATGATGCTATTTCATTTCTCATCTTTGCCAGAGCTTTGATATGACTAGGCCCATCAGGAATAGAAACCCTGGTGGTGTTGCTACTGATAACATTTTTACATGTAGGTCTTACTATGATTTCTTCAATACTTAGTTCACATAAACAAAATTTGCACATCAAAATCACTTTGCATGGTGGTCTTTTGGTTTTGCTAGCTTTGAGTCTGTAACCTTTAAAGAATTCAAGGAACATATGCAGGTGCCTCTTTGTCAGCTGTTACTAGATACCAGGATATAAGATGTCAGTAAGAATCATGACCATCACCCTCACATTTTCTTACTGCTGCCACAGATGGTAAAGTAACTGCACCATCCAGATTTTTTCAAAGTGTAACCGGTGCCTGAAAAAATGTGTCAATAAATTCTGTTGTCCAAACAATATAACTCACTGAAATTGTTTTTGCAGCTTAACAGAGCACTCGGTAGCAGAGTACCAAACACAGCATACCACTGCGTATGAAATATATATGTACATGAAATAAGGATGCATCTGAAATAACCGGGTTTATTCAGCTTGCATAGTGCTGCCATTAGTGCAAACAAGCACTAATCCCACCCCAAGACTCTGACTGTGACTATGACACACTAAGCTTGACTTATGCGATAAGCATTTTGCAAGCAGACAAAAACTTTTGCAGAGGTTCCTTGTTAAGATTAATGATTTTTCTATATTGGTGATCTGAAATTATTTGACATATATGAGTTGCTCATTATTTATTTAACGTCTGAAGGATCAATTACAGTGTATTCATAGGACCAATTTAATAGGCTGTGGTTGTGCTTAGAAGCATGCATAGTTACTGAAAAAACAAGTCAGGAAGTGGAGGACAAGCAAATAAAAGTACACAGTATCATGATACTGTCAGACCAGAACGGGGAGGGGGGTTAAAAAAAGCCAACAAAAAGCCCCCAAACAACACCACAAACAGAAGTGAGGGAATTAATATTTTACCAGTGTATATCTCTGGAATACAAGGACAGTATGGAATGCACATGTGCTTGTATGCACCCAGGATCAATACAGAACACAGTATGGTGTTAAAATCTCATCCTTGACAGGCTGAGAGCCCATAAAGGATTGCTCATCAGTGGCATAGCTTCATGGTTTAAGTGGCACTGAATCAGGAGCCAGCCTTCATTACGGGACAGTCAGAGGAGTAGATTTCAGTACGAAAATCAGACTATTTAATACTCAGTTAATGGACTTACCTTTCAGATCATTGCTGTAGGACAACAGCTACATGCCCAATCACCCTTGTGATACTGTAGGCAGCTCAACAGTGCAGCTATTACAGGAGTCTTAAAGATGTCCTCTCACATGCACCACTTACAGAAGCACCAGTGGAAATCAGCTGAACTCTGCTTGTTTATCACTTTTCTTAGTCCGATGGACTTCTGTTCTTAAGGGCTCCCATTAATCTCAGTAACCATAGTGCCGTTCACTGTAGGGATGTATCTAGGGTCAATCTCTAAATAATTGGGCACTACATACTTTATTAGTCAGCAGCTTCTAAGAGTCCTGTAGAAATTCCATTTACTGTTAAAAGTTTTGAGTGGCACATCATTGGATGTTTCCCTTCTGAATGAAAAAAAGTTAAATTAGCCAAGTTTAGACATTTCAAGGCCACTTTTAACAATGTATGTATACTCAGATTTTCTTTTCTTTTTTTTTCAGGAAATCCATTCTCCCTTGAAATATGGTCTTTCTTCACAAATATTAAAAAGCAGGATATTTGACATTTTAGAATCCACCTGTGCTGCTGCTTCTTCAATCCTTTATGTGCATGGCATGACACAAAAGAGGCAGATTATCTACGTTTTATGAGGAAATACTAAATAAGAATCAGCCCCTTCTCAAAATTTGCCACAAGTACTCATTAAGTATTTGGCTCTAGTCATGTTAACAACCACCATAATGTATTAGGGGTATCTGCCCTAAAACAAAGCAAGCAGCCTGAATATAAGTAGACAATTTTTAAAGACTATAGAGCATTTAATTGAAGCAGAAAAGCTATCTTTAGCTTTTAGGACATCTACAGAAACTGAGCTTAAGGACAAATCAGAAGATTTTTCTATAGTAAGATGGTGGGATAAATTAAACCTTTATATTGTATAATAAAACTGGTGAACTCTGTATGTCTATTGGCCCTAATGTTAAGCACACTTCTTTTCATACCCATTTGGACAATATTTAAGTGACTCTTGACCGCTTAAATATTCGCTTCAATAATGATGCTTTCTCTGGTCAGGGACAGAATATGCATGATCAGAAAAACCCAGTGTGGTTTTCAGACATTTGGGAAGCCTCAAAGACAGGTTCAGGTATCTTATTGTTGCCTCTTAAAGTCTTATTTTTAACACTATGCACTTCTGCACTTGTATTATAAGATTACAGGAATTATAGGAGAAGCCTCCTAAAACCATGGACCATGAGGTAGAAATCATGGTTTCTATTCCTGGAATAGTGGTTTTTTGTTGTAAAAGAAAGCATACTAAAGTGAAATCATGAGACATGGCATGTATGATGTCCCTGTAATATAACCAGACCTTCTAGCATGTAGATCTGCAGAGCATATGCTATCCATTATAGTAACAATACAGACTTAAGACATGAGGAAAGGACTTCTAATTGCAAACCAAGCATGTATGTGTCTACAACACAGGTACATAAAAATGCACAAGTTCTACAAATTTCTACAGTTCTAAGAAACCACAAGTTCTACAAAATTCTAGTCCAGATGTTCTGAAAGTCCTGTGCTTCTGGAAAGCAAAGTGATATAGAAGAGGCTGTTGCTGTTATTAACATACACATGTATATAAGAGGTTTGTTGCCTTGAAATGCAACCTACAGCTGTAATACTTTGCTTGAGGCATATTCTTCCTGCTATGTAACTTACTCCAAGATCACATTTAAAAGCTTATTAGAAAGAGGACAAATTAATGCTTCTATGCACATCAGTAATTTAACATCCTTCATTACGAAGAGATCATAAATATATCACTACAGTTTCTGTATCTTTCACATGACCTAGTTATTGAAAACAATGATAGGAAATAACATGCAATATTTTTTTTTCAGTGTTCTGGAAATGTGTATTGCTTCTGATGGTTCTCTGCAGAGAAAAAGAGCTCTATGCTGCTTTTACCCCAGGGCATTCACCATCCTCTTTTAAATTGTGATCTTCAGGGCCAATTATTCTGGTTGGATACACTTCTCATCACTCAATTTGCTATTGTGTTTGAAGTGCCTTCTTGATATATTGTTTGGAGAACAAGTATGTGTACTAGTGCCCTCTGGAACAGTTGAATTGTTTCTGAATATAGTAAAATAGTTTTATTACCCACTTTGTGCTAAAAAAGGCAAACCAGGTATGCTATATAAAAACACTAGACAGCAGTATTTTCCAGGAACAAGTTATTGGTCCAAATTCCAACACACAGACCTGTTCACATTTCCTTTACAGTCTATACGCACGGATTTGGCCCCTGCACTGGTTCTTCCTCTGCTCCTATGCAATTATCCAAGCCGTTCTTTGCTCTATATGCCTAACAGGTATCCTTAATACCTATTGGTTATTAAAATACTCCGTGTCTGAGTTCTGTGCTTGTAAGCATATGAGAAATATTGTTTCAGTAATTTTATTAGTTATGTACACACCAGCTGGGAATCATAGAGTTCCTAAGAAGGAATACTCAACATTTCATTCCATGGGCCCCAGTCATTAAGGATGGCTTTTGTCTTTCACCACGTGTAAGATATTGCTGAATTGATTGTGTTGGCTGTAAGAAGATACATGCCGTTCCTTTCACTGTATAAGACACTCTTCATGCTGACAGTGCATGCCTTCTCTTAAGACAGCAAGTTCTGGTTGGGCTTTTAATCTAAGAAGGGTGTAAATACTCCTAATGAGAGAATGTGTCTTCTAAATCTCAGAAATACTTCCAAACTTTTGGCAGTGAAAATTCAGTTTTGGCAACACTGCAAGAATTTAAAATTGAAATTAGAATAAATTGGGTGTTTGGAATAGCCATAATGATGGAAGATTCTTTCATTTCCTGTGTTTTAAAATATTTCATACATCTGTTTCAGAATTTTATTTTCTGATTTATAAAGAGCACAAGAAAAGGTATTTTTAAATAGTCAGCAAAACAATTCAGTGTTGAAAAATAATCATTACAGCTCCAAAACCATTTTAATTGTATGAACTACTGAAAATTTTGAAAATATTAAATTTGTCTCAGTCAAGCTTATATTTTATTTTCTCTTTTAAAAATGACAAATAACTTCAGAAGGCTTACTCATTCCATAGTTTCTTCCATAAGTCTGTGATCAGATTTCACCTTCTTTATCCAGAAAAAAAGAAGAAAAAGTCATCTCCAGCAGCTTTAGAAAGCTATGCCTATTTCTTCCAGGATTTTTCTTTATAAACTCTCTGCCAAAATCAAAAGATGATACAATGTAGTTAGCATCTCAGTCCTTTGATTCACATCTTGTTTCTACCCTATCTGAATATTCATTTTTTATCCTTCTCTTCTCCTGTCAGTAACAATACTTTCTGCCTTATCCTGAAGGTGACTTAAGGTGGGAAATAAAACCTTGGCCAATTGGTCTATTTTTCCACTTCCATGATAAATAAATAATATTTAAAAGATATTTGTTAAAACCACTGAACAAAGACATATTCTTCTGAGTATTTTTTGAGAACAAAAACCCAGATGTCCTTAAGCTTTGACAATAATTGGCAAAAGTGAAATTATTGCTTTACAAAGAAGTAAAAGAACATAAACTCGCAAAAAGGGAAGCATTTTCTTTTTAAACAGACTTCTAAAAGCCATTTTGGGTGTGTAAAATTCCAACCTCTAATGCCTATCTATGAGAATGAGAGCTCAGGATTCCACATTGTTCCATGGGCCATGTAAGAAACTGTACACTACAAGCTTGCCCATATACATTTTGCAGACCTGCAATGAATTTGATGTTTCTGTCTTGACATTATAGAAAAAGACAGTTCAGAAAAAAAATACATTTTTTAAGATGCAAAGGATAAAAAAAGTTTTTTTGGGCCTCCACGAAAACTATTTTCAGAAAACTAATTTAGATGGATAGGTCATATTAAGCTCTGGACTCAAATATCCTTGCATTTGAAAGATGTGATACGTTACTACTTGGCTTTGTGTCTAGTTAACTTGAAATAATGGACTGATCTTGATGGATTCAGGCCACAATTCAAAATGTCATAGATGAGAAGTATGAGAAAAGCTTTGCTAAACATGAATCAGACCACTGATTAATGGAGTTTGGCCATAGCACTGTTACATGAGACTTAAGAGATAAGATAACAACTGACCTCAAGAGATACTTAAACAATTATATACCACCTCCTCTGATCTGTGTGGTATTTCTTTTTATTTTCTAGCTTATAGTTAACCCAGCAGATAGTCCATGATTATCCTTATAGACTTAATGATTATCCTCCAGTCAGTAAGACTGGAGAATGCATCTTTCCCCACCAACCTTTTCTATATAACTTTCAGACCTACAATAGAGGTTGCTTTTTGGAAAGGAGGAGAACGCAGTGCTGAGTTGTGCAACTCCCACAGTGTCTACACACCCAAAACAAAGATAATCAGCTCACGTACAGTGAGTAAGGATTCAGTTTACAGGAAATTTCTATCCTTGCTAATGTCTCCTCAGCCAAAGAACTCCAAGATCAGCTTCCAAGCCACGCACAGTTCCTAGTGTTAACTGCCGGAGCCCACTTAGCAGAAGGAGCCCCTTATTGGCATTGACACAGAGACAGCTTCATTCCTTGCAGTCAAGCCTAACAGCTTGACAGTTAATGAATACTGGAATTTGCAGAAGAATTTTCAAGCAGTTTTGGGTGCTGTGCTCTACCAAATATTTGAGGGTTTATTTTCTAACTTCTCTTCCCCTATTGCAGTGAAATTCTGTGGGGTTCTGCTTACCCCCATTCGATTTTTTTTCTCTTTTCAAAGAAAAGGGAAAGTTGTGGCTGACTGTTCATTTGAATAAACACATATTGAGATTCAAATAAGTATTCCTTGGGTAACTCTTTGAAAGTTCTCACAAGTACATGACAGCAGCTGCTTTACAGCATGTAGTGAGTAATGCTTGTATCTGGAGCCCTACACCTCTGCATATTGCTAAAAATTAGTGGAAAATCCCATACTGTGCATTTGCATATGTTATTTCAATAGCTTTATTATTTGGCAACCGAATGACATCAAATGCCCAAAGCATTTGCACTCATAAAGGATAAAGTTCTTGGCAAGTGTGAAGACTTTCAAATGAGTTGAGCTAAAATCATTGTCTGTTTTAAAAGTTTCTTAACATGTGATAAGGCTTTCTTTCATGCTTAGATAACTTAGTAATATACCAATAATATATTGCTAAATTGAGGAATGATAGTCATGAGAAATGCCATTAAAAACATATCTTTTCACAAAGTTTTAAGTTTATAAGCACTTCAGGGAAGTTCTTTCCTCCTTTTGAAGCAATGCATAATATTCTGCCTCATTGAGATTCTAGCATAGTTGCTCATTAGGTGGAGATATAAAACAAAACTATATTTGACAGAAGTTCCTAGAAGCCTAAGAGAATACCAGTAGCTCAGGCGTACTGCATCCATTCTAGCAATCCTCTGGTTATCCATTCATTCACTTATTCATTCATTACTGCTAAATCAATGGGAGAACTTATTCACATGGTACAACTGCTACACTGACAGATCAACTAGGAATGATTTTACGTCTTACAGAGATGAATACCTATGAGCAAGTGACGTATTGCAATTAAGACAACAAATTCCAAGCAAATAAGTTACTTCAGAAAATTCAAAAGACTAATCATTTTGATTATTTTTTAATAGCAATGTGAAGTTCTGCTTTATCGCCTGATGGAACGCCTGAAATGCATTGTGTGTATTCAAAAGCAGTCTAGGCTTCTGAATAGGACACTATAAACCTGATTTCAACAGATTGAAAACAAGATGTGACAAGCAGTTTGACACTGGCCCTCTACTAATTTCCGCTATTTGTAAAGAGGCATGACTGAATGGGAATAACTCAGCAGAATGGGTCAGTATGGTTGAGGCCATGTCATTCCACACATAAAAAACACAGTACTAGGGAAAATAAGCAGCCATTGATTTCTAGTGAAAGCCCCCAGAGTCTGGGGAAAGCAGCCAAAACGAGGCACCAGCTGCTCTCTGCTGGAAATCTTTTGTGGAAGAGTGAGGGAAGAGAGAGAAAGCTGAAAGGGGAAACAAGGCAGAAATCAGGAAAGAAGAGGTGCTGCTGACTGCCTCAGCTAGGCTTCATTCCCCACACTCAGCATTCTCTGAAAAATGGAGGAGGGGAAACACACCCCAAAACTTCTCTGTCTTTTATTTATGCAATGTAATGGGAAGAGTTCCAATAGGAATTTCTCATGCTCTTTCACATTCCCTGAATTCAGCTGTAGGGCTTTGTGTGAGTTTTTTTAAGGTTCTTTTGGTTGTTGTTTGGTTTTTTGGGTTTTTTTTTGGTTTTGTAAATATATGTGTCAAAAATGGAACAAATACTCAATGTGATTGTGGCTCCTCATTTGCATAGTTGCATTATGACAACAGTATTAAGAAGATAATAAATGAAGAATATTTTGTTTGACGTTTTTTGCCTACAAGACAAAAACCTTCCCTCTCTGCTTTTTAAGCACCTCTGTAATGATTTCATGCTACAAACTGTAGTGAAACTTTTTAACAATGAGTAACAACTCTCTTGCTTCTATCCCAGTCACTGAAGGCAGTGTACCCTGCAATGGAATACAGTATTCATGAAGGGGTTCCAAGTGAGCAGTTTCAGATGGTTTAAAAGTCTGAAATGGTTCCTACGCTTAATTCCCTTCCTAGGCCAGCATGCACAAGAAGGGGGGCAAGGGGAACAGATCCAGGCCAACACTCTGACTTAATCCAGGTCCAAAATCTAAACCTTGTAAAACTGTGTGAGCCTTTTCCAAAAAGGAGCTCTTTTGAGCAAAAGCAATTACTTCAAAAGAATTATTAACGCGGTTGGCCAAAGCTAAGCAATAGCCAATCAGAAAATGGTCTTTGAAGTCTGTACAGAGCTTTAAATATGAAAGTTTCATGTGCCTTTAGTTGTAAACAGCTTTAGACTAGAGACACCCCATCAATGCTGATGACATGAAAAATGTAACAACTTCTCAGTTATGAAAAGTCCCCACAACAGTTACAGATGCTTTTTTTCTAAATTGGTTTTCACAACCTTGTTTTTTACCAATCGTGGAAGTTACTAGAGGGTCAGTGTTACACTGTTTGTCACATCTTGTTTTCACTGTATTGAAATCAGGTTTAGAGGGCCCTACTACTAAGAAGCTTAGGGTGCTTCTGAAGGAATGAATGTGCATAACTCTGGGTGTTGGGTTACACCTCAAAGTAACAAAATTCTGGACTGCTCATCTAACAGTGCTTCCAGTGGGGTGGCAAGGTAACCAGGTTCTGCCTCTTATCAACTGGTAATTGCAAGTATAATTTAGTTTTCTCTGATTGTCTTGAATCTTGGCCAATTTGCTTTGCTATGCTTTTTCAGATCATCTGGTATACCTCTAAGAACAACTTCCTCTTCTGCTTATATGGGCTTTCCCCAAAATTTTCCTTATTTAACTATTGCTTATTAGCCCCAACTCTAGTATCCATTTCTAACCTTTAGTTTTACAGAACCCGTGTTTACTTGCTTCAAAGCTTGCAAAAACCTGCCAGGCTACCAACAAGTTCTATGCTGTCTTCTGCTTCACTAAAGACTATGTGAAACTAATTAACATAAATAAGAAAACACTTTAAACTCGTACATGATGATTTGCATTTTGCATTGTTTCCTGGTTTTGGCTGGGACAGAGTTAATTTTCTTCATAGTAACTGGCACAGTGCTGTGTTTTGGATTTAGTATGAGAAGAATGCTGATAACACCCTGATGTTTTAGTTGTTGCTAAGTAGTGCTAAGAGTAGTTTAGGACTTTTCAGCTTCCCATGTTCTGCCAGGTGCACAAGAAGCTGGGAGGGGGCACAGCCAGGACAGCTGACCCCAACTGACCCAAGGGATCTTCCACACCATATGACATCATGCTCATTACATAAGCTGGGGGAAGAAGGAGGAAGGCGGGGACATTCAGAGCAATGGCGTTTGTCTTCCCAAGTCACCATTGCATGTGATGGAGCCCTGCTGTCCTGGAGATGGCTGAGCACCTGCCTGCTGGTGGGAAGCAGGGAATGAATTCCTTGCTTTGCTTTGCTTGTGTGCGCAGCATTTGCTTTCCCTATTAAACTGTCTTTATCACAACCCATGAGCTTTCTCACTTTTACCCTTCCAATTCTCTCCCCTATCCCACCAGGGGGAGTGAGTGAGTGGCTGTGTGGTGCTGAGTTGCTGGCTGGGGTTATACCATGACAGTATTTCCACCTGTACTTTCATGCTGTAATATTCTTCCACTTTCCTTGGTTTTGTACCTCATTCTCTCTACGTTTCAGAGAAACACTTTAACTGGCTGCTGTGTTCTCTCTTTAGTCTTTCACAGAGCTACTACACTTCAGAGAAGGAAACACTGCAAGGGATTGCAGGGATGCTGGGCAGGAAAGGTCTGTAGTTATTTACTGTAAACTGGACTACCACAGGGAGGGCATATGTGAGCATATGTTTGTGATTATAAAATTGGGACCCAATTTTATTTTGGATTCCCATCACACTAGTATTTTTGGCCCTGATCCTCACAACAACGATTATGAACCTTCCAAAGCTCTGCATATTTGAAAAGAACAGTCTGGGTATATCAGTGTTGTAGGATTGGAGTCCATGGAAAACTAAATATCATAGAATCTGAAGTAATTCAATGGTCCTGAACAGCATCAAACCACCTTCATTCAAGCAAGAAAAATTCATGACCAAATGCCAGGACTGCACACTCCCTTCGTTTTCATTCATGCTTCAGGAACCTGAACTATTCTAGTAGAAAGTTTAAAAACAGCCAATGTGAAGACGGTATTTGAAAAAATCCCTAGGCACATACATCTGCAAGAATGTAAGTTCTTTCACAGTGAGTTGTTGGCTGTATTGTTGTTGCTTTTTAGGTAGACAGGCGCAAAATCAAGCTGAAGAAATTTTGCTTAAATAAACTGAAGCAGAAGAGAAAAAACAGAATACAACAAGAACAAGGTATTCTGGGAGTAACGAGTATACTTATTTGATGGCATCAAACTAAATAATAGAACAACAGTAAAAGCATATTATTTTAATTGGAAAAAAAAATGTAATTCCCTCTTGCACCCTGTTCAGACAGCCTGGGATATCTTTGTATTATAGCATGTCTGAACACATCCATTTATGAAATTCATTAAATTCATCCAGAATAATCTATTTCCCTATTGCATTGTTATGCAAATTTATTGGAAGATGCATTAGAAAAGTTTGCAGTTGTTTAGCAATTATCACCCACTTTATAAATTTTCCCTATTTCAAAACCTTGGAGTACAATTTATATTATGCTCTAGTAGTGCCCTGGATACAATTCATCACATTAATTTCTTCATTTCCAGCAAGCACACATTTTATCTATGTTATTTCCCCACTCAATTTTTTTTTTCAAACTCAGTGACTGGTTTAATACACATGGCACCATTAGATCTCTAGCATGCCCTCTCATCATACATCATACCTATCTATGGGATACCCAGATAACTACAATGGTTTGCATCCTCAGCTTGATAGACAAGGCAATTTAATATGACCATTACAGTTTACACCTGCTAAAGATACAGCCTTATAGTAGTAAGTATATAGTAGATATATTATGTATTAGAAAATGTAATTTAATTGGAGGAGGGCAAATTAAGGTTGCTTTTTAATACAAGGCTTCCCATATCAGAATGGAAGTGTGCATGTGTGTGTATAAATAGACACGCATGTATAGATAGAGAAATACGCATTCAGAGGCAAATGGAAATACTGGCAACTCATGACTTTGATTGTTTCGGAAAGGACGAAGTTAGAATCTATATCTCTTAGACTACAGTGCAGAGGTATGTACCTATGCTATTAAAATGTTTATCCTTCCAATCACGTTTCTAAAAATAAAATATCTAATGTAGTTCAATTGGTCTTCACTTTGAGATTTTTCCTTATAGAGAATTCCTGAAGGCATAGTCAAGAACTATAACGATTAGGTCAGAATAGCTATAATAAGATCAGTTATATCTAATGGAAAACATTTACCTGAAAAGCTTCACATGAAGTTCAGAAGTATTGCTTTTTCAAAGAAATTGAATAAAAAGTTGAACATATAGCGATGTGGAAAAATTCCACACCATGCTCGACAGTCATTCATCAGTGCAGAAAAACATTAGATATTTCAGTATTGCTTTAGAGTTCCATGAGGAGTTCAGCAGAAAGGATCATCTTAAATAGCAGCCAGCAGTTGAATGAGAAGAACAGAACTTGGGTGAGGGTTATTTCACTGGCTGATAGTCTTACAACTACTCCTGGCACCAGCTTCAGACTGCTGAGTGACACAGTCACTTTGTTTCTTTCAAAAGCATCTGGCAGATAGTGATTTTAGGAGAATCAAAGGCTGCAGAGGTCCACAGGGCCCACTGTGTCAGAGCTACCAACACTGAACTCTCTATGTCTGCTGCTATAAGATAAAGTCTGTTTTGAAAGAAAACAAACTTTATTGACATTTTTCTTAGAGCTGAGAGCAGCTCTTGAAAGGCAAAATTACACCATGTAATTATCTTGGCCTCAATCCTAAAAGTCTTTGTGCCGCATCAGGAGTGCTCCAGCTCAACCAAGAGTACAAACTACAGTTACATTTTTGTGCTGTCTTTCCAGGAAGTGCAGTACAAAAGGATCTACCCAAAAAGCAGAGATTATACTATTCACATTTTAGACTTCCACATGACCTAGTATTTTCAAGTAGACTGAAGCTCAGTGGTTTTTTAGAATTTTTTATGAGTATCTCCAAAACTCAGAACCCCTCATCATGCTCTCTCCCAACAACTCTCCACCATACTCCAATTTTAATAAGGATAGCAGTTGAACACTCGGTGAACCTACATAAAAGGAACACTTTCCTGACAAAAAAGTCCAACCTTTCACTACTGGTACAGAGATTGAAGTGAAAACTTGTTTCTGTGGTCAAGAACAAGGTCAATATTGGTAGCGGCAACGAATCTTGAACCATGGGTAAACCCTACTCATCCTGCTTCAGACAGACTAAGTATTAAGGTGGCAAAAACATGTGTTTGAGAAAATGACATCCTATACTTCTCTTTACCAGGGACTTAATGATCTCATCACTGTAGACTCAAGTATCTCCACCAGTTGCTATTGGTATCTTTTCTTATGTTCTTTGGGCAGACCCTCAATCCAAAACCCTCTTATGCACGGAGAAAAGCAGCTGACACCAAAAGTAGGGTTTCAGCTTGAAATTCTGAAGTGCCTTTTCTAATACAATGAAAATGCTCAAGTTGTAGGCATCCTCTTAAGTAGTGGCTGATGAGAACTCCAACTCAGAGCTTAAAGTAATCACAAGCCTACGCTGCAACACCAGGTTAACTAACTAATGTTTGGGGGGAAAAAAGTAATATGTTAAAAAGAAAGACATAATTATTGGGGTGTATAGTGCAGGCTGTTTAGAGATGCCTGAAAGAATTCTGAGCAAAGTGTTTCCAGCATATTCCTACTTTTCAGGCCAAGCTTCGATCTCACAATAATTATTCCTTTCTGGATCAATTAAAGGGGAAAAAAACCCTTTAAGTGTTAAGGCACTAGGCCACATTTTTGCACTTCCTTGTCTATAGGGGCCAACAATGGGTGTTTGGCAGAATTCATGTAGGTGAATTATAAGAGGTCCCAGTATTTTCCTGTTTCTTTCTACAAAGCAATTGCCATGATAAATGATCAAGGATACAGCAGAAAAATTAAGTCAAATACACCTCTGTGTGCAACTGATGGGCTTTCACTACCTTTTGTCACCAGTACAATCTCCATCTCTGGCTCTGCTTACGGATCTTCTCCCCAACCCCTTTATTTTATTCCTGGTCCTCACTTTGCTATCATGTCCCCATCCTTTAAGCTACTCAGTCTCACATTCTCCCAATTTTTTTGTTTACTACCCAACTTAATTTCTTCCTCCTGCTATTCTCTCTTGCCCCCACAGTCACCTTTCCCACAACCAAATGCTGCCCTCCAGCAGTCCAAATGAGGTTGAAATTGTTGTGTGTACAGTTCAGAATTTGTGAAGAAGGTCAGAATGTGGAGCAGAAAAACATGCTTATTTAAAGGGATAATATATAATGAGTGATCAAGAAGAGACTGACAATTAAAACTTATTTTGACATTGCATCCAATCTATTTAGGTCTTCTCATCAAGAGGATTAATAGAAGTAGAAGAGAAGAAAGTCAACTCTGCTGACCCTAATGCTACTGGAACTGAGTTAGAGACGACTGTGACAAGAAGACTAGAATGGGCGGTAGTGCAGGGAATCAGCAGCACCACGTGGCATGGAAAGAAGGATCTGAATCTGGTGAGAAACCAGGCTTCACCAGTTGTCACAACTGTGGTTTGACACAAAATGACTACAGCTTAGAGAAAGTCTTCCAAATAATTTTTCCTTCTTTGCAGGTACTATACCTATCACTTTCTAGGATGTTGTCTAATGTGAATTGCTGCCAAACGTTTGTAAACTCCTGAACACTGACACCACATAGGAATATGAAAGAACATTCATCAGTGGTACTCTGTACAAGACCTTGGAGTGTACAGTGTAGAGTGATGTTTCTTTTAGATTTTACAGGAGTACTAACCGTTTAGATTTTACAGGAGTACTAACTGAGCACAGCAAAATTACACAGAAGTCCAAATGGAGTTACTTACCACCCTTCCAAGTTGGACATTGCAAGAGAAACTATTGGGAGAAAAATCTCATTTTTCATACTAGATTTTCAAGCTCCTGGACACAAACATTCCACTTTACAGTTTAGATCACCCTTCTTTTATTTTTACCAGAGCTAAAAATGTAGCCCTTGAACCAATTCAGCCTTATTCAAAGTCTGTAATAAGGGCATCAGAGCTTTGGCCAAATAAGGAAATTTGTGATCAGGTTCTCTTGAATTAGAAATCAAGATGAAACAGACTGCAGACAAAGCATATGTTTCTCATAGGTATTCTGCTAATATTAAACATCCTGCAAGTACGTTTTGAAATCTGTCTGAAAATCTCCTAAAGCTGTAGCCAGAGGTTCCATGCTATTTAAGCCATCCAGCCTGTAATACATGTAGTGTCTCTCTTTTCTTTTCAGAAACAGAAATGTATTTCCATTTGTTCACCCACAACTTTGAAAGATCCCATCACCACACCTTCTGCACTAATTTTTTCCTTATGTCAGATCTGAGTATACACAAAAACTTCTGTGTTGCATGGTCAAAAACTAAGCCAAGACCCACATCTAGTTTTCACCAGCAAGCCTGTGTTTTGGCATCTATAAAACCCGTCACCCTGGAACCTTGCACTCTCCATAGACTGGCTGTGAGCTTTTCATCTCTGTACCATCACTTGTCTCCACCTTTGCCCTCCAACACCAAGCAACTCACAGGCAGCTGTAAGGCTGGAGAGAGGTTTTCTGATCACTTGCCCCTCTGCCACAGGGGCCATGTAGTCCTTCCCCACCTCAACCCCCTTACATGAGGTACTGGCCTAGCAGCTCTGCTGACATGGGATGTCCCAGTGCAGCCCCTCAGCTCCACCACTTCAGGCAGGAGAGGGGTACCCCATGGGCTGAGCCAACTGCTGCAGCCCAGGGCATCACCCTGGCACTATGGGAGAGGTTATTTGTGGGAAGTCTGAGCACTGTGATAAATGGGCCAATCACTTAAAAAGTTATATGTCATCTCTAATGTTGAGAGTGGAAAGACAGCACTTTGTTCAACAAAATGGTGGCACTTTAAAATTTATTATTTTTTCAGTGTGAGGCTTGTACCTCATCAAAGATCCTCCTCTTTCCTTCTGCTCTCTAGCTATGGAGCTTACCAGATTATTATTCACTTAATCTAATGGCCTGCTGTACAAAATCACTCTTAAATTCTTCAGTGTAATTAAATTAGTACACAGATGGGAATGACCTCCTCCATGGCTCTTTC
>NW_009258966.1:1573094-1733008 GCF_000687185.1 Egretta garzetta | reverse complement strand
AGTAATAACTGCCAATTTTCCTTTTCTCTGCAATTAGGCTACTGTATCTGCATCTGTGTGATGAGGGAGCACAAGACCTGAGGAGACATCCTGGGTGGTGGAGGCTATCTGCCTCCTGCACCATTAAGAGGTACCACCATGCAGTTCCCCTGATGAACTACATCAGCTTCCCATTTTCTCTCTGCAATTACCCTGTTTCAAAGATTTCTAGACTTTATTGCTATGATGGTTCAAAGCCTCCAAGTTCTCAGCCAAAATATGTTCATAATCAGCTTAAACCCATTAGATCTCATTCCAGCTGCGTGCTTTGGCTTAAATATGGTTTTTATTCACATGTCTCTCTGATGGGCCAATATTGATATTCGTTTGGTCTGTGTTTTACTAGCCTGAAACATATCATACTTGTTTTATCTCAATTTGTAGGACAACCTCTATTCATATGATGTATCTCCACTTGCACACAGATGAGATTGAATTCACCTTTCTTTCTACTGAATTTTGTTAAGTTTTATATCTGAGGTTTAACCAGGGCCTTGCACAGTGCTTCTAGTCCCAATATTGTTAAAGGTCACTTTTCTTTTTTTTTTTTTTTTTTTTTAATGTCATCAGATTTATGATGCATATTCATTACCACTGCTTCTGTTGATGGTGAAATATTTCCATTTCTAATACATGTAATAATGCTTTCTTCTTTTCCAAAACATAAGAAGGAGCACATTGATTTTGATTTTGAGAAGAAGAGCTGCATGTAGTGTCCTGCCAGGTCACAGAGTGAGCATACTGGAGCTTACCAAGTCTTAGGACAATGAGAGGAAATTAATACATGTGGCAAGCAAACCACTGAAATACTGATGTAACAAGTTGAACTATATTCCTAGGGAAAGTTCAATGGGAAAGGATAAAAATGTCATCATAACTTAGCAACTAACTTCAATAAAAAGTCTGCTAATAATATCAATTAGAAAGTTCATAAAAATTTGGCAGAAAAATGAGAGATATAAAGGTCATCTGCTTTACTCAGCAAAGTCCTGTCTTGATCAGCTTCAGCAGACAGTCTGAATTTTCTGAATGCTGACATAAGAAACAGAATAGAAACCAAGATGTACTCCCTGAAAACAACTTCACAGTAAAAGGTTGTATTACTGTCTTTAAGCAGGGATTTCTAGGAATGTGTTTCAGTACCATTGCACAGATCCAGAGTATTTAAGGGACTTGTTTCTCACCTTTAATTTGGATGATAGGTACCCATGATTAACCCATAAAGTACATCAAACTCTGGACTATATGTTTGTGGCTTGTGTGAGACTGCTAAAAATACTCCTCTTTTAAGGCAAAGTACCAATGTTTTTCTTCACATTTCCTGTCTACTCTGGAAGGAACAAGTCGGATCAAAAGGTAACGCTTCTTACACCTTTCACAGAAAAAAAATGTACACTTCTCTGCAGCCAGGTATTTATTGTTTATTTCTCACCATAAACTGTATATTCTATTCCTTCTCTAATAATTCAGTAGGAAAACCCCCCAGCAAAAAAATAACTCACTGAATTTTTGGAAGTGTATTAGAAAACAAGTATAGTGCCAACCATTACCTGTAATCTCTTGCACATGCTCTAAATGTAGTCAAAACATCTATAATTTAGAGCTGAATAGTATGAGTTGTGAGTTTGTTTTTTTTTTTTTTTTCTCCATAAATAACCTTCAGAGAAAAAGCATGGAACACAATAGTTCAACAACTTAAATAGCTGCCCAATTTTTTCTTCTAGAAGGAATAAAAATCCTGTCATGATAAAAGGAAGCTGTGAAAGCCAGGCTGTAACTGGCTTCCAGCTTTGGGCATGATAACAAGAAAACCAGCATAACAGTGGGAAAAAACAAGATAGAGTTCATTGTCACACCCAGCTACATCATTCTGTGCAATCTTAAAAGTAAAGATGCTATGTATTTTAAATATACAAAATATCTGTGGAGTCGTCCAATTTTATTGTCAGTCTTGTAGTATTTTTCAGGTTAAAGAAATGAGAAAAGTAAAGAAGTAATTGTACAGTCTGCTTCTTAGGTTTCCCACCCTGCTGTATTACTTCTTGCCATTTGTCTTCGGTTATATGTAATATTGCCGTAACTATGACTCAGAGGGAGGTATACATTCTGCCCTTGAAGTGAGTCTGAGGTATTTATTTATTGATTGATTTCTAAAATGCACTTGTCTAGAAAATTCTGAGAGAATGGTTAGAGATTAAAATAGAAATAGGTACTTGTGATCACACACATCCCAGTATCACTCTGGCAATCACCTGAGTTAGTAGATGAATCTTGCTCTATGCTCTGAAGGTCAACAAATTCAAGCTGTGATGATGGATGGTACAGTGCAGGCTATATAGCCACAAACTGTCTTCAGATACAGCTTTCTTAGTACTTGACTACTCAAGTTTTACCCGGTTTGAGGATCAGCATTGGCTTCCAGTAGGAATTACCTATGGTTTTGAGTGAAGGTGGGTAGGGAAGCATATTATGTATGGGTCTGTTTCTTCTGTAGCTGCAGAAGCATGCATAAGCATGCTAGGTATCTTATGCCTTAGCCATACAAACACAGCAAAGGGAAACCGGGGCTTGCAGGGGGACAGCATTCCTGAAAGGTTCCATGATGTAGTAGGGCAGTCAGTAGGGGTGAAGAAACAAGAGACACTGAGATATGAGATAGTAGATATAATGGACTGCAGCTGAACCAGAGCAAAAAAAAAAGTCATTCAACACCTCCCAGGCCTTTCTTCAGCATGTAACATTAATGTTTAGAGTTTTGTTTTTAATAGGAAAACTTATCTCAGCTCAAACTAACTTGACAACTGATGCAAATCAGAAGTAAGGGCAACAGTCCAAGCTTGATGCATTCTCCATCTGGTTCAGCTGAATCTGGCCACTATCTTATAAAGGCTATCTAAGATTCAGGAGGCTTAAACATTCATGATTTTGAAAACAGCTGGATAAGTTAAGGTTTGAGAGTAGTCTTTACCTTGAGCTCCATTTGTTTTCATTAGTCTGTATTAGATGCTCTGCTGCAGATTTACAGATTCTCATGGCTTCCCTCCCATGGTGTGATAAATGAGCCCCACAGCTTATAACTTAGCTGTTAAGCCCAGATGGCAGAATATCCACTGGGGGAAAAAAAAAAAAAAAAAAAAAAGACAGGAATTCAGCAGATCATGGAAAATTGGAGTGGGGAATAAACTGAGTCAAGACATCCCTAAAGCATGCTCCCCTTTGCTCATTCACAGTCTGAAGCTGCCCTTCTATGGTGGAAGGTGTCTGCTAGCGCTGCCTGTAGGAAACACAGTCCCACATGAATGTCTCCCTCTATGTTCCATGTAGTTTTTGGAGGTTCAAAGTGCATCCTGATGACAACAGTGTGCACATGAAATGAATTCATAAATTTATTTTTAGGATTTAATTAGGAACATATGCTTACTTACAAAGTAGAGGCATAAAGTGTATTCATCACAAATTTTAGAAAGTGAAAAAAAAAAGAAAACAAAATCTCATACTGGCACAGAAAATTTTGTCTATAAGCAAGACAGCACTGACTTCCATGGGATTAATAATTCATATATTTTATCTCATTCAGGGCATTTCAGAAAGTCCATTATACTATATTTTCTGTATAGTCAGTAAATTTTGTAGCTCTTAAAACCTATGAAATGAAAAATAGACTTGAAAAGCCATAACACTATCAATACATTAATATTTATGTAGCTCTTTTCATGACAAACATTCTGAAGTGCTCTCCAGTGAAAGAAAATGAAATAAAGCATGAACAGAATGCAGATGACTGTAAGTCAAAAGGTCACTGAAAAAGACAAATCAAATGAATATGTTTGGCCGAGGGACTGACCAAGTTCATCCAGTTAAATCTTTGAAATCCTGTGGTCTTTTCTAAAGCTCTGGCTAGCTAGATTTTAGGAATAATCTGTCAAGAATCAGAAAAGAATCAAAACAATCATAACAAATGAGGGGGACAATTGAGGCCAGTACAGTAGAGACAGATATGAAGGTGTTGTTCCAAATAAGTACTGATCATACAGAATACTTTTTTCCCAAGGCCATTTATATAACTGATACAGCTGATGAAAATGCTGTTATTGAAACTTAAACTATTAGGGTAAGTATTATTTTATTCACACACCACAGCAGCAAATCATTGATATAAATTATGTTAATTCCTTTACCATGATGTGGTCGTTCATGAATGAAAAACAAATGTAGAGGACAAACACTCTCTAACACATAACTACTGATTCTCTTACAGTAGCTTGTCTTCAGCTAATTTTCATCCTTCGGTTTTTAAAAAGGATTGTATTTCATTGTAAAAATATCCTTCAGATATGATGAGTTTCTTCATTGCCTGATGAAGCTTATGATTAAAGAGAAGAAACAAACTTGGGACCATCACAGAACACAAAAAAAAAAAATAAAAATGACTGTGCTTAATTAGGGGAGGTTAGGAGAAGGAGCTGGGTTTTGTAGCTTGGAATTACTGCATGACAGAGGGTTAGGTGTGATGCTGAATTTTCTCATTATATAAAAATTTAGAGAGTAGAATCTGAGGTTTCTGTGGCTAGAAGCTAGTTGCAGCAAAGATCATTAAAAAAGAGGTGCATCTATGAAGTGATTGGGTGTGTTATATTTACACATTAGAGGCCAAAGCAAGCTCTGTTTTCTAATGGAATTAGTAGGGTAGCAAGAGACAGAAAATCAAGTTCATACTTGTGGCTTTGTATGCTTGCTTTTACAAACACAAAAGGAAAAGAAAGAAAAAGAAAACCTATAGAGTTGTCTACTTGTATTCAGTTACTGGCAGGCATCATCTTTTCTGCTTTTAATTGGAACACGAACATTCCATTTTTCTATAGGTATCTGTTTTTCATATTCAACACTCTTAGTAATATAACTCCATTATGTTTGAGTGGTTAGTAGATTTATTCACTAAGTTCACAAAATCCCACGGAAATTCACAGGGGAACAGGAGTCATTCACTTTAATTGAGAATATTTTAATAGTTCTTTAGCTACACATAGCTCATGCTAGTTTTCAACTCTGCATGCTGTGCCAATATTGACTTTATAGCTATCACAAGACAGTCAGAACTAAAACTAAATGTAATCTCATTTGAACTACAGCCTCATCTTTGACAACCATAGTCATCTTTTTCCAGCCACCTGTGCCAATGTCTCTTTCCATCCTGTAGGGTTTGTTAGAACACCCAGAAAGATACCCAGACTACAGGGTTTTTCCCTGAGGCATTTTAGAAACACTCTGATTTTGAGAAAAGTAATAATTATTTTCACTCAATGTTATCAGGACATCTTGTTTTTACAAATAAGATCCACAGAAGACGTGGAATCTAAAGGACCATTTGGTATACTAGAATTTGAATATAGGTCCCAGCAGTGCTATAGAACATATGTTGAATGCTGTACTACGCATTGTTTACTGAAGTAACCCTTAGATCTGACGAGATTCAAGAGACCAAATGCTTTGGTCAACCAAGGTGACTCAGACAGGAAACAAGTAGAGACAGAACCTGCTTCTTTCCATAAGCACAAGAACTCATCTCTTTTAGAGGTCAGTAATTAAAAAAAAAATGTTTGTATACATATAATACAAAAAGCAAGTAATGTTTTCTAAATAAATATTAAGTTTTATGTGTTCTTTGAGGTTCAAAAGCTCCATTTGAGGAGTTTTGCTTTCATGCTCTGTTTAGGAAACACTATGAAGGCTAAGAGTAAAAGAATTAGAAACACTAATGAAAAATAAGGTTTCATCTCAGATCTGGATCCTGGTGAACAGTAGTTATTGCACTATACACTGTGCAATGGCAACTACACAGAGGAACAGGTCCCATCATTAATACAGTCTCTAGGAGCAAGAGGAAAGCATGGAGAAAAATGAGGAAACTGTCTCCTTTTAACACCTCAGAAAGATCTGTATCCCTCTTTGTCATCCATGTCACATGTTATGAGTACATAATGGTTCCTAATCAAAATCTGACTTTTTTTTTTTTAAGTTAGGAATGAAAATTATGGAAATTGCACCCACTAAAATTAAGAGAAAAATGAAATGAAAATCAGACTCCATTGGCATAAGACATTTGCCAAGATTTAGACTCCTCAAGGCTTGTTCTCACATTAAATGCATCTACCCATGTGAAAAGAGCTGCATATTTAGAAACATTCTCCTTAGGGGTGTAAATTTAAAAAATGCCTCAGTTTTTTTAAGGTAATATGCCTGAGAACAGAAGAGAATGTGTGTGTAGTTGCTGACCCCTATAGTGGACTGAGTTGGTGATGTGATCTCTGTTAACTCCCCCTATCATCCACAGAATGGGGCAGGCACCTCAGGCTCATTTCCCTGCATGCTGAATGGGAAAATGCAACAGCTTAGCTAATATGAAAACTAAACATAAAGATGTGTCTATAATTCCACCAATTTTCCAAGCTTCACATGCCTGCCAAAAGATTGCAAGTAGCTCCTCTACCTGTTCAGGACCCAGAACTCCCATAATTTTTCACTTGGAAGGGAGAATTTATTTATTTTGAATAATGTTTGCTAGAGGACATGTGGTTCTCACCTTTCAGGTAGTAACATCGAGGCCAGAGCATGTATCCAAGCAATAGTTTTAATCTGAGGTTGATGGAGTGCAAACCCACATCCTTTTAAAAGAATCTCTTACCCAACACTTCTAGACCAGGCTTGAAGAAGGGTGGAGAAAGTCTGCTGCCATCTTGTGAAATTTCTGTAGCAAGGAATGTAAACTTAATTCAGCCAGAATGGAAGCACAAGTAGGAATGGTTGTGCAGCCAGAGTTCAGCGCGTTCTTTGGAAAAACAGGAGTAGGACTTAACCAATGTCTGCTCCTGAGGTGGTTTGTGAAGTTTTTTACTCAGTGATTGTCTAACTTAAAATGAAAAAATAGTCCTGGAGCAGGAACTGCAATCTAATGAAGATTTTACATCAAGTCCTGAAACAAGAACTACAATATATGGATAGTATTTTATTTGTTCCTTACTTACCCAATTAGCTTGCCATTTCTCTTCTGTAATGAGATTCTTAGAAATACTATTCCAGAAGACCAAAGTAATATGGCAGAGTGAGAAGATCTACTTAGCATGTATTTTAATGCAAAATCCATGCTGTGAACCTGAATCAGGGTAAACGAGAAGAATTTAGGGGATGGGATGTACCCACTTGGAAAACACCAGCACATATCATTCACTCAACAAGCATTTCTTCAGAGCAACTGAGATGTGATCGTCTTGAAAGTGCATCGGTTAATGGTTAGTGGAAACAAGTGAAGATTGCTCATTTCATGGTGAGGAATGCATTCAGGCATATTCAAACTATGCAAATAGAAGAAAGGATCATTCATCCCTCTTACTCCTCAGCTTACCAAGCCTGAGCTATCTGACAGTTAAGAATTGCAGGCTCAAGCTTTTCATGAAAGTTTTGCCACACTTGCTGGGGAGCAGATTCATCCAGGACGAAACTGAATAGCTCCAAACCTGGTTCTGCAGAAGTTAAAGAAAACAAAACAAAGTAGTATTTCTTTTGGGAAATGGTGCTTCTAGGAAGTATTGAAAAAAGTCTGCCTAATTTACCAAGAAACAAACTGGGAAGCCCCTTCTGTCTTTGGAAATACCTGCATAGTTTTACAGAACCATCTGGAATTTATCTTTTACTCATTAAAATTCTGAACATACTGAGAACATGAACAGCTTTTAATGTTTTATATATCAACTCCATGTGGGAAGTAAAAAAGAAAAAGAGATACAACCTGTATAATGCACATAAAAATATCCAGAATATCTACCCAGTATTCCAAGTGGAGCGGCATGAATTGCAGAATTATTATAAAAGGTTTGCATGGAGAGATTTCGAAGAATAATGTAAGCTTTAGGATCTGGAGACTGCTTACTAATTAGTAAGTTATGCTTTAATGAATGCTCTACCAGCATCAGATCATACTCAGTGAGATACTGACCTATTTAATTTGGCTCTTAGCATGAAGCCTGAGCAGACTTGCAAGTGATAGGTGAGAACAGAGCCTGAGTTCTTCCCATCAGTCAGAGCCATTCACTCCCAATTTCATGTCTGTATCCTACATTCCTCATTACAAATCTGGTGCGTAAGGAAAGGTTGCGTCTTCTGCTCCACTAATATGAATGTCTGAATGTTAGAGGAAATACGCTGGTGCAAAAGGCATATGTTAATAGTGTTACACGGACAGCTTTCATGTGGACAGATTTCCAGGAGGTCAGACTACCTGATCTGATCATCTCCAGCTTTTAACTCTGTAAAACAGACATGTAGTCTTAATGTTGAAAGAATGGGCTTGTATGTCTCTCCTCCGAAGTCAATTGCCAAACTCCATTACATTCAGTGGATGCAGGACTGCGACCTTAAAATCTAGTTTTAATGGTTAAACCAGCTGCTTCAATGTGAACACTTACTTTCTTATCTGCTAAAAAATTATGAAGTTCTCCATAAAGGTACAGAAATGTGCTCCTTCTATGATTAGGCAGATTCATAAAGATCTTTATAAATGGAGGATATTTTTTAATGGGAAAAAGCAGAGAAGTCCACTCAGCAATGTATATGCTTTAGATAAAACTATTTAAACTCATTTTTAGACTAAACATTTTGTGCTGCCCTCCAGCTAACTGCTCTAGAGGTGAAAGGCACTGTTATAATCTAGTCCCCTTTGCCCTTGACAGTACAAGTTTCCACCCTCTTTGCTAATAGACTTAAAGCAAAACAAAGGATAGAAACCAAAACACAGGACTGTACAAATAACACATACTTTTCAACGTCATGCATCCCTTATACTGGATTCCTTTTAATTTTTTTTTTCCAAACAAAAGACCCTCTTCGTGTACTGCAGGTAGCTGTTGTGAAAAAACATGAGCCCAAGGCTCCAGAGAAACCTTTTGCAAAAGTCTTTGAAAAAGACTTCATAATGTCCCTTGACTATTGATCTACATCCTTTTACCAATTTAAGACTAATATGTAGTAGCAGAACATGAAAGAGATTTCTGAAAGTGCAGGTGCAAAATGTTTAACATGACCTTGAGTTTTCTTGCACAAGACTCCTAGTTCTGGGGCAAAACATGTTTTCATGTATAAGTGATCCCAAAGCCCCCCTTTTTCCACTTGCCATATTTTCCTCAGACCCTTTAGTCATAAAAATGCAGGGGGAAAGAATGCTTTCAAAACTCCCTGTGGCAGAATAAACTAGAGCTGAACCTCCATGTGATTATTCCAGAGTGAGTCATTTAAACATGGGACTGCTTCATAAACTTCAGGGAGTTCATTTGCATGTGAATATTGATTCCTCTCACACAAACAGTTCATCCTTTTGTGTTTCTTTTGCATGAATTTGCCCTCCAGAGAACTGATTTTTTTTTCCATGGGTGTTTCTGCTGGGTGTTTCTGCTGCCCCAGTCAAAAACACTTCTCCTCGGTGAATCAAATAGAGCAATGAGAATGTGTAGATTACCCCCAGTTCTTCCTCTCAAGCATAAACAATTCACATTTCCTTCCAAGGGAAGAGTGAACATTTGACCTCTCCATCAAACAACCTAAATTACCAAAAGTAGTTAAGTGCAGTATTTCCTAAGTAAATCGGGTCTCAAAGTAATCCTTGATCATTCAACCAAGGGTTATATTTTGGTTCTCATAATTCATCCTGAGGCTGTGCTTACCAGCTGCAAATAAAACTTACGGTGTATGAGTTTGACCCTGTAGCCTCTACTTACATGAGTAAGTGCTATGAATTTCCCACAGACATCCCAAGAAGACACAGTTTGTCACAGGCACTGGATTTTCAGCAGCAGATCCCATTTGCATTGGAGTGCTGCATGTGTGGTACAACAGCCTTATGCTCTGAAAAATCAAGGAGTGAGCAGGCAGCCTGGGATCATCCCATCAGAAGACAGTACACCTTTTTTTCCCCCTTCACCAAATCTGACATCACAGTATTCTATGAAATACAGACTGGTTGTCATAGAAATACTATGTTTTCATATATTTTATCTCCACAATGCCAGTGATGTGGTAATTTCTGTTTTAATATCATAGCAGAACATACAAATGCCTTCCCCATTCTATCACACACTTACTTTACTGCAGTGATATTGTGTGTGTTAGATTATAGAGGTACAGGATGCTGTGATGACACAATAATAAGGAGCATCATATTAACATGACTAAGTCACATATGACAAAGAAATATGGAAAATTTCAGTTGATTACCAACTCTTAACAAGGAGGACTGGAATATGGGGGCTTCATATCAAAACTGAGACATATCAATTAAGTTGTATGTAGGATTCAGGGGAAAAATAATGATCTCCATCCCAAGTTGTCCATTTATTGTTAATTGCTTACCTGCACATTTTTCATTAAACCCAAAGTCCACAATGTTTAGTGTAATGGGGTAACATTGCTGATACCGGTATCTGTAAAATAAATAAGAACAACCTGGAAAAAGACTTCTAAGCTTCTAAATCAGCTGATAGTGAACAATAGTTTGGCATAATAAGAAACACTCTCACATTCAGATTTCTAGAGGAAAATGCAGTTAATGTCCTATGGAAAGTTCTCAGACCCTTCATAGCATATTTATTTTGGAGACCAGATAAAAAGTTGTACAACAGTAAAAAGTATGATGAAGAACAACTATTAATAGTTACCACTTGACAGGAAAAGACATTTTCTTTCACTGCTTCTGACTTTAACAAACACCTAAATAACCTGTGTTTGACTTCAAGTTTTGCTAAAGAAGTGTTTGTTATGCATGAGTGAAGACTAGGAAAAAATATTCCTTTTTGCTCTGTATAGGATGTGTTCATAATTAAATTGCCAATAAATCTGATCATATGATAAGTATATAGTAAATTACCCTGACTTTTTTTATCATTGGGCTGCTTTCTATTATGAGGTTACTTACCATTTCATTTCAGCTCATATGGGCATTTCTCTTGACTAGAAGATATGTTTATGTGTGATATACTTGCTCTTCAGTGACATATGAGACATATATGTGTGTGACTGGATACATATAGGCATCAGGTTCAGTTCAAGCAGCAATGTTGCCTGAATGCTAATACAGTAACTTTTACAATGAGTATATTCAACAGTCCTTTCTACCTGTCAAGCCAGATGTAATCAGTGCATTCCTTTTTTGGCAGATTTAATGTTTACAGTATCATAGATTGACATTTACCTGACAACTTCTGTATCTCTTCCAAATGACTGCCTTTATTTTCTACTGACATTTCAACTATTGATTTGAAATTCTATCACAATATCAAATGACTAATTGCTTCAAAATTTCCAGTAAACTTTAAGCTATAACAGAAAGGTATAGCCATGCTATGTTTTTTTAAAAATAGTTTGGTTTTTTTTTTTTTTTTAATTATTGCTGGTTTTCCTAATTAAGCAGACAGGAATGGGCCCAGGAAAAAATCTGTCTTTCTACTGCAATATCCTCCTAGTGCCAACCTTTCATTAAAAGAAAGAAAAAAGGTAAACCTCTATACAGTCCAAATTATCTGGGTTGGAATTTTAATTGTGCTTCTTATTCCCTGGGGGTTAAGAAATTTCAGACTAAGCCCTCAAGAGGTTGTGCACTGTTTCTCAGCTTGAAAACTGCCATCCTGAGTGGTGCATAAATTCACTTCTATCAGCCAAATGTGTTCCACTTTCTGTAAAGGCTAATTTGGAGTCTATAAACCTGGGGCTATTATGGACATCAGTAAGGTTTAAGAGAAGTGATTCCTATTTATGCGTACAGGACAAAAGTGAAATCTGGAGTATATTTTGGCCTGACAGTGTGCAATGAGGGACAACAGGTAAGGCTTTATTCCCATGGCATTCATTGCAGGTAACAGTCAGAGTTACCTGAGTAGTTCTTAAAGCTAGCAGTTTTGATGGCGTGTGTGTGATTTTTGGTATTTTAAATGCCAGAGCCTGGTCACAGGGCCTTAGTTGAGATTAGGTAATTTTCTGTCAACATTGCTAGCTGGAACTCTGACATGAAAGACAATGATTTATCTTTGTGCCTTTCTCAGTACTTTGGTACACATCTGAGAGGAAAGAGAAGGCCATGGTGCAAAAGTTGGGCAGTAACAAGGCAGATGTCATCTTTTCCAAATCAAATACCTTCAAGTAGAGATAGACAATTTCAGGAAATAGAGCTGCTTCTTCCAGCATCAGGCAGCTGGCAAGTCTTGCAGTTTTCAGAGAGTTTGGCATTAAAAACAGATGTCCTAAAGGCTCTTAGTAGCACTGTGCTTGTGGGAGGAGCAGAAGAATTTCCATGATAAATCAAATAAATGGTCCAACCAGTCTTATGATACTGGTTGTGGTCAGAAGCAGCTCAACTTTCTTCTTTCTAGACAGGTTGTTTGTACAGCAAGCAGTATAGGCATCTTCTACCACTCACACAGGTCAAAGAAATCCAACCATTTCTATATTAGTCATGACCTATCTATTTGAATTGCTCCATGTTGTATCTCTGGCTGATTGAGCACAGAGCAGGTGAAGGGCATGAGAAGATGAGAAGCCAGAGCTTCTGGAGCAGTACCAGCATCCGTCTCAGCTTGGCTAATTTAGCACCTGCTGTGCCACTGGCTTTTCAGTGGTGAAGGTGAATGAGCACCCTGGCTGCGGGGGTGAGTGGAGTTTGGTTTGCATACCCTGGATGTGACTTACACAAACATGAACCTCAGTAATGTGGTAGCATGGTTAGCTGTAACTAAATACTCACATACAACTGCTGAGATCCCAGTTTGCCCCGGTTTGGAGAAAGTATTTTACTTTGAATGGTCTTCTTTCTCTCCCTTTTGTGAGTGTCAGTCTGTAGATTTCAGTGTATTTCAGTTACAAAACACTTAGCAGACCTATTACTGGAGATAACATGCCCATTCCTGAAAGCACTATATTAACTCTCCAGGTAATATGACAGCAATTTTCTTCCATTTTTAATAGTTTTATCACACTAAATTCAAGATGCTTCTTTCTCTTTTACTAGTGCTTTCTCTCTCTTGGCCCATTCAGGACTTGAAGTTTTAAGTCTTCATTTTTGCTGCTTATGATTTTAAAGTTATTAGGAAACTAATACTTTTTTTCAAAACCTGCATTCCAGCAGAGAATCCAGGCAATTGACATGTTGACAATAAATACAGAATATGATTGTAAATAAGAAAAATCATATTATTTCCCTCTATATTGGCATTCAGGAACAGTTCTCCCTACCTTTACTGGAAAGAATGACATTTACCTGAATTTAATAGTCTATCTCTTTTTTCCTAAGTGCACTGCAGCTAGAATTGCCCAAAGAGAAAAGAACAAGTAATTGAGAAAAACGCAGACAGACACATATATCCATGTTTTAATTGAACCTAAAAACAAATCCTGCTTTGCAGTTTATTTTCTGATTGTTTTCATATCAGGGTATAAAGCATAAATTTGTGTTGCATCTGCCCTGATACTTAAAAAATAAGAGCTTGCACATATCAGTTCTTTTAACCCATTCATATTTAAACCACTACATTCTATATCCTCTGTTTTTATGCCTGCCCTCTAATGCTCCTAACTTTATATTTGTTCAAACTTTTGTTTTTCTAAGGACCACAGCTCAAGGCCAACAGATTATAGCAGCTCTTTGGCACTGTCCTGTTCTGTATTCTTCTTCCACAAGACAGTATTAAAAGAAGAGTGAGACATGACACCGTAAAGATGAGGAATTCAGACACGCTATATGTCCTGCAGCAGTTAGGCACCATAGGACACTTTGAGTCATCAGAGAGAGCATCCTGCTGTGCCTCAGTTCTGGAGGACATTGGTAATGTTTCACCCTTATCTATAAACTACTTGCTCTTTACACTGTAGTGCACCTTCTCGATGAAATATTTTTGAATGAATCTCCACAATATTTTTAATGCAAGGACAAACATTTAACTTCTGAAGAAAGAAAAGAAACAAATGCTGACTTTAAGCATAGTCTGAATGAGAATAATTAATTTATTAAAAATTTAAATTTGCCAACTGAATAATAAATGGCCATTGTAGAAAAGACACATGAAGAGTGGGCTTTTCACAAATATCCCCTCAAAGACCTTTGTCAGTGATCAGTCACTGAAGAATGGATGACCTTACTCATGGGCAACTGCTAACATTTATTTTATTGTTGCTGCTAGGAAGATGGTGTTAGAGAGAAATACCTAGGCTCCAATGCAGTTGGTGTAATCAATTATTTCATGTCTTTCTCCAACAATGTCTGACATATGATCTTTTGAGAGAAGGATATAACCTTTCTTTAATTGTTGCATGTATTGTTGCAATAATGTTTAATCAATGGTCACTAGGAGAAATCTTACGCCAAATCAAGATTTTGCACATTTTTTTTAGTCCGTATGATTAGTATTATCACACGTGACACAATTTTTAAATTGTTTCTATCAACATGTCCTCATGGCCTTCTCAGGCAGTGACTTTAGTCTCTTAAACTTGCATACACATTTGCTGATGGTAAACATAAACATAAGAATAGCCTTATTATGCAAGAATAATTTAATCTAGTCCAATCTAGTCCAACCTAGTCTATCTAGTCCAATATCCTGTCTCTACAGGTGATATTTGCCCTGTTTCAGACATATTCATTTCATCACATAATCTCTTTGTTTTTGAAGAGCATAGACAATAGAAAATGGTTTTATAGCAGTGGGTTTTTTTAGAAAAGCGATGCTTTAGATGAAATCTGATCACTAAGCTTACCGACTGACAAATAGTAGAGTTTCAAGAAACTTCTTGACTGTAATTCTGTAATTATAGGAGTTGAGAAAAATTTCATTTTAAAATAATTTAAAATATCTGTTTTGGTTTAGTTTTATAAGAGCGTTTTTCTTTGAATACCACTGCCCGTTTTCAGACAGGAAAACCAGTGTGAAATACCAAGTTTCAGTCCAAAGGAATAATTTTAGAACAGACATATAAAAACCCAGAAAGAAATCATTTACAATGAAAATTATGACAGGCCAAGAAGTACATTGAGTCACAGAAGCAAACACTATAATACCTAGAGTTTCATAAAAAATGAATGATAGGGTCAGAACTGAACTGAAGGTAACTAGCTGGTGTCTATAATCATCACGAGACAACAATAATACCTGCCTCACAGCTGCTGACAAAGCTTCCTCTGAAGTTCTGCTGAATATGGACTACAGGCCTCGACCCTTGGTGTGTCACACAGGAGGAGACACCCCTTGTCCCAAGTCATCTAGTCTCGGGCAGCAGAATTCCATATATCTGCACAAGCCTCTCAGTCAAACAACTGCCTGGTTTGCCTGGTGCAGCATCTTTCAGTCTGCTTAGGAACCTGTTGACAAAGGTATTCACAACTTAATTTGGACCTCTTTTTTTTTCTGGTACCCTGAAACTCCTACGTCCTTTACACCAAATACATGCCAGGGTAATTGGCATTATTATAAACAAACACCCCAAATAAATTCTTACAAATTATAGAAAATATGAAATGTTCATCTTAAAAAACTATGCAGGAAACACCAACATGGTTTGTGAATACTTAATTTCCATCTTTATAATCATCCATATCATCAAGCTCTATAAAATTCCCAGAACAGAAATTTCATCCTAAAAGCCTAATATGTTTGCAATTAGTGAGATATAAATTAAGAACTTCTCTGTAAAGTCATTATTATGATTCATTCTTTTAATCAGCTGGTGTAAATTGTGTTCAGAACCTTTGAATTTTTTGTAATGGAAAATTGAGAAAGACATTTATTATCTCCATTTCTATCCTTCAGTTTCAAAGTGTGATTTTGAGTTACAGACCTCTATGTAATGCAGTGCAGCAGATTTCAATGTCTTCAAATACATTAATTCAGAACATGGACCAGAGATTTTCCATGTACAAATTTAGCACCATAATGCTTCTCCCTAAGCTGGAAAAGATTTGAATGTAAAAATGTTACATTTCTGCAGGCAATGCAAAGTTCTTAATAATGAACGTATGCAAGGTCATTCAGCTGAGCTTTGTGTTCCCTAAGCTCTTCAAGTTTTGGGATGAACCTCCTTTAAATTTCATCACAAGGAAGACTGAGTTTATAATCAATGGCAAATTCACCATTGCTAACCAAATATTACCTTAATGATCTATTCTAGAATGAGTATGCTTAAATACGTCTAGCAAATTAACATAAATTACAATGAATACCCAAAAAGATAGCAAGGCATAGACATTTGCAAATTGTTGTATCATTTTAGTATGTTTGCTTTTTAATTAGGATTCAGTGCCAATAGAAAGCATAGGTCCTTACAAGTAAACTATTGCAATACCTCAGAGTCTGTTTCCCAGATGTAATCCTGAACTTTGTGTCAGTGATAACAGCTTTCTGAGTGGTATCTTGGGACACTCAGGTGTTTCAGAAAGCTGAGCCAATACCTTCTATGCAAAAAAGTGATTTGAAAGCGCTTTAGGCAGACATAACTTTTTTCAGACCACTGTATAAGAGTCACAGTATGCTTTTATAAAAGCAGCAGGAGGAGGCAATGCCAGGCCTCTTTATTCAATTATGTTTGTTGGTGAGAGATGATTTGTTTTAGCTTTCGTCTTAACTTTCGTATTAATTAGGTTAATCAGGGCATGAGTCACAACATCCAAAATTGGAATCAGATCCAGATTTTTAAAGTATTGCACATAGGTCTTCAGATCTGGTAATTATTTTCTGGATGCTGCAGCAATAATGGCTGGGTAAAATTCAAACCTGCTTTTTCCTCAGTTAAGCTTTGAGGTTCAGGACTGTAGGTATAAATTCTATCAGAACTGTTTCAGTATTTAGGCTTTTCACTTCCAAAGTAGCCCATATCCTAGTGTCTGAACCTGTGCTTTTCTTTTTGAGCACAAATTTGAACTTATGCTGGGTCTTATTAATTGAGTTAGTCAGTCAGCAAGGAAGAACACAGTGCATCCTTTTTACATATATGGTTACTCTGCTGTGTGCAGTATGTGTAGAGTGAAAATAATTGTCAGCATGCCAAACTCCTCTTAGCATGACATGTTCTTCATCTCACATGCCACATGAATCTCAAATTTGTTTTCAGACTTCAGCCTGTGAAATTTTCATTCACTCCCATGCAATTTATATGTAAAGGTCCATCTACATGGTAGGTGATTTTCTTGTGTTAACTAATTTGTTTCACCCATAAAACATGAGCTATACTTTAAAGTCCAGCCAAGTGCTGTCACTGCTGAAAAGCAGAAGAGAAATCTCCATGACAATTACAATCCATCAGCTTTCCCAAGAACTTTAAATAGTTCTGACAAGTTTTTTGAAGTTTATGTAGGGCACATACATAGTTTATATACAGGCATACAAGTTAAATTACCTTTTTTGTATTGTGTTCATAGCAATGAATGGCAAAGTACAGAATATATTATGCCTTCACCATGTCCTTCAGAAAATTAAAGTGGGCAGCAAGGTTGATTTTACTTGGTCACTGTCACAGAACTTTATTGTCATTTAATAGGAATGATCTCATGATGTCACTAAGAAAATACTTTAGAGAGGGTTTTTTAATTTTCAATTTCTGAATAAGCAGATAAGAACAAAATATTTGCCAGTGGATGTGAAGCTAGAGGTAGCTAGAATAAAATAAACACAGCTCTGGAAGATGTCCAGGGTCAAAGCTGGCAACCTGGCTCATGAGACTGCCTCAGTTAGGAAAGAGAAGAATTTGCTTAAGTACTTTATTTAATTATTTTTGGCTTTTGTGAATAACTGAGTTATTTCAGGACTAAAAGATACTCCCTCTCACGAATTTATCTTGTTCACTTGTCTATTCCCATGACATAATAAGGAATGGCAAGACACTCATTTTGAGTCCTGCATAGGTGAGAGCTCAAACTCCATAACTGAAGTTTTAACCTGCTTAAAGCATTAATAAGATAAACAACAGCACTTTCTGGAGCTCAGGAATGAATTAAGCTGTCTATACAAACATAGCGCAATTGTTCAATCTAACCTTAATAGCATTATGTACTTAGTCTAGATGTGTGTAGGCTGGTGATGATTAAATACTCTCCACTGAAGTCAAAGACTAGTGAATCATCAAAAATCTCATCACCAGTCTCTCATTCACCACTCTTGCACCCCTTCAAGTCTGCTATGGAAGAAAAGCTCACAAACTCCTTGCTGTTTGGCCGGCATGCTGACTTGTCAGGGTGAAACTCTAGCCTGAAAGCTGGCAATATTTCATTCCTGGGATTTGTTTCTTTCATTTTAGAGTGAAACCTGCCATGGAAAAAGATTGCTGTGTCTGCAGTACAGAAAAAGTATGATGGGAATGGAGCTCAACTGTTTTAAATGTTTGTGTGTGGTAGGGTGAGAAGGAGTTTGGCAAGAATTTCATTAAGCTCTCTTTAGACTTGAAAGCTCACCAGGTTTAAACATTCTCTCTTTAGCTGAGGCTTTCAGGGTTTTCAAAGCTTCATTAATTTTAATCACCCTCTATTGATCTGGTCACACTTGTGGCAAAATCAAACCTGTTAGTCAAACAGAAGTAAAATTTAGCCCTGGTTATAGTCCATTCAAATGTTAAATGGCACCATTAAATATCACAGATACGGTTTTTAAGCATGCAGTATTGTATTCATGATGCTTAAAGACTTAAAAAGCAATCCTTCCTCACCAAGTGCCTATCAACAGATAAATACTCAGCAAAGCTAATAGATTTGAATTTTCTTACAATGGTGAATGAAAAAAATAAGACAAACACTGACAGTAAGTAAACACCCTGTGATCTGCTCTTGGTGGTGTATATACATGCATTACCAAAAAGGAAAAGAACAGTTTTATCCTGGTTTTGTGTTGTGAAAGGATTCACAAAAATCAGAGAGCAGGAAGACTCTGAGAAGACATATTGCTTCTTGGGTGTGAGAGAGGTGGATGCTGGCCAGGTTACCCTGTGAAGGAACAAGGCCTGTTGGTGTTCGAGTTACACTTCTTGGCTATCTCTATCTGTAGATGGCACAATTTGATCCTGTCACAGAAGAAAAACTAGTCCTTGTTTCCTCCCTCTGTAACTGTATGCCATAACCACGTTTTTGTTTTGTTTTGTTTTTTTAAACACCTAGCCTTTGTTCAGTATGGATTCAAATTACTTTCAGGAAAACCATGTGAACATTAAACATATATATATATATATATATATGTAAATTAAATGTGGTTTTGAATGATTCAGTAACCAAAAAGTAGGTGAAAGTGCTAAAAAATAGCATCCAATCAGCTCTTGTTACAAGGTAGAAATGTTGGATAATAATTAAAACCACTGTTTGCCAATGTATTTTAATACCAATTTATGTATATGCTTTTAAGTCTTCACCATGCTCACAATAAGTGGATATTGACTCTTTCAGAGAAAGACATTAAGATTTATTGACCTCAAAGGTAAATATTAGCTGAGGTGAAGCTAAGGTCAAGATTTCTCTTAGGAGACTATTAATCTTGATATTCAGTGAGACAAGAAATTATCATCTGTATTAATATATACGTTCCAACAACTTGGTTCATTACACACATTGAAAATCAATTACGAACTTCATCTCTTAATCAGTTACAACTGGAAACTTTTCTTATGCAACATATCTTCCTTTAACAATGTAATTACAAAAACGACACACACACTAGGAAGAGACCTGCTTACTGAGGGGTGAACAGTAGTCAGCCAAAATAGACTGTAAGTCAACAGGTTTTAGATTGGGACGTATTTCAGTAATGAAACTGAGGACATATAAATCAGCTTGGAAAGAAATTAATAAGAAAAAACTCAATACTTTTCTACAACAGTGTGTTTCAGTCATCCCTGAGTTAGGAATTTTCTTCCCTCCTCTATCTTTTAACACACCATACTTCATTTTACCATTAACTTTCTGGAAACTTTAATTCCATTGTTTAATAAAAAAAATTATCAAATGGATTTAGAGATTAAAACTAGAACAAATATTTCTAGGAGTATTAACATGAACTGAATGATAAAATTTAATAATTTTGCAACAGGTATCCAACATTTACTTTAGATTAAGAATCTAACTGCTTTCATTAAAAGTCAAGGAAGTATTTGGCTTGTGTAGTTAGTAGCTGAATGACTGAATCCTGCAAAATTTTGAGTTCTCAAATCTTTTTGATCTATGATCAAATACCTCCCAAATATTCCTGGACTTAATATTTGACTGAAAATGTATTAATTCAATTTTTATGTTATATTGATAAAGTCTATCAAGTATGGTGTAGTGTTGTTGGTATCTCAGTAGGTGATTTACATAAACAGCACGTTACAAATAATGTATATTATAATGTATTGCATATAACATTTGAAATTCACAGTTGCTGGGACGTTAATTATGTTACAGTTGTCTGTGTTGTGTACAAATTCTATTTACAATTTTACATTCCTATAATATTTGCAATTTCATTGATCTACAGACCAAAGCTACTTCACTGAGGAAATGAATGAATAATTCTGAATATTTAATATATTAGAAAATGTTGTGATCTGTTTCTAAACAATGAAGAATAACACAGAAGGCTGAATTCTTTGAAAGAAGCTGAGCAAGTAAAAAAGAAACAATCTGTTCTTCAAGTTCGGAAAGCCTCTGTGATGAGTTAGAATTTTAAGGATGAAGGATGTAATTTGGATTTTACATTATCATAATCTGAAATCATGTAAAAATAACAGTGGGATATTTAAAGTGTAAATACATGATAAAAATTAATAGGGACTTGAGGAAGATGGAGTAAGTTTGACTCTAAAGTCATAGTTAACTTTCATAATGAGAAAGTTCGGGCCTATACAGACAAAATGACGTAGGTTCATTGTCTCTTCATCATAAACACTTGCATGATTTCCCAAGAGGTTTTGTTGTGCCATGTTCCCTCTCCTCCCCCTTTTTTTGAAAGGATAAATAACAGCTTGTGATCATCAGAAGCAAGTGATATTTCTGATAAAAGATCTTGTGACAGGAATAAAATCACCATTCCAGACCTGAATGGAGCTGTGTATAATTTGTCCAGTGATCAAAACCCAGACACTACTTTTGTTAGTTTTATTAAAAATGCTACATTAAAATTGCCAAATTATACTCCATTTTGAGGAGGAAAGTAGTTCTAAATGCAATCTTTAGCTCATAAGAAAATAACTTAAAGTATGACTATCTAACCTATTTTTCTAGATAATCAGAAACCTTATTTGCAGTAAGTGGATAATTTTTTTGTTCATGGATAATTCACCAGAACAGCTATGTCACCACTTGAAAGTATTAACTGACAAGTTTCCTTTATTACGTTATATGCAATATATTCAATTCCATAAATTCATTAAAAGTAGCTTGAAGAATAAAGAAATTATGAGCTTCTGTTAATTTTTTCACAGAGATGGAAAAGAAAAATATACTTGTAAGCTATACCTGTCAGATTATTTAATTATTTTATTAATCACTGGGATACTGAAATGAAAACTTTAACTGATACTACATTATACATGCTAAAAAGCTGTATGCATACAAAAAAAAGTTGATCATATTAATTAATCAGAACTAGACACATTTAAACTTTTTTTTTTTTCACAGACTTGCTTAATCAGAAGTGTTCTAATCATTAGCTGAATAGTTGTCATGAAAATCTTTGAAGATATAAAGTCTACTGGCCAACTGAATTTCTTCAGGGACAGAAGTTAGCAGGACTCATTTAAAGTGTGTTTGCAGACTTCTGTCTTTGCTTGAATTCACCAGAGATCATAAAGTAAAGGAAATTTTCCCATTCCCCCTGATCTTGAAAGTAGAGCTTTGTTACATGTATTGTTTAAAGCTGACCTTTGGATTAGAACTGGGAATCAAAGATTGGGCAGCTCTTCCTACAAATCCACGAAAATCACTTACTAGCCAAAATTCATAGCTAGCCCACCACATTAAGCCTAATTAATATGAAAGGCATACCAACATTACTCAACATCATCTCCAAGTCCTCTTATAACCTTTGTTTCTCTATCAACACTCTGCTATAAGGAGAGCATACTATCTAAATTAGAAAATTAAATGAAAAAAATCAAATAACTTAATGTAACCTGATTTTTCAGAATTAGAACATTTGAAATCACAGAATCATTTAGGTTGGAAAATACCCTTAAGATCTTTGAGTCCAAAGGTTAACCTAACATTGCAAAGTCCACCACTAAACCATGTCCTTAAAGTAATGTCTATCCATCTTTTAAATACCTCCGGGGATGTTGACTGGACCACTTCCCTGGGTAACCTGTTCCAATGCTTGACAACCCTTTTTGTGAAGAAATTTTCCCTAATATCTAATGTAAACCTTCCCTGCACAACTTGAGGCATTTTCCTCTCATCCTATCACTTGTTACTTGGGAGAAAAGACTGACACCCACCTTGCTACGACCTGCTTTCAGGGAGTTGTAGAGGGTGATAAGGTCTCCCCTCAGCCTCCCCAGTTCCCTCCATCTCTCCTCATAGGACTTGTGTTCTAGACCCGTCACCAGCTTCATTGCTCTTCTTTGGATGCACTCTAACACCTCAATGTCTTTCCTGTAGTGAAGGGCCCAAAACTGAACACAGTATTCAAGGGTGGCCCCACCATTGCCAAGTACAAAGGGATAATCACTTCCCTGTTTCTGCTGGCTACACTATTTCTGATACAAGCCAGGATGCTGTTGGCCTTCTTGGCCACCTGCGCACACCTCTGGCTCATATTCAGTCAGCTGTTGACCAACGCCCCCAGGTCTTTTTCCACTAGGCAGCTTTCCAGCTGCTCTTCCCCAATCTTACAATGTTGTGTGCTACTACATTGTTACTACTATGTTTTTCTTTAATCTTCAATGTTCTGACATCAAATTCAGTTTGAGTGAGCTTTCACCTTCAACCTTGTTCTGTTTTCTGCTCCTCCCCTCACAGATTCAAGTTTCCTCTTTTCCAGAACCAAACTGAGACTTTCAGCTCTAACCATTTCTGTAACTGTCAATACATATTCTTTTCTGTTTCAACTTTAATTTAAAATCTCTGGTCAGGCATTTTGTCTTTCCTTGGCTCAAAGCAACCTTAAAACCAGTCAAGACTACCTCCAGCATTTCATCAGTTCCTCTAATGACTACTTTACTGACCTCTAACTCCTTCATTTTCTCTTCCTATGAGACCTGAATTTTATTGTCTTCTTATCCGGTCAACTGTCTCTAATCTCTCTGCTCTCAAAGTGCGGTCCTGACTCACCTGCACCTACTTCGTAACATTTCCTCTCATCACATATACCCACTTTCCATGGTGATTCTGTAGGTATCTGCACTCTCATCTCTCCTGTTCAGCCCTTATCCGTAGATAATGTCATCTGCAAGCACAGATTAAGTACTGTCTTTTTTTACCACTGAAAACTCATAGATCTTCCATTTCAGGTCCTTTGTCTAGTCATATTAAAATAATGACATATCTTGCTAACATCTTTGTGAACATGTAGCAGTCAACTCAAATACACCTCCCCTTTCTCTTTACACCCCACAGGTTTGGTAGTCACTTTCCCAGAATTTGAGTAGCAGCCTCCTTTTTCTTCAAACCCTCTTCAAGCTTTTTGCTGTGATAGAAGCAAAAGTTTGCTGGGAGTTGATAGGCTTACTGAATCATAGCATAAATTTGAGGTCATCTAGTCCAGTCTCATGCTCAAAACCAGTCTTGAAGTTAGACTAGGCTGCTCAGTGTTTCACTACTTAGATGGTGATGTTTTCCCCTCATTGCCAGTCAACCCTGTCCTTATCTCACCTTAGGACTGTTGGCTCTTGTTCTGCCACGCATCTCTCAGAAAAACAGCAAAGAAACTGAATGAAGAATATTGGCCCATTTCTCTAAGCCTGTTGAGGTTGCTCTGAATGATATTTGTGTGCCAAGACTGTCTATGTATAGCTCCACATTCTCTTATTATTTACATTGCTCTGTTTATAACCTTTGATCTAATGACCTGATGTCATTAACTCCTTTTTTTTTCACTTGTTCTGTGCTTGCATTTTACTGTGACAATCTATTCCTTGTATAAGGCTTCTAGTTACTATGACACTTAAGTAGTTAAAGTATAATGACATACTATATAGTAACTATGATGTTATAAGTAGTACTAAGAACAAACTATTTGCGCATGTGAAAAATAGTCCTAAAAGTCTGTCAGAAATTGCCAGTTGTTACCAGAGAGGGTGCAGGCGTGTTATGCCTATAATGATTCAGTGTACCTATTGATTTTCCATGCATTAAACTGAGATAAATCAGATTTAGGTGAACTTCCCAGAGAAAAGTTGCTCATTCAGTGACACTAAAATACTTTAAGAATACATGTTGCTTTTATTAAACTTCTCTGTTAGAAAAACCCAAAGAATTAATGGAAAATTCAAAACTGTTTTATTGCTCAAATGACATTATTTTTTATTTTTTAATTTTCTTCAAATTACTTTTTTATTGGAAATGTAAAATGTCTTAATGAATTGTATACAATGAGTCAGAAAAAGTTCCATTTAGTTTTAAAATGTTTTCACTGATTCAGTTTCCTTAACAAAAAGAAAAATCCCTTCCACCCCAAATTCTTTTTCTGCACCACTGACTTAACACAGCTATCTTGATGCAGTATCATTCCTGTCTTCTCTCCTTTGCCTTCCATATTCACCGTTATTTCAAATCCACAAAGCGCTCTAGTAAAATGAACTGAGGGGGTGAGGAGTTTGTAATAACAGTCTGTGTTATCAAATTGCAGATATTTTCAGCAAACTCTTAAATCAGTTGGTACTATTAGAACAAGGAGGGCCTGTGGTACAGATTTTTTTAAAACTCTCCTTTGAAATGATCATTTTTGCTAGCATAGCAAGTACTGAAGTATTTATGGAAACAGCTGTGAGACACTGGTTTGCTGAACCATGAAGGACAGATTCTGTCTTCAAGGGTTCAAGAAGAAGGAAAATATAATATGAATTTATGCATAGATTCTCTGGGTGACAGAAATCAAAGCAAATGTTTCGTTGTACAGTGACAATTTACTGTGAGAAATAAGCATGAACAGAAAGCTGAGGGTAGATTCTGACACAACTAGAATGAAAAACATGACTCTCACCTGAATTTGTTTTCTTAAATGTTTCTATGTAGACAATATCTTTTCTATTTTTGTTTTATCAGTGGAAAGCAGTGGAAAGAAATAGCCATTCTCTTTTCTATATCTTTTTGGGTTTGAATACTACTGTGTGGATGAAAGACCTTAACATCTCAAATTATTTCTGTTTAAAAGAGATGGGTATTGACAGTATCCCCTACTATGTGTTCCATGAGATGGATTATATCTGCTTAATGATAGATAAAATAACTTCAAGCTCTGTAACCCTCCATTTTAGACAGCACTAAGAAGACTATACCACCTCTTACTGCATTGATTATTTTATTCCTTCTATCCTATGCTCTGTTTGAAACATTCTAAATGTATAAAGCACTAGAATATATATATTTAAATACTTCTAACAAAGCAACTTTCACATAATTTAAATATTTCTTTTTTGAAGGTTTCAACCACAGTGATGATTAATCATGACTAGCAGTAGGTATTTCTCCTCTCTAACACTGCCACAAGCAGTACTTATTTGGTCCAGGGTTCTAGAGCAAAAATGTGAAGACAGGACCTTCTACATACAAATACCCAAATTTACTCAGTGATTTTAGAAGCAAAAGAAATAATAATAATAAAAAAGAAACAGCATTCCTGTGCCTCTACTAGCCAATTGCCAACAGTTCAGAGAATTTAAAAAGAATTATATTCCCACTGTCATTAAAACACCAAGTCTGTTTATTCTTCCTATGTGATTTATCTCTTCCTATAGTGAAAAAACATTAGCTTTGCAACTGCCTAATACACAAAGCACATAAATCAACTACAAACCAATGCCAAAAGCGGTAAGAAAAGAATAAAGCTAGCACTTAAGCAGAAGTTGCACACAACCTAGGTGTTTGTACTCCTATGATGCTGTGCTTCATTCTCGTGCTAACAGAGCAAATCTGGGAAGAAACATGCTTGCCATAGGAAGTAACATATGCAGTTTCAGTTTTTTGAGTGGAAAGGCTCAGAACTGAGGATAAACTTGAGGTGAGTAGATAAGGCTAGCAATATTGCAGAAAAGATCTTAGAAGAACAAAGGGCTGCAGTATACTACATGAAGTTTTCTAATTATGATCTCTCCTTTTTTTTTCTCCCAAAATAAATTATTTGGTTTTATCCTAGTGTAAAGTGGGCATTTTAAATCCTAATACTTTGGGTTTTTACCCTACGGGGTTTGACTCCCTTCAACCTGATGACTTCTTGCTATTTCCTTCCAGTTTTTGCTGTTGTGCCTGTCACTTCCTCCATTTACCTGTGCTGAGTATTCTCATAAGTGCTGCTCCTGAGCAAACTTCAACATTACTGCACAGTGAATGGTAGAATTAATTGTTACCAAGGCATAATTAATCCCTGTTCACCATGGTGAGACAAAATATGCATAAGATGAAACTCGTAAATGGAAAAGGATTAGTAGTATAATTCCTCCAGGATCATAAAAAACTCATATATAAACAAGTGCATGATATATGGAGGAACTAAAAAAATTCAGCTGTAGAAGTAGTTGCTTCTTGGGAGACCTTATGCATTTTTCCAGCATGTACTGAACTGCATCAAGGAACAGCTGCCTAAAAGCATTAGGGATGTAAAGGTTAAGAAGTTTCTGTGTCATGCCAATTTCCAAACGTTATTAACATGATATGGTTTTCAGTGGAGTGTCTTCTATCAGAAAAGGCAAAACTAATAAATTTAAAAATCTGTTACATAACTATAACATTTAATTTGCTAGCATTTAATTAGCAAAACTATTGATTAGACATTCTGATGCTGGCAGTTGCACCTCATATTATATTTGAGAAGATGTAGCTGAAATAAAATGTTTTTTCCATATGCTCATGAACATTGAGGCAGGGCCAAGGCTGGGAACAGGGCTAGAAAAAAACATCTTATTGTGCTGAGAGAGGAAGCAGGCAGTTCATCTGGTGGCAGTCTGCAGCTGCTACCTTAAACCCATCCTGAATCCTATTATTGTACAGTTCAAGACTGCTAAATGAAAGCTGCTTCTGTTCATCCTTGCAGCTATTGAAGACTGGAGGCATCCCACCCTGGCTCACGGGTCTCATGCTCTTCCTCTGGTGCTGATTTTTCACTTCCATTCTTCATTGTTTTCCAGGGTCTGGCTTTTTTCATGATGCTAAAGCATCTACTGCTTGATTCAGTGCTCTGCAGGGTGGAAGCGTGCAGCCCAGGTGCAGTGTTGTACACTCTCCTCCCCTATGTTCCTGACAGGAAGGGTGCAGGAGGCTACTCCTGGTTCCTTCACACCTCCCCATCACTTCCCTAAGGCACAGGTAGTGATGAGCCTGTGGCCCAGCCCCATACACCCTGGCTCTGAGCAGTTAATCCTGGCACTGCACCAGGACTACAAGGTGCAATATGGGGCAGGTTGCAGCTAGGGTCCTGCTCCCATCCAGGCAGGACAGACTCCAGATATGCAGTTTGGAGCAATATCTGTAGAGCACATGGCACGTAATGTAGAGTGTGCATTTTTGGCTGTAACAGACACCTTTTTTAAGCTCCTTGCCATTGCTCACCCCTGAATAGAATCATTATGGGCCTAGCATGCCTGCAATTGATAATGTCCTTCATTCCCAGCAGTTACGGAAACTTACCAACTCTCAGGATATATTAGAGAGTGTATGCACTTTAGAAAAACTTTCTAGCTTTAAATTGCTTCTTTTGATCATGGATGCTGTTTTTTCTCTTATGATGAAAAAACCCCAGCCTGAAAAGAAGATGTGCTATAGAAATGCTATCCCTAAGAAATCCTAAACAATCTGCTAGAGGAAATAGCTCATCCTAGTAGCAGGACACATAATAAACAGGCTCCATTATCTGGTAATGACCTTCCTTCTCCAGCTATATTAGTCATCATCAGACTGGTAGAATTGACTGAGTCCCCAAAGAAAGAAATAAAATTTTTATATCATCCAAGCATCCTTTTTATTTTACTTGTTTCATGTGAGTTTTACTATCTTAACTTTTTTCTTTAAGACAAGTAAGTAATAATGATAACAAGTCAGATTGTTCTGTGAAGGAGAATACCTCGGGAAGCCCAACTGCAATTATCAACTGCAAAAATCATAGAATCATAGAATGCTTTGGGTTGGAAGGGACATTTAAAGGTTATCTAGTCCAACCCCTCTGCAGTGAGCAGGGATATCTTTAACTAGATCAGGTTGCTCAGAGCCCCATTCAACCTGACCTTGAATTCTTCCAGGGATGGGGCCTCCACTACCTCTCTGGGCAACCCGTTCCTGTGTTTAACCACCCTCAGTGTAAAGAATTTCTTCCTTATATCCGGTCTAAACCTACCCTGTTTTAGTTTAAGACCATTATCCCTTGTCCTGTCACAGCAGGCCTTGCTAAAAAGATTGTCCCCATCTTTCCTCTGGGCCCCCTTAAAGTACTGAAAGACTGCAATAAGGTCCCCCTGCAGCCCTCTCTTCTCCAGGATGAACAACCCCAAGTCTTTCAGCCTGCCCTGATAAGAGAGCTGTCCATCCCCCAGATCATTTTTGTAGCCTTCCTCTGGACCTGTTCTAAAAGTTCCATGTCCTTCTGTGCTGAGGGCTCCAGAGCTGGACGCAGTACTCCAGGTGAGGTCTCACCAGAGCAGAGTAGAGGGGCAGAATCACTTCCCTTGACCTGCTGGCCATGCTTCTCTTGATGCAGCGCAGGGTACGATTGGCCTTTCAGGCTGCCAACGCACATTGCCGGCTCATGTCCAACTTTTTGTCCATCAGTACCCCTAAGTCCATCTTGGTGGGGCTGCTCTCGATCCTTTCTTCCCCCAGCCTGTATTGATACCAGGGGTTACCCTGATCCAGGTGCAGGACCTTGCACTTGGCCTTGTTGAACCTCATCAGGTTCACACAGGCCCACCTTTCCAACCTGTCCAGGTCTCTCTGGATGACATCCCGTCCTTCTGGTGTGTCAACCGCACCACTCAGCTTGGTGCCATCCGCAAACTTGCTGAGGGTGCACTCGATCTCGCTGTCTAAGTCATTGATGAAAACGTTAAACAGCACCGGTCCCAGTATGGACCCCTGAGGGACACTACTCATTACCAGTCTCCATCTGGCCATTGAACTGTTGACCACTACCCTCTGGATGAGACCATCCAACCAATTCCTTATCCATCAAACAGTCCACCCATCAATCTGTATCTCCCCAGTTTGGACAGAAGGGTGGGGAACAAGATGGAAGTCCAGATAGATGACTTCTGTTGGTTTTCCCTTGTCCACTGATGCAGTCACTCCATCATAGAAAGCCACTAGATTGGTCAGGCAGGACTTGCCCTTGGTGAAGCCATACTGGCTGCCTCAAATCACCTCCCTGGCCTCCACGTGCCTTAGCAGAGCTTCTAGGAGGATCTGTTCCATGATCTTCCCAGGCACAAAGGTGAGGCTGACAGGTCGGGAGTTCCCAGGGTCCTCCTTTCGATCCTTTTAAAAGATGGCCTCAAAGTTTTCCTTCTTCTAGTCCCCAGGGACTTCACCTGACTGCCATGACTTTTCAAATATCATGGAGAGTTACTTGGCAACTACATCAGTCAATTCCCTCAGGACTCTGGGATGCACCTCATCAGGTGCCATAGACTTAAGTATGTCCAGGTTCCTCAGGCAGTCACAAACCTGATCTTTCATTACAGTGGGAGGGGATTTACCCCCCTGGTCCCCATCTTGTGGTCCATTGACTCAGGAGGGTTGAGGAGAGAGCTTCACAGTGAAGATGGAGGCAAAAAAGTTGTTGAGTACCTCAGTCTTCTCCTCACCTGTTGATACTAGGTCACCATTCTTGTTAATTGGGGGAGCAGTACGCTTTCTTTAACCTTCCTTTTCTGGCGGACATACCTGTAGAAGCCCTTCTTGTTATCATTTGCATACCTTATTATGAGAATTTATGAGGTGAGTTTACCATATTTACCCAGTTTATTTTCTGTGAAGTCCTTGATGAGATAATCACATAAGGAACTTTCCTGTTCAGGATCAGCATTCCCACAAATTTCAATGCCATTTGTTATAATTATCAACTTTGACCAAAAGGAAAACACAAACTGCTGCTTCACTCAGGTACAGAAAGAATTCCGGGTAAGCTGTATGTCACACTGTTTACTCTTTTTTATACATACACAATGCCCTGACTCATGAACTGGAGTTTGGAGCATCTGGGAGAGGCTTAGAGTGAAGACATTATAATAATCTCTGAATTTAATGGGTATTTGGCCCAACAAGCATAGATTTAGGTAATACAAAATAATGGACATGGAGAGACAATCCACTTCTGCTATTAATATTGCATTCATACTGAAATGATGTTCTGTAACAATGATGCTTTAATATCCCTCAATGCTGATAAAGTCTCCCATTTTGGCTATATCTATATTTGATTGCACTGCTTGGATGCAAGCCCAAACTCTTCTGCAAGCCTAGGATGGGCATCTGGTAGAGGGTGACTTTGGATCTGTGGTTTCTAGTCCAAGAACTTACTACAGAGTGGAAAAGCCACACATGCTGTGGCCACCATCAGATATCTCAGATACCCATGCAGTGCCATCATGTGGATAATTCGAGTCAGGAAAGGGCTTCCAAAAAGCACACACCATTGTGGCCTTAACTTATTTCCTCAAGTTTTTCTCCTAGTGTACTTTGGAGGTAGATTCAGTGCATTCCAACAAACATCAGGGTAAGCATATTTACTAATGTGATAAAACTTCAAAAGGTTTTGTCCTTCATGCCTGGGTTCATACTTCTTCATTGAGTAGTGAGTCACAAATGGGCACTCCCAACAGAGTCAGGCAAAGCAGAAAAAAAAATGCAGTAAATGGGCAATACTGAGAAATAGTTGGAAAAATGATCTAGTGTTGCAGAGTTTCTGACTATGACCACTAGTCTTGTTTGCCTTGGCCATCTCCAAGATAAGAAATGTCAACCTCATTTTTAAGATTTTCCTCTCCATCTTGGTTGCAGATTCTCTTTTAGTGGGCATTTCTTCTGGTCAGTGCAGAAAAACACAAGGACCTTAACAGCGAAATCATGGATCTTGCCTGACTGGTGTGTCTGCTTCTCAGTCAAGTGACAACGTTGAACAAATGAAAAATCATAAGACATGGACAGATCAGAATATCACATTGAAAATCTGATATTTCTTCCTCTGGGTATAATTCTGGAAATATAGATTTGAGAGGAAAAACTCACTTAGAAATCCTTCCTGTTGGATGTTCTTTGTATTTGCTTGTAGGTATCACATTGATATGAGATGAAATACCATTCTATAAACAATATTATAGCTATTTAAGAATGCAGTTTTCCTATTACATATGCTGTCTATTGAAGGCTAAAATAAAGATTAAAATCACACTGGAATAAGTATTTTCTTTATAGATGATTGAAAAGTTATGTTTGTTATATACGATGGGAATGCAAAGGAATTCCCCTCTCCCCTTCTCTCATAAAATTTAAGACAGATTTGTTTGTTTCTTTATGAGCCTTCACCAACAATATATCGTAGTTCAAACACCTTTTTAGAAGCAAAGCATTTACTGCAGTATTTCATTGGATTTTCTAGTGGTCCCTTAGACTTCCACTGTTTTGACACAAATGAAAGCAATAACAGCTTCCAAATAAATCTCTGTGACATACAGATGTTTAAAATGTAATAATAGACATCAAATCTATACAGAAAAGCAGGTAATCAAAGTACCAGCATCTTACATGACAATAAATTCTGTACTCAAGTCTATTCAGTTTTCAGTCATGAAGCTTAGCATTATTAAAACTGGTTGTCAATGAGATAAAATGCCTTATTAATGTAGCATTTTATTTACTATTATGGAACTCAGGAATATGTCACTTTAATATTAGTATCCAAAGAACGTATTTTTTTAATGTGTAAATACTATATTCAGTTATATCTCTGACCCTTACTAGCAGAACTTACTTATCTTACTTTCCATTGCGGAGTCGTTACTTACTATTCTTTTACTCTGAATAAAATTTCTTCGTTGCCTGTAATAGTAATTTTTAAGTCAACAATAATTTTGCAGTCCTTATTTAATAAAATTAAAATTTCAGGTCAATTTTTTTTTTAAAGTTTTGGTGATACCAGTATCCATGTATTTCATATGGCAAATTCATATCCTGCAACTTTGGTGCAGCCTTCATTCCACGGTTCATTACAAATCTGCATTATAATATTCATAAAAGTGCTGATCAAAAATCTGAAGTTTTGACAGAAGAAATTCCTCTGAAAAGTTGGGAAAGTATTTCAGCTAGTTTTAGTTCCTAAATACTAACAGGCATTTATTCTCCTGTTAGCACATGGTCTACCAGCACCACTCCCAGCAGAATACCTCCCAAAATGCACAGTTTGAGTCTGATAAACAGGAAGTATATTTTAAATAAATATTTGTGACAGAATTCAAGCTACATGTTGAGTTAAAAATTGGGTCTGTACACTGGAAATTTCTCCAGTTAACTGCCCAGATCTTCATGTCTTTCTGTGCAACAAGGGGAGATGAATATGAGTCTCCTACTCCTACTCAATCATAAGTTGAACATCTATCCCGAGGATGGATACAATATGTTGTCTCTTTCTAGCTTTTAAGTTCTCTTGTCTTTCTTCTTCCATCTTATTCATTTATATTCTTTCACCTTCTCATCTGCAAGCCCTTGTTAGCTTTCTCTTCCTTTTTTTTTCCCCTTTCTAAATATGACCTGTTAAACCTTACCTAGCAGACTCTCCCTCACACTTTCTAAAGCACTGTTCTTTAAAATAGAGCAAGGGGAAAAGTAATTTTCCCAAGCCCACGCTGAATATGTTTCCTTCACTCAGTAAAGAAACCCATTGTTTACAAGCTGTGGGTGAATACCATGTAAGCAGGTGAAAATGGGAATTTGAGGGGTGTGATGAGGGTTTTTATCTATAATGCATTCATCCCACTGAGCCCTTGTACAACAGCTATAACTAGCCCTTGTAGTATTAGAAAATTACTAATAGTTTTCTAAGTGAAAAGAAGAAAAAGAAAGATGAAGGAAAGAGGGTAGTTACAGTCTAGCACATCTTGAGTCTTAGTATGTTCAGGGTTTTTTTTTAAATTTTTGTTCATCTTCATTTTCCTTTCTTCACAAGCAACGGAGCTCATTTTTAATAGCAATACTGTGCTATTGATAGCATCAATGTCATCTCCTTCCAGTGCCTGCACTAGCCGTCATGCAGAAAGTGGTTGTTGAGTGTTGTTGGGAACATTCCCTATTTCCATGTATTATTCAGAGCACCCAGAAATAACTGTTTAAGTGCCTTGTTAAGAGCATTAAGAAGATAACTCTGCTAATATCAGTCTGCAAGAAAAGATAACCTGTGATTTTCGGTGTTATAATGATTAAGGTAATATCACAGGTTATGGTACAAGACAATTAAGAATTTTCAATATTGCATCATTACCATGGAAGAAACTATAATTAGAGTTATCTATCAAATTCTTCTAAAAATTGCATTGAAAACTATGAAAAAATTAATACTGGGATTATCTGTCCATTTAAAAAAAACCAATCAACTTTCACATGGAACACTAAAATGCCATTATTCTATTACATTACCTAAGCCAAGTCGCAAATTTAGAAAGTATTAAAGCACTCTTGGACTGCTATACCTGACGCAGAAGCTGCTGACATAACCTTAAACTTTTTATCTTTTAAACTCCAGCCTCATTGTAGCTATCAACTGCTCTTGCACCACATGAATTAAAAATGTCTAACATCCTGTTAATGCATTACTGCATGAAATAGAAACATGCACAATTCATTTACTGAGAAAAGAAGATAGACCATATTATGTCAGGTCAGCTTCCATTGATTGAAAATATCTCACCCAAGATCAACTTCACTCTGCTCATGCCATACTACCTGTGATACTTCCACAAGAACTACCTGTAGTCCTAAAAAAAAGCCTAAATGCCATCACAAGGTTGCAGTATTTTTCACACTATATCAATGACTTTTGTTGATCGTACTTAACAGCAATAATTTTCAGTAGACAACAGCAATAAAACAGCTCTCCCAAGTATAAATATCTGAAAACAGTATAAACTACCACAAGCTCCACTGATTCTAAGAGCTACAGGGTACCCAGCCTCTGTGACTGGGGCTTGGAATTTGATATTTTACTGAGAAGTCCAGCTCCTGAAGAAGTATGTCCTTATTCTGGCATAGGTAGGCACTGGGAAATAGGGGGTCCCCATTTCTGCTTATTTTCACTGGTGAATCCAAGTGTTCAAATCAATACAGCAACACCCCTGCTGTTCTAGTGTGAGAGAGGAGGAAAAACCACAAACTGTCAACACTTCTCCTTATTTTCTGCTACTGCAGGTCACATATTCGGAAGCGCACTCTGGCTGTGCATTCACATGAGCAGCTGATTGAGGTTGCTCTTGGGAGAAGCACAGAAAAGGGATGCAAGGGGACATGACAAATCCATGCTAGCAACAACTGAGGTGCCGAGAGCCCCTGGAGGTGGGCGGTTGGCTACAGGTACAGCCCCCTCAAGGGAAGTACTGAGGTACTTGGAGTCACTAGGGCCAGCAGCTCCGTTGTTCTGAGAGCAGATACAGGCCAGGGAGAAATCACCATACATGTGGTCACTCTAATTGTCACAGTCCTGGAGAAGTTACAGATCATGGTGGGAAGCCAGAATAAACCTTCCCTCTGCTTCTCACAACGGAAGGAGCGGGAGTCTGAGCAGTACATGCTGCAGAGAGGGTATCTTTGGCAATGAAGGAAAAAGAAAGAAAATGTTGAATAATAGTATCTATATCTCATATAACAGATCTGTCTTCTAGAGACAGAGGTTTTAAAACCTACAGACATTTTAGGGACATTTCATTCCATTAAGGTAGGGAGGAATTATAATTGTGATAATGCTTGGTTTAAAGATCAGATCTTATATTGCCAAGAAAGCTATCTGGGGACAGCTATCATGTCAAAATATTGGTTTGTGTTTAGAGTGCCTGTAGTCAAACAAGACAGTACCTGACAAATCTCTTATCTTTCTCCTTTAAAAACTGTGTCAAGAGTGCCAAGAGAAACTTTAAAGGATTAAAAAATATACTTTTGTGGGTTTTAATTATTATTTCTAAACTAACAGATGCTAATTTGCAATTTTCTATACTTGTTTAGACTAAAATAATGTATTGTCAAAAATGGACAGTTCTTCAGTTAACCACTGCTATCGAAACCTTATTACCCATGGGCTGTCCCACCTTGAAATATCAGTGGAGACAACTCCCAATTCAGTAAAATCATGGGTGGATCAATGGTTTATTCTTATAACACTTCTCAGTGGTTTAATTTTTCTGAAGCATCAATAATTCTCTAGGAGAGGAGGAAAACAAACAAAATCATGGATATTTGCCCCATAAAGTTAATTGTTGCCTTCTGTATTAGAATTCTTTTTGTCAGTGAATCTGACTGCTATTTATATTTTTTTACATTTTGTTTTTATTTATATTTTTATATTTCTATTTATTTATTTTGCATATCATATATAAATTTTATATATACATTATATTTTATAATTTTTTCTTAAGTTAATCACAGGTTTAGGAATTGGAATCTTAGGAATTGGAAACTGTAATAGAGACAGTTTATTTTTTTCTCCCTTCGCATGCAAAATTGTGCTTAGTGCCCTGGCCACTAAACTACAGTCATGTTCTCCTTCTCTCTGGTGGAGTGATTATTTAAGTAGCCCATACAAAGTATAGCACCTTCAGCAAGAATAACTCAAACATGAATTCGGCTTTCAAGGCTTCTACCTCAGAAATACAGGTTCACATTCCTTTAGGAAGAGAAGGGCATTAGAGCTGCATTTTCCACAGTCTGGGTAATAGATCTTACCCTAAGATCTTGAGACATGGGATCATATCAAGTCTTTCATTCCATTTTCTCAGTTGAAACATTTAGATGTCTATGTATGTATATTACAGATACCAACGTGTATGTTCCCTGTGAAAATCTCTTCTAACCAGCGTGACTCTAAACGTAAGAAAAGTTGCAGGGATCTAGAATAATAAACAGAAGGAAACTATAGTAATAAACACTGACAGAAAAATAAAATCAGAAACTGTGAAGATAAAGAGAAAGAAGATAAAGAACAATTAGGAAAAACCCTTGAATATGGTCAGAGCAAAAGAAAAGTGAGACTTATCTTACATTGAGACATTTACAATCAGCTTTAAAATATTAAGGGATGGAAGTAGTAGATAATTGATTTATTTTTATGATCTCCTGTGGATCTGTTACTTTTGTAAAAATTTAAGTATCTATGAAATAAAATATATTCACTTCTACTTAAATACATAGAATAACCCATCTCTAAAAGTGTCACGGTGTTTTGTTTTTTGTGACTTGACGTATTCTTATGATTCTCAGCAAGCCTGAAGTTACTGTGCCACTCATCCATCCATTGCTTGGTAACTTTGAACCTGTCATGTAGCAGAAATTCATCACCCATAGAAAGATGTCACAAGGTGTCAAGCCACAGATTTGTCTTTCTTATCCTTTTGCTGCAAATGAGATTCTACTGTCAAAATGATAGAAAGTTTGAGGTGGAGGCGTCTAGCAAAATGTCAGAACCTCACCTGCAGTGAGTTAGCACCAGCATTCACATCTGAATTGAGCTCTGGCAAAGGTAAGACTTCTTGAAATCAAACTAAAGACCAACTTTTCAAACATACTTGATCATTTCCTGGACTTACATAAATGGCAGAAGGTTGATTTGCTACATCTGTCGACACAGAGTTTTGCAATACAGCTGAGAGAATATTTCTGGTACATCCTTCCATGACACAGAGCCTCGCGTATAGGCAGTGAAATAAAGGTGAGGACTGTGATCTCAGAAAGCCTCAGTTCCAATTCTCTCTGGAGAGACTATTAAAAAAATGTAGGGTTTTACTCATACATGTTTAGTCTAGAACATAAGCAGAAAACATGGGACCTGAGAACTCCATGAAATATGTATTCTTGCTTTTCATTAATTAAATAGTGGGGAAAATAACAAAAAAGTCAGAAACTGTGGGAAACACAGAGGCAAATGAGAGTGGAAGGAGCTTCTCAAAGATGGCAAGTTATGAAAGATGGATGAAAAATACTAAGAAATGTTCCTCACCCAATGTAAATATCACCGTTTCTTTGAAGCAAATATAAATGTGGGGTGTGTGCTGTATCTGTACATACTGAAGGAAGCTTGTGTGTAATGAAAAATGGACAGAGGCTGGAACAAGAATGAAAAAGAAAAAGTAAAACAAAGGTCAAATGCTTGTCTTCATTTGCTTGGTTAAGAAAATAAATTTGTTTCAGTGCTTGTAATGGAGATTGAGTTAGCCTGGAAATCTTAAGGTTTACATCTTATGAAGGTAATTTTCTACTAAAACCATAGCAAAGTAGAAGGATCATCACATACTATCTTCTATCCAGCAAGCTTATTGCAAAAAATAACAACAGGGTGCTTTGCTGTTTTTACATTATGAAAGCCAGCAGTATGTTTATTATATGAATTCAAGATGGCACAGTTCTGGAGAAGCAGAAGAGCAGGATTGTGCCAAAATGCTAATTTTGCTAAGTAGCCTAAGCTATTATGTTCTGAATTGCAAGCTTAAGTGGCATGGTGGTGATTCTCTACCATGAGTGACAAAGGAACTAACTAGCATTTGGTTATTAAGAACAAGTAACATGCTGCCATAGCTTTATATCTTTATGAGTCTTATCAGTCATGTTTATGAAGACAATAGAAAGTTACAAATGGTTACTGCAGTGCTGAATGGTCCATCTCAGACACTCAGATGACAACTTATCAATGGATAAGTATTGCAATAAATTAAGAAATTATAGTATATATAACTTATTGTGAAACAAACAATAGGTAATGCAAGGTCATCTCATACTTATCAGCAGCTACAGCAACTGTGTTTAGAAAAATGCATAGATAGAGCTGTTTAATAATGCGTTTTAGACGCGTATTCCTAACTTACCTTTTGTACAACAGGTTTTTTTACAGAATGCATATCTAATAGGAAAGCCTGAATTGAGAGAAAGAAAAACTTTTATGATCTGCTACTTGATCATTTCTGACAATGCCTTCTGTTGATTTATTATAGATCAGCTTCATGATTAGCTCTCCTAACTGCTCAGCATGTTAATGCCAGTCACTTTCCTTCTAGAAAATGACAACCTGTTACTCCCTCTCATCTCTCCATTTTTCACACACTAAATAGTTATTTTGACTTGGACAAAGGTTCAGGGAAGATGAAACTATGGCATCATATTCCACTTTTAGTGTTGGTATATCTAATGCCTCTAAAGAATATGGCCTCACAGTGACTCAGGCTATATCCCAATGGGAGCACTGTTTGGCTTCTGTACCAAAAGGAACAGATGCTAGATGCTTTCCTAGAATTGGGCAATGATGCCTACGTATTTAAATGATGGGCATGTTAAAAATTCCAATAATAGTCTTTTTTTTTTTTTTTTTTTCACCAGTGAACTATGGGAAAAATGAGAGAGAACCCTTATATAGCATATTACTGTTTTGGTCTAACTTCACAGTTGGTATGTCATTTCAGAGATAGTGGGTTTTTAATATGAAAGTCTTGAAAATTGACAAATGAAACACAGGAATTAATTTCAAAACATAAACAATTTTTGTGGGGGATGAAGAAACATTCAGTGTATGTTCCTCTTTTGGAGGACAAATTACCTTGAATTATGTGGCTTTTAGCATGGCACTTGACTGTACAACTTGCATTATCATTGGGAAAATTTTCCAGCTTTTCAGATTATGGCCTTCCCTTCCCTTTGCATTTTCTGTGACTCAGTCATTTCTTAACTTCTTTCTCTTCTTTTTGTCCCTCAAAAAATCTTAGCTTTCATGAACTCACTTACTCCCCCTCGCTTGGTTAATGACCTGATGTTAAAGACCTATGGTTTCTTTGTTTTTACTGCAAATACTAAACCCTCTACACCACCTGGGGCTGACAAACACTTTCAGCCCTCTCTTTCTATTCACACTGAGGTCTGGACTCATATAAATAACTTCAGGCATTTTCTTAAAGCCCCTATGTGAGAAGCCTGTTTACCCAGGATGTTGTATACAATCTGTTGGACAGAGCTAAGCTCCTGCAGGGTGAGATTTTGTTTACCTCAGATCTTAACCACTTTGTGGTGTAGCTTTGTCCTCCTCACCCTCTTTTTTGTTAAGTGTAAAAATAATATTCTACCATCAGTGTGCCAGACCCTCTTCCACTGTCAATAAAAAGCCTAATATCTAAACCTACAAATACTATATCTTGCCAAGAAAGCAAAAAAATGAGAACGATTAGAAATAGACAAAGCTTAATTCAGCACATATTTCTGTGGGTCTTCTTCCTTAGAGTCAGACTAATGAGAACCCTTGTCCACACACAAAAGCTGCATCCCCAGGTAGAGAAATTAAAATCCATTTATACATGCTTATGTCAATTTAGCTTGCAGCTGTTGTTCATTGAGGTTGCTAAACTGATTTGAAGGAAACTGACTTGAGGGTTCCTGTTGTCTAAACTTAAACCAAAATGAAATTACTAATCTAGCAGAAGTCTTGTATACTATGAAATTCATTTGGGGAGAGCCTTCCTCTGCCATACCTTGCAACTGTCTTCTATACTCTGACCTCAATAAAAAACTAAGCAAGAAAAGTACAAAAACCTACAGCTATACTCAGAGATATCAAGATGTATTAGAGAGGAAAGTTCTCTGCACTGCATTCAGCACTTAAAACTTGTCCTTTTTATGGTAAAGGTTATCATAGGCTGTGCGCACCATTTTAATTCAGTATTTTCAGGGCCTGTAGATTGATGCGATTAGAAACAAAATTACCCGAACTTTTGACCGAACTGGGGACAAGAGATCAACTGAAAAGGAAGCTATCATCAACAGCAAATAAAATACAGCACTGCACAGTGTGCAGAGGCTTGTGACCTAATCCTTGGGAGGCTGAATCATGCATTTCCTTCCACTGCTCAGTAACAAAAAAGAAAAAAAAAGGTAGTGATATTTCAGGGCCACCATATTTTTGGACACAGAACACAAGCAACACAAAGGTGTTCCTCCTTTTTGATTTATAACAGTATTAGAAATCCAAATGCTTTTATGAGGAAACTACTCCCAAGTATGGTCAGACTGTGACAAGAGTACTGTTTTCAAACTCCATTGGTTTTAGTATTCCTCATGAACAAAAATGAGAGAACTTTTCTCTATTTTAAGGCTTTGCAGTAGCTAATTACAAAATCATTTGAATGATTGTTCCTTTCCTTTATTTCTTGCGGATTGTTCTCACTTTCCTTTTGTCACCAGGTTCTTCATTTGTCATGTTTTCTTTGTTTTCCAACTAGTTCTTATACAGAATAACTCTTCACTATCCTAGCATAGTTCATGTGGTACCTCCACCATCCCTACCATGCCAATGGAAATCTCTTCATGGACTCTTTAAAGCTAGGAGCAGCCTATGCCTTTTCTTTGCTACTTGCCTGCTGCTGAGTCAAAGTTATCAAAAAGACAATATTTTTCTTTACTTTAGACAGTGGTGTACAAGCCTCTGAACATACTTTCCACTTCTTTTTTACACCTTTACTGTACAACGTTGACTGGAAACTTCTAGCTTCCTTTTTGAGACACAAAGTCCAAACTAGAGTAGCCTGCATGTCTCTCACAGGCAGTATTTATCATAGAATCATAGAATCATAGAATGCTTTGGGTTGGAAGGGACCCCTAGAGGTCATCTAGTCCAACCCCCCTGCAGGAACAGGGACCGCTAACTACAACAGGTTGATCAGAGCCCCGTCCAACCTGGCCTTGAATTCTTCCAGGGATGGGACCTCCACTACCTCTCTGGGCAACCCATTCCAGTGTTTAACCACCCTCAGTGTAAAGAATTTCTTCCTTATATCCGGTCTAAACCTACCCTGTTTTAGTTTAAGACCATTATCCCTTGTCCTGTCACAGCAGGCCTTGCTAAAAAGATTGTCCCCATCTTTCCTCTGGGCCCCCTTAAAGTACTGAAAGACTGCAGTAAGGTCCCCCTGCAGCCCTCTCTTCTCCAGGATGAACAACCCCAAGTCTTTCAGCCTGCCCTGATAAGAGAGCTGTCCATCCCCCAGATCATTTTTGTAGCCTTCCTCTGGACCTGTTCTAAAAGTTCCATGTCCTTCTGTGCTGAGGGCTCCAGAGCTGGACGCAGTACTCCAGGTGCGGCCTCACCAGAGCAGAGTAGAGGGGCAGAATCACTTCCCTTGACCTGCTGGCCATGCTTCTCTTGATGCAGCGCAGGGTACGATTGGCCTTTCAGGCTGCCAACGCACATTGCCGGCTCATGTCCAACTTTTTGTCCATCAGTACCCCTAAGTCCATCTTGGTGGGGCTGCTCTCGATCCTTTCTTCCCCCAGCCTGTATTGATACCAGGGGTTACCCTGATCCAGGTGCAGGACCTTGCACTTGGCCTTGTTGAACCTCATCAGGTTCACACAGGCCCACCTTTCCAACCTGTCCAGGTCTCTCTGGATGACATCCCGTCCTTCTGGTGTGTCAACCGCACCACTCAGCTTGGTGCCATCTGCAAACTTGCTGAGGGTGCACTCGATCTCGCTGTCTAAGTCATTGATGAAAACGTTAAACAGCACCGGTCCCAGTATGGATCCCTGAGGGACACTACTCATCACCGGTCTCCATCTGGACATCGAGCCATTGACCTCTGCCCTCTGGACGCGACCATCCAGCCAGTTCCTTATCCACCGAACAGTCCACCCATCAAATCCATATCTCTCCAATTTAGAGAGAAGGATGTTGTGGGGGACCGTGTCAAATTTATTAACTATGCCACCTCGGTATTAACTTTCCTCTGTTTTTCTGAGAATGATAAATGACTTTCTGTGCACGTGTGTCAGATGATGTAGAAAGGAAGCATTATAAATACAAAAATTGAGTTTGATTTAATATTCTTTCATCTGTTAGGGATCATAAATCCCCCTGTAAACCCATTGTGCCAGCTCCTGGGCCCAGAGATCAAATGCCCTTGTTCAAGTTGCATTCTCAGGATTTTTACAATTTAACTGACACAAGCCCTTTTCAGTGAGGAAGTAATTGGAGAAAAATTCATCAGCAGTGAACTATTATATACTAAATAACAAAAAAAAAAAAAAAATTGTGTCCAGCTACTTAAAGAAAAAAAAAGAAAGGGGGGTGGGGAGGGGAATAGTATCTTTCCCTGTGAAAAATATCTTTGACTTTCTGTGTTATTTGCTACCTGTGGTGCTATGCTTTGGGAAGAGACCTGGGGCAGTGTTGACTCCCTAGTTAACCTAAGAGCTCATGTCTGTTCATGTTTGCTTCTCTGAATACAGAAACTATTAAACTACCTGAGAAGTGAAAGAAAAAAGGCAGCTTGTTCATTCTCCGATAAACTACTTTTTAATTGACTTGTGAGAAGTGCAGTCACTTCAGTTGCACTTCAACAAGCTGCCAGAAGTCATATGGAACAATCATGCAAAAGAGGAGTGTTTAAGCTGCCTGAAAAATATCACCATGCTCCTTTCTCCTACAAAATAGTGGGTATAATATAAACTCCACCCAATCCATCATGTTTAATCCTAACCAAAATCCATGTATTCCTTCTGGTTGGGGAAAAGGAAACACAGCAGCAGTAGGAACAAAGGTAGTCACTGCCAGGTGCAGGGTAAAAAGCTCTTGCAGGCAGAATCTATTGGTTTCTAAGTCTCTGAGACAGACGCACCTGGGCCCATGGGACAGAGATAAGGGGTTTGTGGCTGGCACAGCGAGAGCTGGTGTTTGGAATGGGTGGGAAAGGAAGAAAAGTGTACAACAGCCTGGAAGAGCCAGGGAAGATGATACACTCCACCTAGTTTTGGACTAACCTAAACAACAATAACCTTGAAGAGAAAAGTCCTTTTGCTGCCAGAAGTTACAGATATTCCAGTCAATAGGCAGATAGGGGAAATACAGTCCCTGAGGGAAATGTTACATAGTCAAGGAGCAATTACTTGCATCTTGCCAATGAAAAAGCTTAAGAGACAAAATAAAGGAGTATCCTTGACGCCGTCTATAAAGGCAAATGGTAGTCATTGGTGCTTAATGCAAAAGCTACGGCAAGTTTCCTTTTAAAAGGAGAGGTAATGGGATAGTTTTAAGATTGAAACTCACGTGTCTTATGCCAGAAAAGTTCTTAATCTGAAGGAGGTAGAGAGACATTCTGCGTGTGGCTTTTAAAATTAAAGCCTGCAAAGAAAGATCTTTTCAAGGACTTCTCTAAGAAAACAAAGTTTTCTAGCTTAGTTTTGGTGAATTTTTGTATAACATATAATAAAATAATTCTTCAAATAAATTGTCTCCTGATCTAGGGTATCGTTTTTCAATTTAGAAATCTCTGAAATAAAACCAAACAATTAGAAAACCCTAGTGAGATAGTCCTCTTACGGAATCCTATAGCAATATGAGGGAGAGTTTCCTGCTCTGGGTATGAGTTTTCTCATCCTACTCAATATTGGGATGAGGTCTCCACATGCCACTTCTCTTCTGTCCCTTTCCCTGCTTAGGGGAAGGAAATCTTGGTACATGAGATAGCAGAAAGCAGACGGAAGCTCAGACAAGCCCTACTGTGAAGATATTCAGAAAATAGGACTGCAAAGTCTACTGAAAAACACATCTGCCCCACCACGTAGGGCTGACCATCCTTGCCAACCCACACTGTAAGGTCCAGGAGCTGCCATTTCAATGAAGCCTTTTCCTCTTGGTTGATGTGACTCAGAACATCCTGAACTTGTCCAAGTCCAAAATGTCACCATGCCCTCCTCTCTCGGCCTCTTTCCAGCCTGTAAAGTTGGACCATCAAAGACATCTGAATAATAAACCTCTTCTTCTGTGTGATGTGTAAATATAGGTCCCAGATATTTGGTTTTAAATTCATTGCTGTTGTCCACAGAGTGAGTCTTAAGTGCAGTGAGCTTTATAATATCACGTTTCTTTGACAGAAATGTCCTTGCACTGAGGAAAAAATTAACAGAGCCTGGCAGGTTTGGGTTATAATGTGATAGCAGAAGAGGTACCAGGAAGAAGGCTGGAAAATTCATTCCACGGGTTTTGCATAGTTTGTACCTTTGCAGGTGCTCTTGAATTTGATTTAAACTTAGAATGATTGCCCTTGGGGTGCTGGGTAAAACATCAGTAAACATTAGTATTGACTCCACAAAGAGGTCATACTGAGATCTAGGTTATTTATCGCCACATTAAACAATCCTCCTTTCATTTTGTCGCTGGCAGGCTGTTTGATAAAGTTTAACTTTATTTCTCACACTCCTTTGAATGTGACTTCCACTGTTTAACACTAATTTACATTTTGTCACTGAAGTGAAGTTCTGCATGTACGTGTGTATTCTGGTGCAAATGGGGCTCTGTAATGTATTCTGTGTGCAAAACCCAATCAACTCCCTAGCTGAAACTGTTCAGTTCTGTAGTACGCAGCAGGCATTCAACTTCTACTACCATTAATAAGAGTAACACTTGCAGATAATTTGTACAGAGATCACAGAGTGTTAATGCTCCCCACAAACCTGAGAAGTTTATATGAGCATAGCATTGCCAGATGCCATTTGTCTCCTCAAGTCTATGATACACAAGAAATTATTTTTTTCACAGAGCTGGTGGATAACAACACCCAGGTAAGGGATGCAGGTGACCAAAATACCAACAAAGTGTGGTCCCATTTAATAGTCAGATGGAAAGCAAATGTTTCCAGTAACTGATAATAATCTCATTCTAATGAGGCAGTCTATGGGCTCAGAATAGTTGACTTATCATTTTTTTCTATAAACATACAGCTAACAGAACATGATTTAGTTTTATAAATAAAATGATCTCATAGATTTCCTGTAACCAAAGTTAATTTCCAAAGGAATTATTCTTGACAGAGACATGCCATCTTTAATTTTGAAACAAGATTCTGATCTGAATTTGAAGATTCTATTTTTGCCACAGAAATTTGCTTTCTTAACCTTTTCACTTCAGTGTTTCCTTTTTATCTACTCAACAAGAATTTAGGTTTTTTTCATTTTGTCACTCAGGCAAAAGGCATCTTATAAATGTTATAGATGTGAACAAGAAGTTTCTGCACAAAAATAAATAATTGTAGGGAAGTGGTTTTTTTTTTTTTTGGGGGGGGGGGGGGGAGCTCCTTGTGTTTGTAAATTACTTTGTCAGCATCAGCAAACCAGAGAGCACACAGTCAAGTGTAGACCTTTCAGAGGGCACAAAGTAATCTGGAACACACTGAAATATCAGAACTACTCAACTCTAATAAAACAATAACTTTTTTCATGATTATATAAACATTGTCCTCCCAATTATGTATTTTGAGCTGATTCTTGAAATTCGTTATAAGCATAACTTTGTTTTGGTTTTGTGCACAGCAGCTACATAACCCATCAAATTATACTGTGACATGCAATAGGATTTACCACTCATCTGACAGTTACAGCATGAAGTAATTAAATTCCTAGGTTCTGTTGTTGTGAACTTCATGTATTAATTCAGCCTGAAAGCAGAATTTGGTCTTACTTATGAATGAGGATTTTCCTGAATAATTACAGTTGCTGTTGAAATAAAAATTTTTAAACCTCAATCTTAATGGTAAATAATGTCTTTACTCTCTTTCCACACATCATTTAGCAATGACAATACTCACCTTCCTCTGCATAACAACATTTCACTGTTCTAAGCCATACCTATGTTAGCTGTGTGAGAAATTTTGTTCCATCTGAATATTACAAAATCACACATACACTGTTTGGATAGTTATGTACTGTTTTGGGTTTTTTTTAAGTCTTGGGTAAAGCACACTCAGTTTTTGACTGAGTGAACCCAAGTTTGACATATTTTAGTTTGCCAGTCTATTCAGAATCACTTTGTTGACATGGAAGCCTAACATGCTATGCCACCAGATTGGCTGTGCTTTCAAAATTCAGGAGTTGCGAGATTTCTAAGAGTAATGGTAGGAAATTTGTGAAAGAATGGCACAGGACCTTCAACTGGGGAATGCTATCGAATTGAGTCAGTGTATGTGGAACCACAGGCACACACGCTGTTTAGAGAACATGAATGCTATTCAGGTGTTAGGACTAGCCTTGAAGTGACTGCTGAAACTGCAAGTGGAAAAGTATTAATGATTTTTATGTATTTCTCTTCAGACAAAGTCATTGTCTTTTTTTTAGAGGTACAAGTAAATTATTCTTACAATGGTGAAAAAATATACTTTTTACAGTCCCTAAATAAGAGTGACTAATGTCATAGAAATACTTTGTGGTTCCATATGGTGACCAATAGCCAATTTTCTAAGGTCAGCCTTCAGATATACTAAGCTTTATGACTTGCTAAGTAGTTTCTGCATGTTTTTTCCTCTAGGTACGCTTGTATGCACTTGCTAATTAAGAGAAAGTCAGAAGGGGAACTTTGTGCACTGAGTGGTGACGTGGAACATTTAAAACACCCATAAAAGAAAAAACTTTGAGTTGAAAATGGTAGTCTACCAACTGAAATTCAGACTCCAGTTTGGCACCTGTATTTTGGTATAGTCAGTGGAATTACTTCTTTCCCTGGCCTGAATTTGTCCCTAGGACATGAAATGGCAGCATTTTGGTGTGTGATCTCTGAATTATGTGGAAGTTGTAATATGATGTATTAACTGACTTATTATGGCTTAGTAAAAGGATAATCAAGCTATTAGAAAGAAAATGCAACTTGTTAGGAGATTTACCATACTTTCTGGGATTCCCCAGTCATGTCCAGAGTGTGAGAACGAGATCAGAACACATGCTCATAGGATGCTCCAGTCCTATGTCTTCTGCCCCTACCTGCACGTTTCCTCTGGTGAAGGCTGGAAGAATTACAGAAAGTAGGAAAAGAACGAGTGGAAAGCAACAGAGGTGGGTAAATTAAAGGCAGCAAGGGCTTTGGGAGGAGGTATGCACAAATTTCTGTCTAGAGGAACTAAGCCAAAACGTATAGAAAGGAATTTTTCAGATGACTTGTAATTATCCACAAACTCATTACCTCAGGACAGCCTTGCAGATAAGTGTTCAGCAGCAGTGAAAGTTTTATTCATATCACTAGAAATGTTATCCTGGTTAGAAAAGATATTAAAATTATACTGTGCTACTTTAATAGAAATAATAATACAGAATAGTGCTCCAGGGCATGAGCTAACTACGAAGTGGTGTGGGCTAGGAAGAAAGTGCCCCTTTGGGCAGGTAGGCTTTTGAGAACCTGACTCATGAAAGACTGCTTTACACTTTGTTTGAAGCATTTGCTACAGGCTCAGACAGAGCATACTGAACTGGGTGGTCTACTGGCTTGTGCTACAGAAACATCTGCTTTTATGACTTCCAACTGGAAACAAACCACTTTTGTACTTTCTCTTGTGCTGTGAGAGCAATTTATTTCTGCTTCAGTTCTGAAGCTCCTGACGTATCATTACTGCAGGTACCAAGGTGAAATAAACCCCAGTCAGTAGTTACATTGTGAAACGAAGCCCACACAGCATGGGGCATTATTTGCTTAAGGTTTTACATTTGTCCATAAGATTCTGAGCTAAGAAATATAGTTATTATTTCTCTCATCGTATTTGCGAAATGCCTTTATCTTTGCTAACAGAGGTCTTAACAAAGTCTCTCTTTAACACAAAGGACATTATCTGTGTGATTTCAGTATAGATATATGGTAGATGTCTACTGGGAAAATTTATACACATTGTACTGCCCTTATTTCAGATAATTACTGTCCCAAATTTGCAGACATTTGACTGAAAAATTATGAACTGCCTGTTGCATTGTTCTATTGTATTAATCAGACATAAGGTTTTACAAACATCTGCAGAAAAATTGCATTTAAAAGTTTTTACATGCATTCTGCTCAGCTTTATTTATGGAGAACATTTATTTTTATTATCCACTGACATCTCATAGGCCCACATATTTTTTCTGCAGGTAGAAATAGTCTTCTTTGTACTCACAGTATGTTTCTGTAGTTATCCTTTAGTCAGGTAGTTTTTCTTACTGCATTGTTCTTTTTACTTCAAAGCTCAATTATATTTCACAACAGGTTTTTGTTTGCCAAAGCCCTGGAATTCTGGTAGATTTTGAATTTGAAAGCAAATTTATGTGTGATGTTACTAATGGTAATATAAAATTTATTCTTATTAATGCTAATATAATTAAAATTAATGCAAAGTTAATGAGATATGTTTTTAATTGTTGATAACTACTAATAAAATGCTTATATCAACTGTCCAAATTATGTCGATATTGGAATACTCAACACTTTAATCATACAATTTAGGACAGAAAGGGAAATCTTCTAATTTGATTCATTTACAGATGACATTGTGGCAATCAGAAATAAATAAGCAAAATAATCAAATTTTGCTCATATGAAGTAAGCTCCTCAGCAGTAGCTGGTTTTAGATTCAAAGAAAACTGAATCTTCAGCATCCATATTGCATCTTTAATGTACTTTCAGAATCCTACCTGAAGGAAAATACGTTAATATCTTTTTATAAACACAGCCTGAAAATCCTTTCCATTTGTTTCCTTCTCCCTTCCTTCTACTGTCCACTTCCTATTGCTTTTCTCCTGGTTTTGCCAGTCCCCCATATTAGTGCTTCCAGATTTACTTTTTGTTTTCACCTGAGTGTGCAAAATCCTCAGATCCAAAACTGTTTGTAAACTTACTTTGACAAAGTGAATGCAAGTTACATCGTTGTTTGACAAATGAGCAAAAATTCCTATCTTCTCCTCGTCCTCCCGTTATGTGGAGAGGATTAATGAATGCAGTAAAACTCTGCTTCCACTGATCTTTTCTGGTTTGTCCAAGACTTCTCGTGGACACAGGTTCATGATGCATGAGGTATATAGTACATGATGCATACAGTATCTTTTTCCAGCTATTTCTATGCTTTTCTCCCTAGCTATATCTATTTAATCTTTATTCTTATTTATAATAACTCAGATGGATTATTTATGTTGTATTTCAAGTTCCTGAAAATAAAAAAAAAATCTACTGAGAGTTTATGATGCAAATGTTCTCTATATCAACATTTTCTCAAATGCAGATTTAGATTCTGTCCCTCTGTTTTGTCAAAGTGGTAATTAAATTTTAAAAAATCGAGTTTTACCGAACTTAACCTTTATAAATGGCTGTTTGATTGTAAATATGTGCATTTATGTCTAACTTTGGTTTTATTACTTTATTGAGTGGAATAAGGAATTTGCTCATTGCTTACTACACCTGTGCATTTATTTATGTTATGTTAACTGCGCTTCAGTCTGTAAGATATCAACCAACCTTACTGGTATGCAACTGTACAAATGGGCTACAGTTAACATTATTAACAACTTTCAGGGTGAGTTCTATTTCAGGAAATATATACTTCCCAAAAAATACGTTTCCTAATGTATATATTTACACGCTGTTCTTAAAAAATGGTAATCAGTAGCATGAAGGGTACAAGCAGTCTTTATAGTAGAGTTTAAACAATCTCAAGACTGAAACACGCAGTAATCCTGTGGCATGTCTGAATAAAGCAGATCCTCTTGAAAGACAAGAGGATAGATCAGCATGTAAATGTAAGACTGAACCTCTATCTATTTGCTGACAGTTTCAGACAACCAGTACCATTACAAGGAACTGCATGAGACAAAAAAAATATATGATAAGGTAGGATGAAAGCAATGAATTTCAGTCTAATCTCTTTCTTTATTCTCTCTACACCATTTAGTCTGCCCTATGTTTTAGCACCATTTAAGATGTTACATTTTAATATTTTTTTCTACCATTTTATAAGTTCTTTGAAGCAAGACAAACTTTTAACTTAAGCTAAAGTGCTGGGATGCTTGATTTGAAGTGACTTGAAGCAGTAGATATTAATGATGTATAAGGGGGCTAGAGCCAGAATGGCTTTAAATCTTTTTTTTTTATTGTATCATTTGAGATCTAGTTTTCTATTGTAGATGCTTTTTTTCCCCATAGAGTTCTCAGTGCCTGTTGCAAAACTCTTGCTCTGCACTTCAGACAGAGTTTTCTCTGACCTTTTCCAAAGAAACATTTTCCTGAAAGAGTATTAAACATCACTGGATAAATGTATCCCTTGAAACGTATACTGGTGGCCATACACATAATCTAATATGCCTTAATGATAGATTATGGTGAATGGAAGGGCAATAATCCCAAAGGCTAATTCTTGCTCAACCCGCTACACCTAATGTAGGCTCTGGCTCAGAACTGTCCCCTGAAAAGCATCTCTTCTACCACTGAGCCAAAAAGAAGACTACGGAGAATAACCTTGTGCCATCCGCTTTGGTGACTACCCTCTTCTTCCCCGGCTTGTGCATGCATTAGCTCAACAACTAGTTTAACAAGAGCAATGCTTGCTTTTCAGAAGTGCTAATTCTCTGAAGAGAAAGCAGAAATCCTGTTTCTACCCTCACACTTTCACATCTCACGCTTTTTCCACACATTTAAGCTGTAAGTTTTTTCTCAGTCTCTGGTGTGAGTTCAGAGTCTTCAATCCTGTATGTATTTCATGATTACAAGAGCTGTTTCCCCAGGTTTTCAGCTAGGTTGCATAGATACAAAGTTTGGCTGTGTGGGCTGGGGATAGCAAAGGAGTCAGACAGGTCTCTGCCAACTACACTGCTACCAGAATAATTTAGAGGTATGCTTCATCATAGGTCTTTCTTAGTTTTCATCTTAGAGCAGGACATCAAGAACATAACCATGCCAAAGAAATCCTCACTTAGGGAGATGTATTAAGCTTATGCTCAAGTCTGGCATACTATTTTTGAAGTATACTATTAACTTCAATTAATGTATTAAATATGTAAGTAATCAGAAGTTTCCACTTCCCTCCCTCATTACCGCTGTCCTTCTTTTGTCAGTTTTTGCGGCCAAACCAATCATAAATATCCCCTACAGTGGGGACAAGTAATTTCTAAAAGTGTTTAGTATTGATAGACAAGCCTCAAACTTTTTCTGTCATCTTTATATGTTCGTGCCTTCTTGACCATATCAACATTTCAGAAAATAATTCTTAGAGATTTTACTTCTACCTAGTCCCTCACTGTTTACTTTCGTTTGGTTTAACCCATCTTTTCTGCTTCTAGGATGTAGGAGAAGCTTGTCTCTCAGACCCACTCTCTCATATGAGCACATTTTCTCACCCTTCTCCCTGTCTAGTCTCTTGCAGTTTTCTTCCATTCATGGTCATCTGTTTCCCCCCCTTTTTCCCTTCCTCAACTGTTGGTGGCTCTGATGCTTCTCTACCAGTTTCCTAATGGGTTTTCTTTCTGTAGTCTTACTGAGTACATTTATGTTTAGTGAAAGAGAAGACTGAGAGGATGGGTGACTTCAGCCGTCCAATTGTTTTCAAAGGCTTTATGTGGCACATAATGTCACTGGGCAGCAAGACTCTGGTGACAAGCGAGGAATCAGCGTGAAGCACCCACTTGTGACTGTCTGGTCACACTGTACCTCTGCCTTGAGCACAGCATTCAAGCAAAACTACCACTGGACTTTCTGGCCTTGTGAGCCATCAGACTGCACTAGGCCAGGATGAGGTCTTAGATCCAAGGTACTTGCACACCTCTGCTATAGAGTGCATTGAAGCTGCGTGCAAAAAGCAGTCTGCTCTTTCTGTCCGCTCTCTTTTTTTCCTAATAGTTACTTGTAAGAACAATAGAGAACTAACCCAGATTTTTAAATGTTTTTAAGGTTTTTAAGCTAAAACTTGGTGCATATAGGTATCTGGCAGAAGAATAATCATAGCTGGATAATTCACTATTATCTAGCATTTTTGAAGTTCTTAAATTATTTTTATGATTGCTAATTAATTAAAATAATAATTTCTTCAGGTGAAAGCTCCCTTTTTTTTGCTGGATCCAAATCACATTGAACTCATAGACAGACTAACACATTTAAGCATAATTTAAGGCTTGCAGTATTAGAGAAAACGTGCAAGAAGTTTTTTTGTTAGGATGGCTTATAAAGTGTGATTCATTTCTTCGTCTCCCCACCTCATCATGTTTGCTTTCTGTAAATAAAGTAATGAGCTTGATGGAAATCTTTAGCAAGAACAGTGTGTTTTTAAGCAAATATTGCATAATACTCATGGGAAATTTATTTTCAGTTATTGTTTCTAAGTATTCACAGTGGAAAACTGGGGAAAAGTTCTGATATGCCTTAAGTTTATGGCAGCATTTCCACAGACTTTAACATAACTAAGGTTCTGTCCCAGATTCTGACTTACATTTAACCTCTCAAGGAGCAGCTATAGAAACACATTATTTTGCCTGAAAAAACCACCTTGAATTATGATATTTTTCTCTTGCTTCAGCTGCAGTATCTGCTCATCTCCTAAGACATCATCTCCTAGATAGTCTAAGGTAGCTGATAAATCTTAAATCACCATAGAAATTTCATTATGAAGTGTAATACTAACATACAGGAAAAATAATCACGATGACACTACAGTAGAACAAGACCCCAGTTTCCAAGAGTAACACTGCCAAGAAATATCAATCCCTGTCACTTTTGTGCTCTGATTTAGACAGATAACAATAAAATGCAACAGTAGTATCCCAGGCACATGAAGAATAAACATTTTATAGGATTGTATTTGAGAAAGAAAGATGTTTTCAGTCTAAAAAAAACCTCTGACCACCTCTGTCTTTTGTGTCTAGGGTGGAATTTCAGCTCAAAACAAGGCAAAGAGGCATTGTCTGGTTTGAATCAGGGAATTGGCTGTGGGTTTCCAGATTTTCAGGTAAATTCTTTGTTGCTGGTACCCCTGGAATTTCTCTTTGACCCTTCTCCCCTCAATATCTTATTCTAGAATAAACCCACCAATCTTTTCAAATAACAGAATTCTTGTTTTTCTGCCAGCCTTTACTGAGGAGATTCAAGGATCCTTTCTTTCCAGCCTGGACTGAAGCATTTGAAAGAACACAATTCAGCATGGTTTAGATATGACTCACTTCCCTGATCTCTTAAAATGAAAAAACTGAAAAAAATACTATCTTTAGTGAAATATGTCTTAGGGGTCCCCAGATAAACAAAGATCCCTGTTACCAGGCTGCAGCATCCTAGCACCTTCAGTGAGATTTCCATGCCCACTGAAGGCTTCAGACCTCTAAGTCTCCCTGCCTGACAAAATGTGAGGCTGTTTTGAAGCATTTTCAAAACAATGAACAAGCATTGATCTTGATGACAGGGAAGGAACACGTAGGCAAGAGTCAGGTGTCATACACATGTCTCATACTTAACAGTCACAGATAACTTACGGTATATTCCAGTGCTTTCATGTAAAAAATATGGCTGCTGATGACTACATTTTTTTTTTTTTAATTTACTTTGCTTCCATGATTTATAGTAAGTCTTCTTGTAAAAAAAAAAAAAAAAAAATCTTTCACCAATGTGTTTTGGCAGTTCTCAGTGTATTTAAATTAGTTTTCAGGTACCTTAGAAATCCAAATATGTCAACTTGTTAGTCTAACATTTCTGGTAGCCTTTTGAGTAATTAAAAAGCAGTCTGAATTCTGAGGTTATTATTGAAAAGGTCAGTTATGTTCATAAAGAATACAGACTTGTGCACCAAAGCATTTTCACTGAAATGCAGTGAAGGTACTTGAATTTGTCAAAGGCCTGTTTGAACTTTTGGTTTTGAACTATTAAATGGATTTGGTGGAGTCAGAAAAGAGCCTGATAAAAACCACAGTATTAAAACTTTATACTACCCATATAGGTCATATTTTGTTATGAGATTTAGCTTGTGTGAAAGGCCTTCTGCTGTGCATATATTGAAAGGAAGGCATAGAAGCATTTTTCAGCTCCTTCCAGTCATCACTCTGCTTCCAGAATCATGTTGACAAAGAGCGAGGATTCTTCTCCTTGGCCTTGAGACTTTCACAACATCTTGGGAAAAATGGGGCAAAGGCAGTAGGGTGAATTCTCTTCTGTACACTAGAAGTGAAGTGGCAGTGGCAAAAGCTACAACTGACCTTTCAGAAGTGTATTCTGGATTCACCTAAACAGATTTAGAATAGCCATATAGCTGTGTGCCTCATTAGCACAGCCTTCATAATCGTTTCTTCCACTTTCAGTTCTAGCGGGATCAGGAATCCAAGAGGAGGGAAATCTTTTAATCCCTCTGTCCTCTAGGCCCAAGTGAGACCAGGAATGTAAAGAAGCAAGAAAAGCAAAGAGGAAAAAAAAAGCCAATTTCATAACACTGGTTCGATTTTGGACTGATTGTGTCCCATACTCTGGCTACTCCTTAAAAATTAAACATTCTAATGCTCTCTCTTCCTCCTTCTTGATCTGAATAGTGCATTTAAATCTTTCAGTGAATGACATCTTCCTGTCACTTGCTGTCACCACAGCTATTGCATTTTGGAACATCTCTTTCTAGTTGCTACTATCCCACTTTTTGCTTGTTTTTATGTAGCTAGTTGGTCTGATAAATATCTCAAGTACTGCTCTCGTTCACTTTCATTCTTGCTCATCTTTTCGTGTTCCTTCATGAGTTCAGTCACAGCTATCTTCTCTGTGTGGACAGATTATGCGTTCATCTCTCCATTTTCCTCACTGTCTCCCTCTTTGGAAGGCTATGCTAGGTTTGTGTGCTGCACTGAGCAGCAAAGTACTCTAAATGGTAAGTTAGTAGAGCTGAGTAGGAGTGAGGGAATAGAGGAAATGGAGGAACAAAGTCCAAGGAATTTAGAAATCATGAGGGAAAAAATAATTACTAAAAAGCAGAAGTTTGGAGGGGAGACAGGAAGAGAGTGAAAAGAGGCCTCAGCTGCTGTCATCCTTCAAATCCTTTTTTCTGCCACAGCTGCCCCAGCCTGAAGCTGTCACTGTCTCTGACCTCCTGGTGCTCCAGGGTCCGTGGCGCAGCTCTGCTGTTCTACTGGAACAGGCAGAGCAGAGCCCTGGCTCAGGCTGCTGAGGAAATTGACAAGCTGTGAGGCAGGGCTGTGAGCAAGTCTGTAGGATGGAGGCACGCATGATAAGAAAGGTAAAATTACAGAACTGGGACTGTTGGGAAAGTGATTGTTAGCTCAGGGGCTAAGGGGAAATCAGCAAAACTGAAAGGTACAAATTCCTAAGTGTAAAATTAGGTCTGTGACTGATTTGGTGGGAGAGCAGCACTGATGCCAACACACCCCCTCCTGCCTACCCAGCAAAATACTCCTCTGGTGTCTTTCTGGGGTGGTAAGCATACTAATGATGAACCCACCAGCTGTCTTTTGTGTGCTAGTTCAAATAACTGCTTTATGCTTATACACTGATGATAGGAAATTGCTGTATGTAAGAAAGGGAAGAAGAAACCACACCCATGTTGAATGCAGCAGCAGGACCAGAGTGATTGATGCTTCCTCTTCTAGTTGGATTTGGAAGTATGTAAATAACAACACATCCAAGGAGGAAGGACAACATACACAAAGGACTGTGTGAAGTTATGGAACTCATCTCTATTCAACTTGTTGGAGTGAGCAGGATTAGCAATGCATCCTGAGCAGGAAGATAAGTAAACGTCACCTGTCAGGTCCTCTGGGAGGAGAGGGACAGTTTTCCTAGTGGAGGGCAGTGCAGAGGCCCTCGTAGCAGCCATTTGGCAGAGGAATAGAAAATGGAGCAGGTGAAGTGTGTAGCTAAACAAAAGGTAAACAATATATTTTGAAGTTAAAGTCATGAGCCTATCACTTTGAAAGAAGTAGAAAACAAATTTGCTAATACCACATTTCCCCACAACTGGCTACTGTATTTTCAGTAGAAATACAATGGGAATAGAAGGAGATCTTTCAGGGCCCTTTTTATCAAGATGTTTGCTCCATGAGCTGTGTACAGGGTAATTTCACAGGAAGGAAACTGAAAAATATAAATCACATAAAATAAGGTTTTTCTTCTTCTCAGAAACATCATATTGGATTTTAGCATGCCATAATCTGATTGACTCTTGTTCTTTACTAAATCCCCAATAGCATATGTGACAAGTAAAGTACTGGAAATAGTTGCTTTTTAAAAAGTGATTTAACACCAAAGAACAATCCACTGAGACACAAGGGCCAAGAACTCTATTTGGCATGGCTTCAAAGGTCATTTGTACATTTTACATTGAGCTAGATTTCTCCTGGATGCCACTGTGGCAGAAATTCTACATAAAAATTGTTCCAAGAAAGGCTAAGTGGGGAAAACCAGACCTTCTACAAAGATGAAGAGTGGAACAGGAAACATTTAAGATTTCAATCACAGAAAGATTTTGTGTAGTCTCTGAATGGGGAATAAAATTGAGAGTGGTGGGACGAAATGGTGTGTTACCATAAAATGTCTGGTGTTTCTAGCAGTCAAAGACGCAAGTTCATTCATGAAAAATGTGAGCCCACTCACAGGAAACTGGGTCAAGTAAGTTGTCTGATTTCTTTTGAGAAGCAAAAAATACCTACATACAAAAAATTAGTTTAAGGTTTACAGATGGAGAAAACTCTATGACAGGAGAGGGAACATAATAAATTTGGAAAAGCTGGCAATACTTGAACCAAAGATATATATTAAGAAAGGCTCCTAGCTGTATTTAAGATTTATTGGCTGTAGTTTTAGCCTAAGTACCCCTTAAGGACATGAGTTACTAATGAAGCAATCCATGTTAGTATTAAGTCACTCCTTCCTCTGTCCTTTTGCTGCAGTAATTTCCACTTGCTGTTCACCACTGCGAGATCTAAGGCAGTGCTCCTCTGCCATTCCACCTGTGCTGCCTGTGTTGATGCCGTGGGGTGATGTGTGCCCGGAGCTGGCGGGGATGGGGATGGGCTGCCCCAAACAATTGCATTTAAACCATTGCAGGTCTTAAAAATAGATTTACATTTGTTTTAGCTTGTTTGGAGTGGGTGCCAATGGATCTTCCTTTCTGGAGTCCTGAGGTTCTTGTGGGTTACTTGCCTCCTTTCTCCAACCAGTTTCCACAGCCAATCTGCTCTCAAAGGCTTTGAAGAACCCTAGTCCCAGGGTTTACAGAACTGTGACATTTCCAGGAGTATTATAAAACTGAAGAACCACATTGTGCTGGTAATAGGAATTTTAACTTTGGTCATGCTAGGTGTTTTAGTCTTAGGTAATATATATGGTGTACAGGAGGAAAGCACAGAATCTGGTGAGCTGTCAATAGTTTGCAACACACTCTGAGTAATCCTCAGAAAAAATGGCATTATATATGCTCTTCTATACATGAAAATGTATGAACAATATTCCTTCTGAATATTAAAACCATGTTGTATTTCTAAGGATTTCCACTACAAAAAATGTTAAAGGAATTTTAAAATCTTCATTCCAACAAATATACACATTGTGAACGGGGTTTGTGAGAACAATTCATTTGACTTCAATATACTGTACATATCAGCAAAATGACTCATAAGAATAAAAACCTGCTGCATGAACACCATCTAAGTTTCCATGACAAAATAAACACTAATAAAAATCAAATATTTCCTAACATATCTGGAAGGCAGCAGCTGTTTGGGAAAGGAAAAACTTGGGAAAAATCAAGGCACACAGAGTTCCATATGTATGCATCAATATTGTGCCTAGTGATATTTGACAGTAGAATTTTTCTGTAGGTATGTCATACCAAGTGTGCTGAAATTTTTCCAAATGAGTAAAATGTTCTGTGATGAGACCCAAAAAAATCATTCTGGTTTATTTCTATTAGCATTGCTTGCATAATCAGCTCAGATGACATGAGCGGAACTCAGTCACCTGAAGATTAAAAAAACCAAACTCAAAACAAAGCAAGACATGAAATACAGTGCAGCATTTTTTAAAATGTAAATGCAAAGGGCAAACAGATAAATTATTCTATTAAGAATGTCTGTTATCACAGTTTACATAAATTAGAACTAAAACTCAGAGAATTCAGTTAAAAAAGCCGATGCAACAATTTAGCCAAAGATGGGTCTGGCTTCAAGGGGCATTCTCATGTCTTTAAGGGTAAGTTGATATACTTGGTTGCTCTGCTGAGGTATTCCATTAATTTTATTTTTTCTAATAAAAAATGAGTGTCCATACTTAAAGGGGCTTCACTTTTTCTATAAAGATGAAAAGGAAAATCAGTGAGAAAGACCTGTGTTTTGAACAGTGAAATATGTGTTCATGATTATTTGAATTGTAGGGCTCCCAATAATGAGGAAGGACTAATTTTCATTTCCAGTCCTACAAAACACATACAACTCATATGTTTCTTCCTTATATTTTCAGGGGAGATCAATGACAGTGACTGGGAATCTCCAGTTGGAGAGCTTTAACTTGAGATTCCTAAAAAGGGGCCTGATTTTTTTGAAAATATTTTGATCCTTTTTTTTCTTGAAATTGCATTCTTTAAAGTCTGTCAGTATGAAGTAGAAGCACAAAATATTTTAACAAATCACTGTTTTCTGAAAGTGCACTCCAAAATGTTTTGCATTAAACTGTTTTGCATTCTAATCTTAGTCTATTCAAATATGCCCTAGTCAGACCACCAGACTGCCTCCCACCCATTTAAAACATGTTTCTCATATATTAAGAATCAACTCATACAACTTGCAGTGATTAACAGTAAATGTAGGCAAAATACAGTATCTGTTTCAAAAATATCATGGGTATTTTAACTTCTGTTAATGTGTAATGGAAGTCTGATACAATTGCAGATCCTTCTATTGATTAAAAAGCATTGATTCAGTTGTTTTGAGAAGAAAGCTTCACTAATGAGTCTCAGAAGTTCTCTGCACTTCTGCAGCTAGGATCTGACCATCTGAACCTTCTCTGGAAAGAAAATAAAAAATAAATAATAATGATAATTTCCAGTGATATTTTGACTAGTTTAGAAAAGGAAAATAAGTAAAGAAAAACAGAAAAAATGAAGAAAATTAAATAACTAATTAGTGAAAGGAAACCCCAACGTTTAATAATTTTCCACTGCTCTCATCTAGTCTTGCTGGACTTCTCCTGGTTTGCTACTTAATATAGAAGGCATCAGAGTGTAAGAGTTTGCCCACTCTTATTTGGAATAGTACACAAATGCATTGTAGAATTATTTGGTATTATACTCTTAACGGGAGACAAGGTTTACTTACAGTAGAGGAATATTAGGAGCTGTATCTAGCTCTCAGCTTGTGGCTCTTGTGATAAATTAGAACAAGTATAATGCTGCTGTAACGGATGTCATTCTGCATTTCCTCCTGAACTTGTGTTACAAGACTTAGTTGTAAGAGAATTTGATCTCAGCAGTTACACGGCACTGTCAAAAAGACCCTTGTCAGCACTTCATTGTGGTAATAAGGAGGGGAGGAAAAGTGGTTGTTAATACTGAACTACTGCATGCTATCTCTGTAGACGTAATGTATGATCAGATGTAAGATTTGAATACAAATTTGTATTTTTCAAGCCATCACAAGCACACCTCAAGATCAGTCCCTTAAAGGAAAACCAACCTAGGTGTTGGCTTGTACACCTATCTTAAGACAGAACAAGTTACCCTGAAAATGTAAATTCACTGATTAAAGAAGAAGTATAGATGACTTCATTAGACTATTTTACATTCATCTTCCATATAGATACAATGGGTCTCTTCTTTCCCTTCCATGTTCTTTATACCTAAAACTGGGTGCAGGCTTGGTCACCTTCCACCCATCCCCAGCACCTGCAGAGGATGAGAACTTGCCATACATACTCTCCAGAAGAATATTCTTTGTATGGCTTTTGAAGTCATTGCAGTGAACCAGAAAAATCCATCTTCTGGCTTCTACCGGTTATGGAATGAGTTTTAAGTTTCAGAGACGTTGCCAAATAGGTGAAGCATCTCTTTGCTAACTATGTTATTTGTTTTAAGAGCTGTTTCAACCAGAATTTATATACAAAAGTATGGGAATGTGGGATGGGATGTATGCTTTTTTTGCAGTGCTTCCCAGGGGACCTGGGCCCAAATTGTAATGTTGATTCTCTGTATCTGTACTGGATGAGCATTATAAGAATTTTGCTAATACTACATTTTATTACAAGTATTTCCTCATGGTGTTCACAGGAAAGGAAAAAAAAAAAAAAAAAAAGAAAATCACCAGAGGAAAACAAAGAATGATGACATAAGCCTTATCCAAAGGGATTCCCTGTATTGAACATACCAAAGGGACAGCTATCACAGGGTGAACTCTTAGACACTCTTCAGGGGATTACAGAGGGTGAAGGTCAAACAGGATGGGATTTTATGACTTAGGGTGTGAGTGGAGGCTGGTTCATGCACACTAAAAGTAGCAGTTGTAAGAGATCCTGAGGGACAAATTAATTTTGATTTCATTGATTCAGAACAGAGCAAAGGAGGTAAACCAGAATACTAGTGTAAGAGATTGCAAACTTGCAAAGATTCCCAAGGGTCAGGCTTTATGCAAATTCAGGTGTTTTGCAGTTCACTCTGCTGCTTCAGTCTCCAGCAGTTAACAAGATTTACGCCTCTGAGCTGGAATCAAATTATGATTCTGTACATTTCCGTAAATGCTGTTCAACATAATATCACCCAGGTTTGCTGACAGTTCATAAAGAAGTCAATAAGTATATGTTATTTATTGAGATGTCAACTCAGAAAACTGTGTAAATGAAAAGACTAGTAAGACCTTTTTCTCTTAAAAGACACATTGGTCTCTTTTAGGGAACACTTCAAGGAGTTTCACTCCTGTAATCAATATATTTCTATATTTGTACACCTAATCAAAGCACATCTGCTTTTCAGCTAAATTGCTGTTCAATAAAAGAGTCATAGAATCAAAATTAACTTTATTACATTGATTTCTTTTGTTCTGCATGTTACTTGGACTGCAAAATTAAATATTTTCATTTTAATAACTAAAACCTGACACAAAATCTTTCCTTTAGAAAACATTCTCCTCCCTCAAGACTACAGCATCTTAAACTGCAGCCACTGCCGTTCATCATTTTAGCTATGAGTATTCAACAATTTTGTAGATGGTTTTTCTAAGCATTTTCCTCACTAAGCCTGACACCTGTTACTCAGTATCTATACAGAAAAGCTTATTGCAGCTGCTTGCAGAACAAGCTCTTGGAAGAATCTGATGACTGGGACATGGGACTCAATACTTTCTCTCACTAAAAATAATATAGTTTCCTAAAGCAGACAGGTCTTGCTCAGTCAGTTGCACTAGATGTTCAGAAGGTATTTCTGACCAGGGAAACAGTTATAAAAAGTCAGGAAATTTAACCATGTGCTTTAGAGGTTGCTGTCAATTACATGGAAGAACTCAAGGCTAGCACCTTGGAGTTTAATGGAAGTGCTCCGTCCAGGCAGGTCTTCACACAGCCAAGAGCACAGACAATGCATGCATTGCTGTGGGACTTGGCTTCTGTCACAGTGCTGTTAACCCCCAGCCAGAGGAAACATCATGCACTGCTCCCCAAAACCAGTCACTGTGGAGGGGCAGTCACCTCTTCACTGCAAATGTGCCAGGACCAGAAAGCCTCCACATGGGAAAACTCACCCTCACTTGGGCAAAGTCCCAACCTTCACCGATTTTTGAAAGCAAAACCAGCATAGTGGCAGGTGATAAACCTACATCAAATTTGCCCAAATTGTACTGAAGCCTGGTTCCCCCTGTGTGCAGAGCTGACATACTTTTACTTGGGTATACTCTAGGGCAGCTGGAAATAGAGATGCTACCGAGAGGGTGTGAAGCTCACAGCAGAGCAGAGTAGCTGCAGTTTGGGACTGTATTTCATGGCAAAGCTTCAGCCTGGAGTTGATGGGAAGCTCACAAAGCCTCCTTCCACAACATCCCAGGCTCCAGTGGCCCTGAAAAGGAGCAGGGCTCTTCAGTGAAGGTCAGCATTGCTTACATTCACAAGCTGTTAATAAAGAGGAAGGACACACCTAAGACTATTGCCAAGGTACCTGACTGAACTATTATTGACCTGTTAACTATCTTCCCCAAATTAATTGGAACCCTCTTTACTCCCCCTAGAATGTTGTCTTTGGACTCAGCTATAACTGGGAAAGATTTGCCCCAGCAGGAGTCTTTCAGGAGGTGATTTGTTTGGGGACTGAGCCAGTATTACTGGAGTGTTTGAAGGGGCCTACAGGCAGATTGACTTGGCCCTTTTTTCTGCCAGCACCTGGCAGAAGGTTGCACAAGGATGAACAAACTTTCCATAATGAAACCCAAATGGTGAGGTTATTTTCATGTTTCTCTCTCAGCTGAATTCTTGCATTATTAATGCCATTTATCTTTACCTAGAAGGAAAATTCAAGTAAAACTTTCAGCCATATTTGAACTCTTTGCTCAAAAAGCAGATTTTTAATCATAACTAAACAATGGCTGAAGTTAGGAATTTAGTTTTCCATCTGTTTTATAATCTCAAATGAAGAAGTAAAATAATGTGTATTTAAAGATTAGCTTCTTATTTAAAAAAAAAATCACAAAATTTTCCCATGTTCGTATGTGTATTGACTTATCTGAAGAGTTTAGTGTCTGACTTGAGTAACAGTACCAAAGAATAGATTATATTAGATCATTTTGATTCTTTTTTTCTTTTTTCTTCAGGACAGAAGACATTCACCTTATGCTGACAAACATTTTTCCAGAATGTATTGGTTCTGGTGGAAGCCTTGATCACATTACTTGAGGGACACTTTCCTTGGCCAAAGGGAGTTTATCCAATACAGAAATCACCAAACAGAGAAATCTGTCCTTGTCCTAAAGAAATATTTGAGAATGGATGCTTTGACATTTCGTAGAATCATATAAATGCTGATTGGGCCTCTGCAGGTTATCTGGTCCAACCTCTGGCTTGAAGCAGGTTGGTAGCCAAAGTTATATCAGATCAGCTGTAGCTTCATCTCAGTGTATGTGGAAGAATTCTAACGATGGCAAGTCCACAATCATTCTGCATAACCTCTTCCAATTATGGATGTTCTGCCATGAAAGATCCTTCCGCATGAGCCGGTGGGAATGGGGTCTATAGGTACCTGCACATTTGGAAGGAAAAAGTTACCAGTGAAGAACAGGTCAAGGCCAGGGAACATACTTTTTGAGAGGGAAGCATGCAGAAATTTCCCCATGACTGACAAGCTCTGGGTACTGTAAATCCTGTTGAAACTAAAAGCACTGATAAACCAGCCAAACATCAACAACGCACACTGGTGTGAGTGGCAGGGTGTGTAACTTGGACTACAGCCATGGGGTCAGTGACTGCTATGCACAGATGACGACTGCAGGGCTATATATGCACCTGATGAAACACGGGGTCCCTGGGGGACTTTCCAAACAGCTATGCAGAAGGCAGCACAACCGTCAGCTTGTGAGTCTGCAGCTGGGTCTGGGCTCCCCATTGCTGATCCGATGGGGCAACTGTGAGTCAGCTGCATGAGGGAATAACTGAATGTGGTGCCTGAATAGTTATCTGCTATTAATAACAGCAGGCTAATGAATAAAAGGTGTTTCCAAAATTACTGGTTGTAGTCTGTGTCTGCCCCCTACTCAATCTCCTATTAGGGAAAAGGGATTTTACAACTCCTCTCTATTTTCCGAACTGCTGCCTTGAACTGGGGGGCCCTAAAATGGGCAGAGTGCTCCAGGTGTAGCCTAACATTTCCCTGACTGAATTGTCATTTTCTTCCAGCTATAAGTTCTTTTTTCTTTTTTTTTTTTTAGACTACTTGTTTTAAGGAATATTTCCTTTGCTTGAACTAGCAACACTGAAGTTGAATTAAATACTTCTCTGTTGTTATTTAATCCCAGTAGTGTATCACCTTACAGAATACTGTGTGAAAACACACATTCTTGCTTAGAAAAAGTGAAATTGAAAACAAAAGCATTTCCCAGCAAAATTGCTCAGGTCCTTGCCACAAGTCCTTCAACTGGCTTGAGAGCCTAAAGCATTTTCTAACTGTCCCGTATGTGTTACTCACCCTTTCAGAGATTACTTTTCTTGCCTTACTGATAGCTGCATTGCAGGAGAGGCTGGAAATGGTTTCTCTGATGCAATCCCATCACCTAGTGCTAGAAGTATGAGGAATAAATTTAGTGAGGGATGAAGGATTGAAGCTATGATTGGTAAGATTAGGTCTTTTCCCGCTGGGTGCTGGCATCAGGGTGACATGTGGCAAGGACTAAGGAAATGCTGGAAGTGACCCAGACTACATCCTACACTTCAGTTTCTGTGTTACTCCTTGTCTTTCCCCCCCTCTATAAAATCTTCCCTGATTATTCCTGTTCCTAAAACCAAATTATTTTATTTTTCAGCTAGTCATTTCACTAGTCTTTCTCTCCTTTCCATCCCTATGCAAGCATGGAGTTTTGGTTGGAAATTACACTATTGTAATATCTTATCTGAATTTGAAGAGCCATTTGAGACTGCAAGAACAGAAGTAAAGCTTAAGAAGTCAAAACAGTTCCCCTCCCTCCCTTTCTTTCTTTTTCTTTGACAATTAAAAACAAAGACTTGCAGAAATCTTATGCAAGACTTAAAAATGCTCTTCCTTAAGAGTACAATAAAACATGTAAGAGATTCGAGCCTGAGTTGGCAGTCTGTTGTTGTAAACCTCCCCCAAAACATGCCTGATGGTTCTGTTTCTGCTAATCTGTGCTGATTTCAAACCTCTTTTTTTTTTTTTTTTTTTTTTGATGAATGGCTGCTGAAGTTTTCTCTGTATACAGACTGGAGCCTAATGTCTTTGGAAAGGAAATATACACTCCTTGCTCCAGAGAAGCTCAGGCGTATCAATAAGAGTTTATTGCCCAAATAAAAGTCTTTGAATTTCCTGCACCCAGCATTCAGAAGATACATTTGATAAACCCTCGTAGGAGAAGACTTCTCAGAGGAAGTCGTTGCTCTCTTAAAAGGCTGGGGGAGTTGTTTGTAGGAGGCAGTGGGTGAAGGAAGGGAGTAGCTCTTCCTGCTTTAGAACTGAAAGATAACGGTATACGCAAATTTTCTTTCAAACAGTTTTGTTTTCGTCATCAGAAATGCTAACTGGGTTTGGCTACCTTATCCTCTGCTTCTGTGTACTCAGGAATACTGATACCACATGAATCCTCTGTATCTCTCACAGTAATAGTGCAGCCCTTCCTGCGTTTTCTTTACACTGCACACGACCGTTCCACTGAAACCTCGTGTACCTTATTTGCACAGCTGTTGTAACCTCTCTTCATTATATCTCTCTGGCTTTGCTCTGGGAAAGCTGGGCAGGACTGCTTTGGTTGGAGTGAATGGCCATGCTACGCCACTGAGGTTTTTCTCTTTTCTCACTTTTCTCATTTTATCCCTTCTCATATTTCCCTCTCTTGGCATGCATGTGGGCTTGTATGCAGAGCAATGGCATTCGTGTTGATGAATGCTAACTAGGCAAAAGCTGGTGCAGCTCCAAGTAATCATTTTGCAAATAATTCATTTGGATACTGAATATCCAGCCTGCAGTTTTTATGCATCTACCAAAGGGATAGCTCTCTGCATTAATTCAACACTCCTTTCAGAAGGATGTTATTATCCCTTTCTCCCAGTTCTGGTTTCTTTACAATTTGTAGGACTGCAGTATTGCTGTATCTGTACCTAAAAGCAGCCTCTAAGGTAACTCCTTCTAGCTACACAAGTCTGTGGGCTCACATGCCATGTTGATCAGGTTATTATTCAGTGAGGAATCCAGGTTGTTATTCAGCAAGGAAAGTCCCATGATCAGCACATACCCCTGCTCTCACATGTGCTTTAAGCTTCTAGCAAGTTTAAGAGGTTTCTAGCGCAGGAGGCAGGAGGTGCATGCAGTGAATGAACTTAGATGGAAGAAGTACCTCTCTTAAGACGGACAGAAGGGTCTTACTGCCTGGTTTGAAGGAGTTTTTTTCTGCTTTTATGAATTAAGCTGTGCTGTCCCTCTCCTGTCTCAAAGGAAAATCAATTATATACATAAATCTTTTATCTTGATTGTTGTGGCAACTGACCTGGCTGTCAGGAGGCTAGGACACCTGATGCAGACAATGGTGTGGAGCCTTTCAGGAGCCAAGATGGGGACAAAAGGCAGTGCAGTCCATCTCTGGCTTGTTAGTAAGATGAGACAAACCCACAACTTCCCTGAAATAAAACAGTGTTACTTAAATCGTTGTTTAAGTAGGACACTTACAACCATGTAAGGTAGCTCTGTTGTCTGGAAACTCGCATCTTGGGTTGCACTTTAACTTGAAGAAAGCAGTTGACACAGGCATCAGCTTCCCAGAAGACACAGCAGATCTGGTGTGCCCTTTGGCAGCCAGTGTTAAAAAATGGGACCCAAACCAGGACATTTCAAGGCAGGAGCCCAAAATAGATGACAAAACCTGCTGTGTCCAGAAAGCTACTCTTACTGACTCATAGGTAGTTTAATATCCTGATTTAAGTGCATAAACTGTGTCCACTATAAAATCCAGTCAGTGACACACAACCCTGACAAATCACTTCTCAGTTGTACTTACTGTGAGGACAAAGCCAATAGAGGAAGACAGTAATTTCTCCTAAATGTTTCTCTGAAATAGATCATAAGGTCATGGGATCCATGCTTCTTATAAATACCGTAGCTGTCATTCACTTATATGACCATTACCATTTCTGTCCTTGTTTTAGGAATGAACATTAATAATCCCTGCAGTTATTCTTAAAAGCGTATAGTCAGTGGATTATTTCAAGAGTTAAAACAAGACAATAAACTAGGTTGCTTATGTAACACATTGTACCATTATGTAATTTTAATTAACCATTGACACCTATCTAAATATTCATTGGTTTTCTAACCCTTGTAGGAATGTAACTATTAAACATAGCCACACCATTTCTGGACATCATAGACAAAATATGAGCAAATTAAAATGTTTTCCAGAACATCTATTTTGAAGGCTAAAATCTAGTTTCTGCAAAGATGTAATTTCCCTGTACACTTCAATAGGAAATTCAAAACTTTGCAGCTGCCACACATATTAGAAGGTCCTGTGTTTCACCTGATTTGGCTTCAAGCTCCCTGATATATTTGATGTTTCTTTCAAACATTTGTCCCATAAAAACCTCCTCATCCTCCTCCATAATATTTCACATACAAGTATGAAATTTTGTCACATGATCAAACAGACCTTAGAAGAGCTCTTTTCCAATCCTTCCACACAGTAGACCAAGGAAATGTAAATACGAACAAGATGAAAAGATTTGGATCATTTCCTTCTCTTGGGTCAATAGAACCTGACACTAAGAATTATAGACAACTTGCATTGGTCTTGGCTGTGTAACTGAAATTGCGTATTATCTGCTTCTCCATTTTCAGTTCAAAGCAAGGTTAAAGAGCACAAATACAGTTTCTTGCATCTAGTGTTTTTCTCTAACCCTGGAACTGTAACAGTAGGAAGCAAAATAAGAAAACCAAACAGCTATGAAGTGTGATACTACAAAGTTAAGTCCTTGGCAAAAATCACTTCATCAGTGAATAGAATTTTACCACTGATTCAGCAGTCAGTCAGGACCTTACTTATTTATATTACAGATGCATAATATAAAAATATTTTTTATGTTTACAGGTGCTATAGACTCATTCCATTACACTGCCATACTTTTGCTGTATTTCTACTTGTCATTTCATAGGCTTGTAGTCAGCCAAGAGACGCTGTGCTGCCACCTGTGTCAATGGAGCCATGACTCATGGTGCCGCACCCAGCCCGAAGCCCAAGGTGGTGCTCAGGTTATTGAGGCATGCAGCAGCCTGTACATCCAGCTGTCTCCAAAGGAGAACATGATGTGAGTTTTCTACACAGTCTTAATAAAACTGAAAAAAGTAGACAAAAGGCAGAGAGCAAACTGATGAAACACAGAAGAAAGTGAATTAATTATCTTTCATTTTCTTCTTAATTTAAATCAGTTTCATGAGTTCCTTCATAAGCAGAAGAAAATATTAAGTGTAGCAGTTATTTTCTTTTCAGAGACTCACTGTGATTATCTCCTTTCCATCCATCCATCCATCCATCCATCCATCCATCCATCCATCCATTCATCCATCATCATTTCATCTCACAGTCTTTGCTCATGGGATTATAAAACACTTATTTCCTCCAGTTTCTTTCTTCTTGTCCCTTGCCCATAAGCCTCAGCTATTCTTGCTCTACCTGTCATTTGTCCTGGTCTCTCTGCTTTCAAAAGGTAATTACTACATCTGAAGATCTCATCCATTACCACAAAAACATCTAGCAAGAATACCTGAACATTTTAGAAAAGCAAGATGGGACAAAGAAAAAAGCCCCGAGAAGATACAATCTTTTCTTTAGAGACATGAAAATACTGATAATGACTGTGATAAATGCTTTCCATCCCAATGAGTCATCTATGGAAGAAAATCCTAGCTGATATCCAAAGCTTCCATTTTCCACCTTTCCCTCCCCTTCTCTGGGTTATTTTCTTCCTTCAACACACTTAAAACATCTCGGTCACCTCTTCTTTCTCTGGAGTGAACAGATCCTGGCTTATATAAGCCTCAGGCCTCTTCTATTCTTGAGAGCCTTTTTATACTTGTAGTATGGCAGTTTATAAAGAAGTTGCCTTAGGAAAGTTCTCCTAGGTTTAAAAAAGATTATCTGATATTCTACTGACAAAGAATATCTTTCTTCCTCTGTCAAAAATGCTGAAAACAAACTAAAAGCTGCAAGAAATAGAACAGATGGTTGAATGTTAAAAAAAGACTGTCAGCTATCTTTTGGAGAGTAGAGGGCATATGATAAAGTCAGAATAGCCAAAATAATCCAACCATGTTAGGCCTTGCTAAGGAAATTAAAAAAAATACACATTCAAACCTCTCAGCAGAGAACTGAGTAGGAGATTTGCTTGTTGCAGAAATACAGAAAGGACAGGGAAAATATTCAGGGGCCAGAATGCAGTGTGGAAGGGATTCAAATGTGGGACAAACATGACATGTGTCCTTTGCTTCATTTTCCAGTAAGGAGGATGATGCTAAACTGCCAGCAGAATTATATTTAGAATTGGAAATTGCCATGTCTACATGTAGAAAACCAACATACACAGATTGAGGTGGCAGATGAAATCCCCAGAGTGTATATGGTCTGATCCATAATGTTAGGTCCAGCAGAAAGATTTTATAATTGATCTTCCAGTTTAAAGTGATACTGTCTGACTGCAGAGCAGTAAAGATACACATGCCAAGAAAAGGTATTCAGAACAAACATGATACAATCTGTCCAGTATCAGCCTTGTACAGGGATTTTGAACAAATTTTAAAAGAAAGAGACATAAAGAAATATAGGCTGAATTAAATAGGTTGGCAAAAATAATAAAAAAGGGTTGCCAAAGATGGTTTTAGTCGTGCTATATATTCCCTTTGATAACAGGTTTTTTTTGAACAGAGGGTGAGTGATGGACTTATCTCAACTGTTTTCAATAAAATGTATCATAGAATGGTATCTCATAGGCATAGGAAATAGCCAGGTTAAGGTGGTGGAAATGGTCATTACTACAGGAATCATTAGAAAAGAACACAAAAGAGAAATGTTAACAGACTTTACTGATAGTGCTGGACAGAAACTACTGGTGGAGTCCTCAGAGACTTGCACAGACTGATCTTAGGCAGTAATGACTTGGGAACAAGAAATGAGAATGTAGTAATTAAATTTACTGATAGTACAAATTTGAAAGGCATCATCAATACATAGGAGAATCAGAATAGCATACAGGAAGAACTGAATGACCTGGTCAAGAAAGGTAACTGAGAAGGGATAAAATTTAATCACACAAAGTGCCATCTCATGCATTTAAAGACCAATAGCAAGACCCACTAGTATAAACAGAGAACTCATCAACTGAAAGTGACAGAGAAAAAGATTTAGTGTTTTAATCAATCACAGCATGACTATGAGCCTCAAATGTTGCTGTGGTCATGAAAAAAGCAAATGCATCAGGTGAGGTATTCCCACTAAAGACAGGGAACCTATAAATACCTCTGCATAAAGCATCAGCAAGAGCTCATCAGGAATGCTGTGCACACTTTGGTCACCCACATGCAAGAAATATTAACTCAAGCTGCAGAAAGTGCCAAGCAGTGCTACTAAAATGATCAGGGGAATGATGAGCTTATCCTACATGAGGAGAGTAAAGGCAGTTGGCTTGTTTAGCCTAGCAACACAAGGTAAGAAAAATGTGTATAATTGCCCTCTTTAAAAAATACCAGGGAAGAGAAGAGGTATTTAAACCAAAGGATGCTGCTGGCACAAGAACAAATGAGTGTAAGCAGTCATGAATAAATATGGGTTGAAATTAGATGAAGGTTTGTGTGAGAGGAGTGAGGTTGTGGGACAGCAGTTATTGGTTTGAATCAGAGGGGCAAAATCTAATTAGGTTTAAAATGGAGCTTCACACATTTCTGAATGAGATTATGTGGTGTGTTTTCTGGAGTTAAAAATGGACCAGTTTCAGAAGCCCTCTTCCATTGCTGTGGTTTTTTGCTGCTATTTTAGACAATAAGCACATATGGCTGATTTTACAGCCATACAAGTTTTTAAGGACCCCTCTATGTGTGATAGGGGTGTACAGCAGATTTTTATGCACTGTAGATTTCTTGAATGTGTTCATAGAGCCACAGAAAAAGCTTATGTGGGAAATTAATATGGACTGCCTGTGCAGGCCATCTCATCATCCATGTCATATTCTTAAATGTTCTGCACAGTCACAGTCACACATTTAAGGGTTCTGTTACTTTTCTTGAGACACTATTTCAAGCATCCAGTTGACCCTTCTTAGTAGCACTTAACAATTCCAAATTTATAATTTCCTGAGATCAATTTGCAGTCACCCTATTCTTATCTTTTTCTGAAGTGCAAAACATTTTGGCTGCTTCTCAATGTTTGATCAGTATTTAGTCATTTACATTTCCCTCATAATTTATCTTGCCATCCATCATTACTACAGCTCTCGTTACAGTTTTTGTAATTCTGTTGTCAAAGAAATCAATGATATTCTGGCTAATAGCACACTGAGGGTAGGAGAATGCATTTATCTAACATTTCACTCTGAAAACTTTATACCATTTTTCAAAACGTAATTCTGAGACATTTGCTTTTTCCAAGTTAAATGCAAATCCTGGTGAGTTCTGCAACCAACATCTGCCCCATTAACAAACATTTTCCTCCACAATAACCCATGTGACTTCACTGGTGAAAGTCCTGCTGTTGCCAGTATCTTTTCCTGAAATAGCTGGCTCTGACCTGAAAGCACCTCTTCCCTGCAGAAATTGTGCTGGAATAAGTCAAAACTGAGTCTCTGCTCATGATATTTCTCTGAAGAAAAAAACCAAGAGCATCTTTTATGTCTTCTCAGTCCTTATTTATTTGTTGTTTAAAACTATAGCTAAACACTGCTATATTATGAACATAGCTATGTAAGAGCACTGGGGAAGGGGAAGATAGCAGCTCATTCTGCCTCTACATGAGCCATTGCAGAAGCCAGCACTGAGCTCACCTTTCAGCTTAAAGGACAGAGGCAGTGATGATAGGGACAGCCAAAACCCAGACACACTCAACAGGAAAGGTTTCAGGTGTGCCTGTTCATTTTTCCACTGAAAATAGGTTTAGATGCTTCTGGTGATGCTGTTGATATTATTGAATAAGCATACTGAGACATTTCTCCAAATTATCCTCTGAGTCTTAAAAAGCACAATACTCAATACTCTTATTTTACCTTTCTCTCCTTAGAGCTTTTCATAAGAGCCACAAACAATTAATTTCATAATGTACCTAGGAACAGTACCTAGGAAAACCAGTTAAGTTTTGCTTTACATGAGAAAAATTATGTGCTGCAACATCTGCATTTGCTACAAATGACTTCTGTATTTATGTTGCTGTTCCTAGAGCCTGAGTATATAATTACTGCAAGGAGATATTTAGAGTACACATTTTCAGCAAAATTTGTTGTACATCAGGTACAAGTCAAGGAACAATAGTTCCACCTATACAGAAATAAATTTCTGCAGGATATATTCTCTTTTTCTAGCTGCAAAAGCAGCAGCATTAACATTGTTGAAATTTCCTATACAATTATTTAACCTTATGAATTCCCTTTTCTTTTCTTTGCATTTTGCACTGAATGCCAGTTTAATTGGTGTCCACCAGAAGACAGACAAATACAATTATTGAGAGAGAATGAGAGAGAGAAAAGATTTTTTCTGGGTAATATTTTAAATTTTTTGATGACTGGGCTGCAAAATGTTAAACAACAATGCTTTTGATTTATATTACTGGTGAAAGCAGATCCTGCTATCCTTGTTAGCAGTGATTAATACCATACTTCTCCCATATTCTTATTCAGCTGTATGTGACTACTCATGGACTAAAAAAACTTAATTGTGTGTAGAAAACGAGTAGAATCTGGACCTAATCAATTAAGTTGCAAAGTTTAGGGGAAACAGAGAAGTATGTTTGTTGCTTCTTTAGACAGCAGTTGAGTTCTACAAATTACAGAGGCTGAGTTTTGCCCCCTCTTTGAGGGATTAGCAGCCCTTAAAATTTTTGCTAATTTGTTGCTTTTCTGTTTAGTGATAATACAATGTAAGAGATGTCTCTGACAACCAGTGAGTCTTTAAGTTTTATGTAATAAGCACGTAAATCTGACTGCATGGTTTATTTTTCTAGAAAACAATAGAAGAGCAATGAATCAAGCCAGAAATATTGTGACCTAATTGTTTCAAAGGGACTGTGTTAGACCTAGATTTTTGAGTTAATGGAACTTCTTGGTATAAGCATCTTTACAGCAATACATCTTGATTGTTCTGATAAAGAAATAAATAATAACTGTTGATGTATGGATATGTAGATCACAAAACAATAGCCTACTGGTTACAGCTTCTGCAATGTTGGTTCACATGCAAAAAGCCATCTGGGACATTTAAATATGACTTTTTTTTTCTCACATTTGTGTTAACTTTCTGGATGATTCTGATACTAAGAACTTGAAGTAAGCAATTGCTGTGTTGTATACTAAGCTTTTGCTTATCTTCTAATAGTGGTTCGGTCTGCAATAGTTTGATAACATAGAGTATCCCGTGGAATATCAGACTTCAAAAGACGGATATCACCAAGTTAGGGGCTCCATTCCTATTCAGAAGTCCAGGTATTCAGTGAAGGTGGTTTAGCACTTAATTAGATGCCTAGGTATACACTTCAATCAACTTCTAATTACTCTTTCAGAAAAATTAAGGAGCTATTCTTAAAAATTCAATCTTATACCTGAATAAGTTACATACCTAATAAAAGAACAAACTATATATGAATAGTACAGAAAATATACCAATGAATAAAACCAGCTATATATGTAATACAGCTTACACAGTGATAGATGGTTGGTAGACACCTTCTCTGTTATAGACTTAATAGACAAGTTATCTATCTCTGTGACTGTCCCTAGTCACCCAACACCTTCCTTAACTAAAACAAAGAAAAGGCCTTGATTATCATGTCCTTCCAGGAGACAAAATCATTATTCTACCTTTGTAACTTTTTTACCGCATTGATCATTATACCAACATCATATTAGTTTCTTCCAAGGAAATACATCCTAACATCATAGAACACCTGAAATATCATTAAAATGTAAAAGATCAGAAAATCACAGACTTGAGACTCCTTAGTCAAAGAGTGGTGTAGCAAAGGCCATTTACATGCTACAAAGCTCATTGCCACTCGGGGCAATTCCTTTGCTCTGACAGAAGTTGGCCTATGGCAGTGCTGCCACCAACACCTCTCCCCTGTTTATCAGAAAGAGCCAAGTTTTGCTATGAAATATTCATTTCTGGTAGATCCGGCTGCTCTGTCCTGTCAAGTGGATGACTGTCAGCCTCAAAGGCAGCTGTACATGTAAATTAATCACTCTGTTTTTATCAACAGCAAATGTATCTCTCTAGGGTAGCTTCTTTTCTTTTTAAAGGAAAAAAAAGTCTATCAGTTTTCAGTCCACATCAGTACACGCAAGAGTGCAGCTGAACGGGCTGAAGGAGATTTGTGCTGGAGATATTTTTCCATCACTTGCTATCAGAAAGGTAAGAGCGACAGGAAAAAAAAAATCTTGCCTTTAGGGGAGAAAGTAAAGCCTGCTTGCAGTTTTTTGGCTCGTCTTTTGATCCGATCTTACCAGCAGAGCTTCTGTTGAATCAGATTGGCTGAGTCCTTGCTGGTAGTGTTCCCTAATGCAAGCAAAGATACTGGCACAAAACATTTTCTCCAAAAGCAGATCCGAAACTTTTTCTTTTAAGGATTAACTTCAAAAATTCATCCTGAGAAGTAATGATTGCTGCTGGGGAAAAAATAGAACAAAACAAGATGAGCTTGAATGTATTCAGTTCTTCCATAGACAGCAATGATGCTGTATCAACAGAAATACCTTTGCAAGTGAACATGCTCATTAATTTCCTTTGAAATTGAAGAACAAACCCAAAAATCTCAGTTATTCTTGATGGTTTTATGCTGCTGGAACTGTGGAGCAGTTTGAGTTTCTACTGTAACACAACCTGTACAAATGCCATTGGGAAGCCGCATCTTGGCTGTGTAGATACCTGTAAAATCACTGATTTCAGCAGTGTCAAGACACCTCAACCTCATAGTATAAGGTCTTTGCATCCTTCCTTCCCACCAGCAGCCTCTAGCCAATGGAAAAGTGCTTTAGGACTGCAGTGCACAGGGAGAGTGAGTGACACTTCCCAGGCCAGACACTGAGGAGGAATTACTGGATCACTTCAGTTTCTTCCCAGAGCCTTTCATGTAAGTGGTCTCTAAAATTTCCTGTCCAAAATATAAGTAGAGAACAGTGGTACAAGCAAGTCACCCCTGAAGGGAAAGTGATTCTTTTAATATGGAAAAAGGTCATTGCTGCAAAGTAATAGAAATTGTGCTGTTGTGTACCAACTAGCTTTTTGACAGAAAGCATGTAGAGACAGTTATTTTGAATGTGGGGCTTGGTTTTGGTTGTTTGGGGGTTTTTTTTGCCTGTGGACCCCTAAAAATTTGTAGTGCCTTTTAGACATTTTTATGGGTAAGATATCTGGATGGCATAGAGGCACTTTTCCTTTTATTTTCTTTTTTAATCTTCATTTGTTTCAAACAACAAAGAAAGTTGTCCACCAGTTTTCATATGGCCTTAGAACTTGTCCATTGGTGCCCACAGAATCACTGCCCACTTGCTAATCAGGCAGATTCAATACTAGAATTCACCTTGCCTTCATTTTTTTTTCCCTCTCTGGCAAAACTATCGCAAACCTTCCTAAATCCTAGATCTGTGAATAGATATAAGTAGTTCTGTTAAGATTTAAAGATAAAAACCAAAGAGAGAGAGAGATCAGAGGAACCAAACTGGTCCTGGAATGGCAAGGAAGCACAGTGAGCCAAGTGCTCAGCAGCAGCTATGAAGTGATGTCTGCTGCTTGGGCATTGGCATTTTGTGTTTTTTCTTGGTACAAAAAGGCAATCAGGTATTGTCCTACCCACAAGGTTGTACAATGGCACTTTTGCTATGCAGAAACAAGAGCTCTTTGTTCATAGATGAGAAAGCTGGTAGGCTGCAGAAAGGTGGGTCGTGCAAAACCTGTTTATGTACTCTCCTTACAGCGAACACCATTTTACACACCTTTTCCTGCCTCTGAATTTCAGACCTCTCTTAGCATGACCATCCACTGCTTGGTCTCAGAGTAGCACTAGAGGATATTCTGGAGTCTCCTTTGTATTTGCACTTGATACTGCAATTATTGTGTCTTTATCTACTGGATTTGAAATCACCATGTCAAGTATTGATTTCTAGCATCACAGCTTGGGTGATAGCTTTAACCATTCAATCATCCTTAATAGCCAATTCTACCCCTTTCTCTGCTGTCTCTCTGTATTGCTGACTGCAGTATAAACCACCATAAAATTGCTAGCACTTCTCTGTGGATTTACACCGCAGTACTGAAGTAATATGTATTCCCAAATGCAGATTGCTATAATGAATCAAAAGCTGAAACTGGGAAAACAGTAGGGAAGGAAAGTAACTTTCAGATGTCTCAGGTATAATAAAGAGGGTGAAATAATTTCTAGTAATTCTTAAAGTAGTCAGAGGTTAAAGTTCCCAAAGAGATAAGACAAATTTCTAAAATGCAGTTTGCATCCTAGTAAGCGCCCCTGTTACATCAAACAGATGACCTTTTCACATGCAAAGAGATGCACTAACGCTTACAGCAGCATTGCAGTTCCTAAGAATGTGCTACTTTGTTCTGATATGTTCCAATAAATATAAATGAGGCTTCTCAATCTAAGGTTGCTTGTGGCTGAGTGGCCAGCAGACAGCCTGTGGTATGGCAGCTGTGGGCAGAGCTGGGTGGCAGGGCTGGAAGAACAACTCATGGAGGAAAGGTACCCACAGTTTGCAGTCCTGGGGCAGGGACTTGCAGGCTGGGAGTCAGGACAGGCAGCCGGTGGGTCTGGGTGCCTGTCAGTTGCCTGAGAAAGGAGCCCTGAGGTGGGGACAGGGTGCTGCATCCCTGTTACAGACAGCATTGCACTGACCTGCTGCCTGGCCCAGGGGTCTGAGGCACCTCTAGGTTCATTCATGCTCAGTGATAAAAAACCTGGGGCAGTCCTTGTAGAGAAAAGCTGTATCGATTCTCCCAGGCAGAACAAGGGCTTTTTCAACCCTTTTATACTGCTGCATCCCATTTACCTTCCCTGAAGAACAATGAGAATGTATGCTGCCTTTATTTGGGTTTTAATAGAAGCTTCCTTTTTTTTCCTTCTATCTACCAGATTTTTTAGTTTGACCTATACCATCAAATGACTAAGAAAAAATATTTGAGGTCCCTGGGGCAATTTAAGACAGAGGAAAATCTGATGGGAGGGAAATCTACAGGCAGGACTCTGCAAGTGTCTTGCTATAACACCACTCCTGAAATAGAGAAACTATTAGGCTGCATCACATATCTTCACCATCCACATGGCCATGGAGCCAGAGTAGCTGAGATTTAATTTCACTGTTTCCATGGGATCACGTGTGGGCATTACAGACAGCTTTCACAACAACTGTGAAGACCTTAAACAGCCATTCATTTATTACAATGCACGCAATCTACTTCTTTTTCATTGCAGCAAACAGTAACAGTAAAACTAGTTAACAACTGGTTTCTTACCCTGGGAGGACATAGCCTGACATTTCCTTAGTGGCTATCTGACAAAACACAGAAAAAGCCATGCCCAGTGCACATCCAGATGGACAATTAAGAACAAAGAACTACTAGGGGAATGTAAAAATATTTTAAATGCAATTTTAAATTATGTAAATGACCTTTCCCTGTGATAATATTCTCTTAAAGGACTCTTTCTGTTCTAGCCTTCCTCATTTCAGGAGAGGCTGTTATACTACCCTCTCATTTGCTTGATTTTGTATAAATCCCAGAATCCTTCTTTCCATCACCTTAGAGTCTTGGGAGCTGCCAAGAGACTGAAGATAAGACCAATTTGTGTCATAATTCCTATGCAAATGCTCCTTACATACATGTTGGTGTGATTAATGCCTAACTTCAGCTGATGCCTGTTGAATTCAAACACCTATAGCAGGACCTTGTCAAATTTTCCATGAACACATTATCTTTTATATGGGCTTATTATCTTTTATACAGGGTTCAGTCACCACTAAATATAATGGAAAAAAAAACCCTGAATTACAGCAGTGTAGAAAAGCGAGACACAAACTATTTTAAAACGTATGAACAGTCTCAACCTGAGTCTTTTCCAGTGCCCATTGAAGCTGAAGGAGCAATTTCTTTTCACGCCAGTAAGTTCTGGATCAAATCTGGTGAGGCAGGGAACAAAAGTTCCTTAAAAGCAAAAGCAGAAAATGAAAAAATCAATGGCAGCCTATGTCAAGGAGTGATAGATTCAAGGAAGTTATTCATTTGAGTTGTTAAACAAACAAGCCAGTACACTCAGTCCAATGCCAGTATCTCGCAGTGCAAGCCTTGCTGCTTTTGGTTTTGTTTTGTTTTGTTTTTTTTTAAATCCCAGTGATTAATGACGGCTGCTGTCAGAAGAAGGAAACTTTAATGTAAAGCTGGGATAGTCCAACTGTAGCTCAGAGCAGGTAGAAGTATGATGTATGACTGCCTCTTCACAAAATGTAATAGAAATTATTAACTGAGCCTTATGAAATATTAGGGTGTAGAGTTTACATCTGCTTTTATGCATTGTGCTCTCCTTTCATCTAGTACTTCAGCAGATAATTTATATAAAAGTATTTAAGGTAAGGCCTTTTGCATATTACCACAATGTTAGTTTATAGCTATAATAAGATGCTGCTTACTACATTTACTATTTTTCTAATGAGTTTTGGTTACACCACTCTCTGGCAAACTAGGACAAGTTCTGTAATTAGTACCGTAAATATTTATAGAAGATTGCAGGAGACAGTTTCATTTTGAAAGTTTGCTTAAATGCTGCTTTATTCACTATGTCTGTTTTTTCCTTGCTAATTATTTTTTTAAATAGTTTTTAAAAAGCAGCCCAGCACATTTCAAGAGGTTTCTAAAGACTGATTAAATTGGAAGTGACAGAAAGATGCTAAAATCCAAATTTCGCTATCAGGTATTTTTTTGTATCTCATACAGGTGTCCAAACCAACAGAGATATGTCACAAACAAACCATTTATCACAATCACTTATAATCCTTCAAATCAGTAGTAAAATAGAAAACCAACAAATGAAACATTCATTCATTTTTTTCATTACTCCATCTCATCTATTATGTTACTAAAGAAATTGGCTTGTATGGACCAGCTTCTATTCTGATACATGGAAGTAATGTACCTTAGGAAAATTAGATCTTTCCAAAGGTACTTATTTTTTCATAATAGAAAATAGGTCTTTGGAAATCTGAGCTGTGTAAGAGCAAGAGTACCCTATGGTATGTTTATTCCACACAAGAAGCTGTTAAAATAATATAATATTTTCTGTGTGTATCTTATCAATGATGTCGATATTAAAATTATTTGTTTAACAAGTTAAAAAAAGAAAAAAAAGAGATTTCTATTCTTGACTGCCAGCTCAGAAATGACCTGTGAATGAAACTTGTTTCTCTAAAACTTATCTGAATTAGTGAGAGCAATCAATCGCCATATTCCCCAGCCAGGGACACCCTACTTCTCGAGGTAAGGTGGGCTCTAGAGTAAATAGCCATGGCAATTTGCTACAGGCAAAGCCTGGTGACTGGGCAAGCACCAGCACCCCAGGCTGACCTCTGTGTTGGTGTTGCCACAGGGGTCTCTTGCTCACCCTTGTGAGGCACCCCTTGGTCTCCCCCATCCCTCCTGCCTCCAGCTGCAAGCTGCTGTTGGTCCTCCACGACACCTGCCCAGAGCAGGGCAGACCACTCACCTGCTGCTTCTCTCCTCCTTGTTTTCTCCTCTGCTTTTTTCATGCTTATGACACCAATCCCCAGCTCCTGAGGTTCCATAAGAAGATGTGGTTTAATTCTAACAGCAATGTTCTTCAGCAGACATTTTTGTCCCAAGCCATAATACATCTCTCTGGATGAAAAAAAGCCCTTAAATTTGAAAACGAACAAATAAGCACACTTTGCATTTGTGGGTGTGACTGTTTGGAGATTGTAGCTCTGCTACTAGTACAGTACCATGAACAGAAGAGCGTTTTGATTTAATTCAGACAAATAGGTTAGGACATTTCTTATGGAAACTCCCACCTTCCTATTTACACTGCATTTCAGAAGCATGTGAGACCTCATCCTGGGACTTGTAAGAAGGTTTTTGTAGCCGTACAGCATTTTATCCCCCAAATAATGTATGCAGACAATCCAATGTGCCCAAGACATTTCCAGGTAACTGAAAGATTACAACAGGCCTAATCCACAAATGTTTGGAATAGTATTGTTAAAGTCTCCCGTGGGGAAAAGTGTCAGGTATTTTACTAAAACAGACTCAACATTTTTTTTTGTGAGTTATTAATACATAGCTTTAACCAGGAGAAATTCTGTGATCCCTTTAAAATGAATTTGTCTTTTATTTTCTTTTATGGAGTATTTTCAATGAACTCTTGTGCTCTCATAGAGAGCTGAACATAATCCAAGAATGTTTGACCTGCTGTGTTTGGGATGGCTGCAAAGTGTTTAGCTGCAAAGCAAGTTTATCTTGAAAAACTTTAGCTTCTTTTTCCTTTCTTTTTTTTGCAAAATATGCAACAAATACATAGTTTTATTGTGTCTTGACAACCTACATGATAAACCCAAGATATGGAAATAAAAAAGAGTCAGTTTTCCTGGGATTAAAAGGTTGTTTGTTTGGGTTTTTTTTTTTTTTTTTTTTTACTTTCAGATTTAGATCCAATGCAGCTCAAAGAAGCAATGTTCTGAACGAGAAAACAGGAAGGAATATTAATCAAATGTGAAAAGGTTGCTGGAAAAAGAACAGCCTCAGAAAATGTTTTTAAAGATCACTTGTCAAGCACACCATTATTTCTACGGCCTATTTTATGCCAAACTTCTGAAGAAATGGATGGTAAATTTCAGTTCCAAAGTACACCATGTTCATGTGTACTCTAGGGCTGCTTAGTGGGTAAAGAAAAATGACTTAATATTTGCGTAATAGAGAGATCATCAGTACTCCAGGTAGTGAAACTGTTTTGTGATTATTTGCTGTCTTCTCTCTCCTGATTGAGGAGGATGATTCTTAGAGCTGCATTTCTGACCCACATTTTTTTAATTGTTAGTTGGGGGTTATCATTAAGTGTCTGAGCAATAGCTGGCCTCAGAGGCTAACCACCATTTTGCCTGTGCACTGTGCTGTGGTGTGACTTCAGAACCCCCACGCAGGTCCCATCCCTGGAACCCACTGGCATGAGCCACCCCCTATGCACACTGCTTGAGCCATCTGGGGGGTACCAGGTCCCACTCCTCAGACAATAGCCTAGAGGGAAATTTTAAGCTACAGGATGAGTGAGAAAGTCCCATTTTCTAGAAAGAGGAATTGGTCTTGCACTTCGTATACAAGTTCTTTCACTGGAAACAAGAACTTGTCTTAGAAGTGTGGTGTTTATACTTAAAGGTAGATTTAGTTAAAAACAGAGTTAACATGCTTGAAGTTTTACAGAAACAGATTCATAAAATAAAATTAGTGACACATATTCAGGCTTCAGCAAAATCTAGGGCCAATGAAACATCACTGCATCCACAATATTTTAAGCTGATGGGTCATCTTATCCAGCACAACAAGAGTATCTCTGACCTCTGCCAGGACAACAAATGAAAGCCTCCTAAAAGTGAGATCCCAGTGTACAACAGCCCCATTTCTACTTTTTTTGTCTCACACAGAGATATTTCCCTAGACGCATAATTGTCAGTCCTTTTGTGGGCTACTAATTTGCTGTCAGAGGGGCTTATTCTGTCTTTGTCTTCTCCAAAAAGGCATTTCTGCACAAGTAATTAAGCATTTACTACTGAAAATGAGCAAAGATAGCTCACTGAGTCCAGAAAAAAAAACCCTGAACATTTGATATCACTTCCTGAAAAATCTGCTTTCCTTTCATGTATCTGTAGACCTTTTAAGTTGCTTAACAGTCATCGATAATATTTACTTCTCTCATGCGTAGTTGTTAATTAGTTATGGGCTTAAAAGATTAATGACTTAAAAGAGTAGCTTGTAGGGTCTTTTGACTGTTATTCAGAAGGCAAGTAAGTATACTAAAAATTAAAACTGAACAAATATTTTCTTTGACTCTGTCAGGTGCCATTCCTGAAAAGTCAGATTTTGTACAGCTATTCTTCCTAACTTTCCTGTATGGAATTATGATTGTTAAATGATACACCAAATTATGCATCAAAAATAATTTAGATCTCTAAATTAGTCTCATGAAATTAATTGTGGGTGCTCAGTATTCTGAATTTGACTTAATCTGATTTAGAAAGAAACATCACATACATTTTTGCTTGACTACATAACCATAATTTTTCCCATCAAAATCCTTGCAAAAATGTTTGCAAATTAACTTGTATTTCATTTTTTTCCTCACAGTCAACAAAATTTGCTTGGGGTTCGCTTCTTCAGTGAATTAAATTTGTGTCAAGGAAAGGGAAAACTATGGGACAAAGAGATGTTTACTAACTGATATGTATGAACAAGTGTTTTACAGTTTCTGGTCATTTATGCAAAACATCTAGAAAATGAAATAAATTTTCAAAGTAGAGAAGACATTCTCGAAAATATCCACTTCATATTTTTTTCCCTGAAGCAAAGTAAGGGCAATTCTCACATTATTCATAGAATCATAGAATCATAGAATGTTTTGGGTTGGAAGGGACCCCTAGAGGTCATCTAGTCCAACCCCCCTGCAGGAGCAGGGACACCGCTAACTAGATCAGGTTGCGCAGAGCCCTGTCCAACCCGGCCTTGAATGCTTCCAGGGATGGGGCCTCCACCACCTCTCTGGGAAACCTGTTCCAGTGTTTCACCACCCTCATTGTAAAGAATTTCTTCCTTAGATCTAGTCTAAACCTACCCTGGTTTAGTTTAAAACCATTACCCTTTGTCTTGTCACAGCCGGCCCTACTAAAAAGATTTTCCCCATCTTTCCTATAGGCCCCCTTTAAGCACTGGAAGGCCGCAATCAGGTCTCCCCGCAGCCTTCTCTTGTCCAGGCTGAACAAGCCCAACTCCCTCAGCCTGTCCTCACAGGAGAGGTGCTCCAGCCCTTGGATCATTTTCGTGGCCCTCCTCTGGACCTGCTCCAACTGTTCCATGTCCTTCTTGTGCTGAGGGCTCCAGAGCTGGATGCAGTGCTCTAGGTGAGGTCTCACCAGAGCAGAGTAGAGGGGCAGAATCACCTCCCTTGACCTGCTGGTCACGCTTCTTCCGATGCAGCCCAGAGTATGGTTGGCCTTCTTTACTCTGCCCTGGTGAGACCCCACCTGGAGTACTGTGTCCAGTTCTGGGCTCCCCAGTTCAAGAAAGACGAGGAACTCCTAGAAAGAGTCCAGAGGAGAGCTACTAGGATGATAAAGGGACTGGAGCATCTCCCCTACGAGGAAAGGCTGAGAGAGTTGGGCTTGTTCAGCCTGAAGAAGAGAAGACTGAGAGGGGATCTCATCAACGCATACAAATATCTTAAGGGCGGAAGTCAAGAGGACGGAAGCAGTCTGTTTGCAGTGGTGTCCAGCGACAGGACTAGGGGCAATGGATGCAAACTGAAACACGAGAGGGTTCAGTTGAATATGAGGAAGAACTTCTTCACTCTGAGGGTGGCAGAGCACTGGAACAGGCTGCCCAGGGAGGTTGTGGAGTCTCCTTCTCTGGAGATATTCAAAGCCCGCCTGGATGAAGTCCTGTGTAGCATGCTCTAGGTGAGCCTGCTTTAGCAGGGGGGTTGGACTAGATGATCTCCTGAGGTCCCTTCCAACCCTTACGATTCTGTGATTCTGTGTGATTCTGTGATTCTGGGCTGCCAGCGCACATTGCCAGCTCATGTCCAGCTTTTCATCCACCAGCACCCCCAAGTCCTTATCCTCAGGGCTGCTCTCGATCCTTTCTTCTCCCAGCCTGTATTGATACCGGGGGTTACCCCAACCCAGGTGCAGGACCTTGCACTTGGCCTTGTTGAACCTCATCAGGTTCACAGAGGCCCACCTCTCCAGCTTGTCCAGGTCTCTCTGGATGACATCCCGTCCTTCTGGTGTGTCAACCGCACCACTCAGCTTGGTGTCATCCGCAAACTTGCTGAGGGTGCACTCGATCTCGCTGTCTAAGTCATTGATGAAAACGTTAAACAGCACTGGTCCCAGTATGGACCCCTGAGGGACACCACTTGTCACCGGTCTCCATCTGGACATCGAGCCATTGACCACTACATAGATGGTTCTTAGTAATTTTGTGCGTTTTGGTTTGGTTTGGTTTGGTTCAGTTTTTTGTGAACTCCATTTGTCGGTGGAAATACTGTATTTTACCACAGCATCATTGTTTCAACATCAGACTGTTCACCTTTGCAAACATATTTAGAAGTACCCATCCGTCGTTTTACCAAGGACCCTTTTCTTCAAATGAGTCATATTTAACTTTACTACTATTATCAGGTTATTTACTGGGATTATTTGGTGCTTGTAAACCATATGCTTAAACCTTTTCTGGACTGGGGCTTTATTTGTGAAGTAATACCCTTCTCATCTCAACAACCTGTTCACTGAGATGCGGAAGGTGAAATTCAGCCCAGCTCTCGTCTTCCTTGTCCTGCTTTGGCATCTGTACCATCCGTGGCTGTCCATCTTCCACCAGTCAACAACTTCTTCAGGAAAACACCCAATGTGTGCCTTGAACTCTGCTCTACCCCTGCCTGTGGCTCAGCCAAGCCCCTGCTTGGGCTATCTCAACAGTGGATCGATTGTCTACACATGGAGTGATGGCAGGCTGTGCTCTCAAATTACATACTGTATTTAATGACACCCAAAGAGGTTTTAATGACTTTTCCATTCGCCAGCTGCAATACAACCTGTCTTGCTGGCATTCAGTAGCACCTACAGTCTCTTACTTTTCTACACCTTTTGGTCTTGGATTTTATATTTTTGGCACATGTGTGTCAACAGGTGTAAGTGGAGGTGGTGCCTGTGATCTGGCACTGGCACAAAGCAAGACCTTTCTGCAGAAGGGGCAACTCCTTAGCAGGTCCAGATGAGCCATACAGACCAGTTCTTCCTTGGTATTTCATATATTTCTCAGAAAAATATAATGGCAACCTGTTTACATTGTCCCACACCAGGACTGACATATATTAGACAGCAAGAATTTATGCATGGAGTACGGATTGCTATGCATAATTAACTAAATATGTGTATCTGTAATATTGAGGTGTTTTGCCTGATCTTTGTAGATGCACTGTGGCATCAAACATTTAGCTGAGGTGAGTTAAATTTCAATAAGATAATAGACCTGGTCAATATATAAGAGGGTGACCCCCTTCTCTGCAGGACCCCACACCCATCCTATTTAAAGGTAAGAAGACTGCCAAATTTCAGTGGCTGAGTTGGCAGGCTGGGAGAACCTCTCACATCCTTCCCTGGGGCTCTGTATGCAGAAGGGCTGAGGGAAGGGGAGGGGACACACATTATCCTTCCAAATATCACATTTCTTGAGTTTAATTCCCAACTCTATAAAACATATCTACAGGCTCCCATGTGTTTTGCCAAAGACATGTCTGTGTAGTATTTTGGTCTTTTTCCACCAGGTTTTTATGTCTGTCTACTTACAAGGATTAGTTATGCACTGAATGGCTTGGGCTGTTTCCAGATTGTGGCAAGCACTGCATGTCCAGTACAACGGCTTAATGCAAGCCATTTATTAAACTGTCAAAATTGGCTAAGCACCAAATGCTGACTCAAATGCTGGATATTTTAGCAAGGTGTTTATAAGCTCTTGGTGTTGAGAACAGAGACAAAATCTGAGAGAACAGAGAGAAAATTCACATTTGAGAACGTGAATATGGTGAAAGGTGCAGGTAATTAATATCAAGGCAGTAACACAGGCATGACTTCAGTCACTAACAAAAAATCCATGGAACATTGTAAATAGCAGCGCTAGACAAATTGAGAGAAGCATCACTGAAAATGTCTGTGGTTTTGTACATGTTTGTTGGAGGCAAGCTCACTTTGTTTTATGGGTAGTCAAGGATCTGAGCTACAACTTTCAGCTTTACAGCTATCTTCTTATCATGAACAATATCTCTTATTTCCATACCTTTGAATTTCAAAATCCTAAAGCCTCCAGAAACTGTTCTGAATGATGAATAAGGGCACTGTTAGATAAGCTACTAGACCATAACCTCTCTACATGGATATCTTATAAGCTTGGTAAAGGTCGTTGTCTTTGGAAAATCTTCACTGAATAATTGAACCTGTAGAATATAACACCAGCAGTTTATTCAGCAAATGATATGTATGGCTTATAACATTCATCAGGAAATTCATATAAGCCAAACACTTGATGTATATGAGGTAGAGTTTTGAAACTTGTGCACCTTGCTGCAGGAATCGTGTGTTGTACTTTTGCTCAATAATCTCTTGTCACCTTAGAATTTCTAGGTTACAAAATCAATTTTATTTGTCATAAAAAACCCCTCAGTGTCTTATAGCTTTGAAAGCACGTATCAGAATAAATTGCTTTTAAATTTCCCAAAGATATGTGTGACATCAACATTTTGGATAATCCACCAGCCGGCAGTAAATCTGAGAACATTTTAACTTCAATTGATATTTTCCATTTTGGTTGCAAACTGAGGATAGACACTTCTATCTGCTGAAAAGAACTTACTTAACTAATGAATCTTTTGGGTAAAGTTTCCTTCACACTTGACATGTCAGAAGAACAGAGAAATAGGGGCAGAGGAAGAATTTTTATTTTTTTTAATAATTCTCATAAATAACTCTCTCAATAAAGTAATATACTACAGCTGTGAGGGGATTTGCAATCAGCAGCTAATTGCTGTTCGAAGATCTTGATCAAAATGTGTTTCTTTTTAATTTGCATGGCACACAAAGTTATGTTTTTGCATTTCTTCTCTTTGTAAAACTGTAAACAAATTAATGTCTTAAAAAGCCATAGGAGGAAGCTTAAATGTCAGATGAAGCAGAAATTCTTTTAATCCACTGTCAGTTTTCTTCCACTTCTGTAGTTAAACTATCATGTCCATTTTCTTATGTGAGTCAAAGCTGCATACACTTAGACTAATTGAATTATATTCAAATTAAATAGAAAGGGTAATGCACTTACTAAAAAGCTACGTTAGAAAAAGCTTGTAGTCATATTAGAAAGGTAAAATATCATGATGGACCCCAAATCCTTTGCTCAGGACAACTGCTTAACCGTTGGTGTTACCTACTGAAGGAACAACTGTATGTGACAAAAATGAGGAATGCCTTGGAGTTACTAGACATGTCATATAAAAACTCCAGAGGACAATGACAGGAACTTAGGTGTGGATTTGGTTAAATTACCAAAGTCAGAATTTAAGAGAGAGGGGGATAATGAAAGCACAATCTTGCTTTTATTATATCAATCTTGGTTTTCAATAACTTGGACAGTACAAGAATGACTCATGGAAGAAAAAAATGGAGTAAAATCCTGTCATCTCTGTGTGTGTGTGTCATCCATCCCCCCCCGGACACAGTGTAAAATTCCATACAGACAATGTTCCTGAAGCACATGAAGTGTCAGAAGAGTGGAAGATAAATAATACACAAACACATCCAAACCACTAGTTGGCTCTGCAACCTTTGCGGGAATACTGTGGCCACAGGGGCAGGGTGTTGGGGGTTGGGGAGGGTTTTGCCATGTTTTTTTCCAGAATGGTTGAACTAGAGAAATCTGAGCAAGCTTTTATGTTATGAAGTGATCTTGTACGTCTGTTGGGATAGTTTTTCTAAATAACAGATGTGGTTCATAAACATTATTAGAGACTGCAGCAGACAACAGAGATGGAAAAATAAAGTCTAATTCTGAATTCAGTCCAGTATACTTGAAGAATAACTACACAGAATGAGGTATATGAATGCTAGACAGAAATCATAGCAAGACCAAACTTATTCCCAGAAACATCCATATAAATACAGTTCAATCTATATTTTAAAAGAAGGATATACTCTTCCCTTCTGCCCTTCAGACTTCTTGTCAGTCAGGTGTAAAGCAGACATACAGATGGGCCCTTTAGCAAAGCCACTCAATTCTCAAACAAAATTTATAAAAATTTTTCTTGATAAATTAAAATGGAAGCCACTGAAGTGGTACCAATACTCTCAAAACAAATTTATCATTAACAGGAAAATTTAGAGCTTTTAGTGCCAAGAAGAACGTTTACCACTGTGATTGCCATTACTGAAAACTCTGAAGAGGGCCTATAACAGCAAGTACTTCTCTCAGTATTTCCAGGCATGAGTTATAATGACGTAATATTGTTCTGTTAGGACAACACTTCAAGTGCTTTCCTAACTCAGTTCAAATATACAGTTTATATTGAAATTAACTAAGCTACAGTTTTGTGCTGTTTGGTAGTTAAATATATAATTACTTCTGTATCTAAAGCTAGAAGTAAAAATGGCCAGACTGCTGACTTTATTTCCCTGCAACAACAAGAACTTTGGTTTTTGGAATACTGCATAAATAGAGATTAGACTTGTTCTGTTCAAATGCTTTCTGTATTAGATATATTTCTGCTCTCCACTTCCACCCTCTGCATTAACAGGGTGCTTGAAAGCTCTGTAAGTGCTAAAATGTTTGCAATACCATGTTTCAAATTGTAATTGAGGGGAAACAATGTTGTATTTTGAACTATACTGTAAGCTTTGCAAAAAACAAATTAAAATTAATTTTAAAAATATATCTGCTGTCCTTTCAGACCATCAATTAAATAATGCATTTTGTCTCTTATTCCCAGCTGGGAAACACAATGAAATTCAGCACTTTAATTTTCCTTTCTTGAATTTTCTTTCTTTTTCTTGGCCTGCTTTGCTGTGGGTGGCATAGGAATGCAAAACTTCCCAGTGCTTTTGTGTTACTGCAATATCACATACAGTGGCAATAAAGTCTAATGGTACCTGTTTATTCATGCTCTTTAATTTGGTTACAAAATAGCCACCACAGATCTCATACCTGATCTTTAGGTAACAGTAGATCATAAGTGCCAGAAACCTGCCTACGCTGGCTGTAGTTTTGTCAGCAGTCCTCAAGACATTTGACTAGAGACATTCTCATTAGGTTGGTCCTGGCAGATCCTTTCTGTGACAGCTCAGAGAGCCCTGAGATGTTGTCACCCTTAAAGTAACTCTGGTGTGTGATCAGCATTGCTGTATGCAGTCTGGAAGGTGTCTCAGGTAGGAGACACAGGCTCTGGCTACAAAACAGCTGGACAAACTTCTTCTCCTCTTAGGCTATCAGAAGCAGCAAAACTGCTGCTCTCCTATTCTGGCATCTTCCATTTCCAGGTGGTGCCAGCTGAAATACTTGTGAGTTTCTAGACCACACGGCTGGAGAAAAGCCAGGAGTGTTGGTTGTCTCCAGGTGTTGAAAAAGCAGCTAAGCAGCAATGCTCTCAAGAACAAATAAAAGCAAATGAGTGTAATAAGTAAGCGAGGGATCATTTGGTATATCATTGAATCATAGAACAGTTTGGGTTGGAAGGGACCTTTGAAGACCTTCTAGTCCAACCCCCCTGCCAGGGACAGGAACATCCTTCACCAGATCAAAGTCCCATCCAACCTGATCCTGAACACTTCCAGGGATTGGGCATCCACAACTTCTCTGGGAAACCTGTTCCAGTGTTTCACCACCCTCATCATAAAAAAAAAAAATCTTTATAACTAATGCAAATCTATTCTGTTTTAGTTTAAAACAATTAGTTTTTGTCCTGTCACTACAGGCCATGGTAAAAAGGCTTTCTCCATCTTTGTTATAAGCCTCCTTCAAGCATTGAAAAGGCATCAAAACTTCTCTGGAGCCTTCTCTTCTCCAGGCTGAACAGCCTGAACCCTCTCAGCCTTTTTGTACATAGGAGTGGTGTTCCTGCCCTCTGATCATTTGATAGCATGATTTCCTAGAAGATACAGCCATCCTTTTTTGTAGTACCGGAACACAAACTGTGGCTGAAGCCTGCATTCCTGTGGGTGTATAATAAGCAGTAGTGGCTTGAATTACCCTCCTTCTGCTGGAACTGCTCCTGGAGGTGCTTCCATCTACATCTGCACACAGTTTTAACCTTTGTCAAAGCCATTTTTGTCACTCTTATTCCCCTGTAAATTTATTATTATAAGTGTGTTTGGGAATACTTAATTCTATACACTTCACAGAAAAATGGGAAATCTCTCATAAATGTACCAATCTTTGTATTCTACCATGGAGTACCAGTGCAATGAATTTGAAAGTACAATATACTCTGTAACTCACTTACTATAGAAACCGAGATGTTAAGTGAAGTCCTGTCAAATCTGATAAAGAATTTTTTATTCCTATTTTCCCATGGTATTCCAAACTACCCCCATGTGAAGATCATTTTCTCATTTGCTCTACAACATTTTGCACTGTCCAGGACACTGTGCTTTGTGATTAATAGCAGAAGAACTTTTAAGATGACAGGCATACTAAGGACAAAAAATAGCATTGGTTTGGCTATTCACGTTTCAAGGTTTGTTAAGAGTACCTTGTTGAAGCTATCCAGTAGTAAGTACCCAGTAATCTCTTTTATTATCAAGTGAAGCATTTTAACAAATAATAAAAAAATTTCTTCCTAGAGATGTCTCTGTGTCTCAAGAAAAAATATAAGTAAAAAATATTGGGAAAAACTTTTGGGAATGCAACATTTTTCATTGATATTTCCTGTTCAATTTTGGCCTAACAAAATGGGTAGCAAACAGTCCTACGCATTAGTGCAGCACATTAGTGAGCAAGAGGACCACTGGCTTAATCCAGAGGTGTAAATTGTGTTCTAAACACACAACACATGAATGGTTCCTCACAAAATTTTACATAGACACAGTGCAAGTACTGTAGTAAGTAAAAATAAAAACAGAGGAGTACTATAAAATACTCACAGACATCGCGTTTTTGTGAACATATTTAAAATGTGAATATGCATAGTAATCCAAACACTTTTTATTCCAAATGTTTCTTATTCACTTTAAAGCTTCAATTCTGGCAAAGGAAAGAAGTAAGGGAAGTAGAAGTTACTCATAACTCTGCACTACCAACCCTAATCAACTCAACTTTGTACACAGAGAAAGGTTTTTCATAACAGTATTTTGCAATATTAATCCTACTCAAAAGGACTCTGCTAACCCTGTGGCAGAGTACAATATCAGAGGCATTTGCACTATTTCAGTGGCATCTAACAGAAGGGAAAGCATCATTTTAGTGGGAATACGCTAGATAATGCCTGGAAGAGGACATACACTACATCTGGATAGGAGCTGCAGCATTACAATGGCTGATGGGGTGGAAGAGGATGTTGTGGGCTAGCCCTTCTCAGGGAAAATTCTGAATCCAGATTCCCTAACAAGTCTGGTAGAGTTTTCTTAGCCTTCAGAAATGAATTATCTAAGAGAAAAAACTTGAATCTCAGAGTGGTAAATGAAAGATCAAGATTCTTTCTGTCCTCTGTGACTGAAGCCTGGTGAAAGGAAGGGGTTTCCAGCCCCAAATCCTTGAATGGGCAGCTAGAAAAGAAGAGTCTCTCATAGGATCAGTTTTGTGGGAAGCCAAGGAGATCAGCACACCATAGCCTGCTCTAGCAGAGGCACTGCCACTGGCAGGGGTGACTGAGGCACTGCAAACTGATCCCTGTGAGCTAAAATGCATTTAAACATGTCAGAGGAGTCAATCACCTTCGTTCTGGAGAACTGAAACCCGTCTCTCCAGATGACAGCTCAGTTATTTGGCACTCTCATCAGGCAGTCACTGGCTGCTGTCGAGATTCTGCTCATTTATTATTGAACAGAGGAAGAGAAGACTTCTGCTAAGCTTCTGGGAACAGATTGCAGGCTGTGTTACACATACAGACGTTCACACACTTGCAGGCACTAAAAATTTGCACTTGTAAAATAAACACCAGTACAACACTCAACATATGTACACTTGAGGTGTGTGTGTGTTATTTAAAAAAAAAAAAACAACAAAAAAACCCAACAAAACCAAACTTGTCCAAATTGAAGAAACAATGTTGAAAACTAGCAAGGAAATTTTGCAATACTACTGGTAATTATCCAAAGAGGTTATGAAAAAGCAAGCTCACTGACAACTGTTGGAAGCTGGTGGGAAGATGACACTGCAGAGATGAAGGTCAAGCCAAGTAATTATTCACCTAAGAATTTAACTTTTCACAGCTAAATTTGAAATTTTAACAACAACTGTTTTACTGTATTTAAATACAAATAAAAGTATATTATATTCATGAAGTTTGAAGAAATTCTCAGTTGCAGATCCGAAGCCAAGAAATATTAAAACTAACCATCTTTTTCCTTCTGCTTGTAAGCAGGATGTTAGGTACAAGGTGTCTATTCCCCTCTGATTTTAAAGCTTTTTGTGTTTTAAAGGATGAATAGACAGCCTACACATGGAGAAATGTAATTATTGCATGAGAAATCCTGATTTCCATAATTAGTCCAATACAAACTGCACGGTTTTAATTGTCCTTATAATATAGCTTGATTTGAAAGAAAAAATCTTATTTGAGATGGTACACTTAAGCAAGTACTTAAATTTAAGTGGGACTTCAGTACATTCTGATCTCCAGAAGAGCCTAAGTACATGCTTCTGTACTCCTGAATGAGCTGATTTCTGAACAGTGATCTCCCTCCTCTCCTTCCCTAATTCTGCCTTTTATTTAGCTCTATGATTCTGATATTGTCAATTATGCCCATTCCAGTAGACAAAATAGATCAGGGCTCACTTTATTGCCTTGAAGACTAGGGTCTAGCATCACTCATCTCTGTATACTTGACTTATTTTTCTTTCCAGAAAATTAGCCTGGTCACATCAACTGCCCATTGAGACGACCCTGTACCCTAGGCTCTCTCTCAAACCATACAGAGGCACTGGCTCAGCAAGTACTAGACAGCTAGAAGAAAATCACAAAGGGAAGTGTGCTAGTGGTTAAATATCATTCCCAATCCTGTAAAATATATCATGTTATGCCCCGGACAGATGCAGCATTAGGTCCTGCCTACGTGAACTATTAGAAAATTAATGGAGCAGCTCCCCTGCTCCATTTTCCTCTACATTCACAAATTTTCTATGCTTAACAGTAATGACAATCTGCTGAAAGAAAAATGTCATTGATTGAAAATATGGCTTGTATTCATGTGAGAGGCAAAAAAGCCCATCCTTCTCCACAGTTTCTGTTTGGATTGCTAGCATGGAAACAGAATTTCAGTGTTTTTGTGTGTTTGCTTCCCACACCTTTTCTCCTTACCTATTTAGCCTGTCTCCCTGCATTGCCAGTAAAATGCTGGCCCAAGAGAGAAAGGATGTCACTGAAGGCAGCTGGGCTGCATGCAGAAACAGGCAAGCCCAGTGTATTGCCTGTTGCAACACTCAAACGACAGCCAGACTATGCCTTTATTCCAATATTTGTGGATGAATACAGGCAAACTTTTAAAGAGTCTTCAGTCTGTACGGCACAGCCTTAGAAACACTAGTCCCTATCTAATAACAACCCATAAACACAAATCCAGTAGCCTAACTTACCTGTAAAGCTAAATTAGTTAGTCTGAAAAAAATTGACAACTGCCACTTTTCTGACAAAACAAGCTCTCAGCACTCCACCCCCACACTGAGAACAGAGAATAAAATGCTATTTCTGGGAGGCAGTTTCCAAGGTTGTTTAATATTCAGTGAGGATCTTCTTAAAGTTAGCTCATATTTTAAGAATTTCACAGCACATCTGTGCATCACTGCATGTTTTTAAGGGTTTTCTTGGGCACCGCAATGGTTCTTTCCTAAAGGCTCTTACTTGAAAAATTAAATTCAAGGTATTAGTTGTTCTTCCTCTGCAAACAATCTCCAAAGATGTATTTCTAAAAGAAATTACAACTATCCAACTGTTTTACAGTATACATTGACATGAGGTATGTTTGCTAAGAACTGCTGTTGAGAATGGTGTTCACAGATAAGACACTTTCAAGTTTTTTGCTTCAAACTTTCATTGAGATAATATTATTTAGTGTTATGAAATATAGCGTTCCTATATTGCAAGTGTCTTCTTGAAAGTACTTAGAATTACCAGGATGAGTTGTGACCATGAAACCAATGGTAAAACTTTCAGTGTCTTCCATGAGAAGATAGTTACGCCAACACTGTGAAAATATCAACCATCATTTTTTATTGAAACAAGGTCTTTCTAAAAGATATGAAATCACACATGAGCTTACGCTATTTCTATAATAATCCTGTAACAAAGTAATGGACAACAGCACACAAACAAAACTCTCCCCACACTAATGTCACATTGCAGCCTGGAGGGAGTTTATCTGATTTATAAACCTTTGGAAAAGTGGTATGAATATATAATTGAAATGTGACAGACTCCTAATTATAGAGGCAACAGTATCAGTCAAATATTCTCAACACAATAGCACATATAACTAACTTTGACAAAGCAATGGTGTTGTGGATTAATGTTGCTGACAATTCATATCCAGCTTACAGGGAATTCAAGATATTCTGTGATTTTTCCTGTCTGTGACCTTGTTAGGGTCCAACAAGATGATGTAACGAGGAATGGCAGTCATAACTAAGAACTTTCCTCATTAAGGCAATCCTTTCTATCATCAGAATCATTGAACATCTATTCATGTAGACTGCTATTTAATAAGAAAATATTGTAATAAAAATAAAACTCAGTTCATGTCTTCCAAGGGCAAAGGCCTCTCTCTGTGAAAGTCAAGACAATCTTATAGCAGTGACCTCAATATATACCTAAGAAATAATGCAGTTAGAGCAACTCAGGCAGCAGACAATTCTTGCATACCACATTTCTCAGAAAATAGCTATATTGCAAATAATCGCACAAACACATCCAAGCCGGCTGCCCACACTTTGAGTTAAAAGCCCCTTAACAAACCTTTGTATAACCCAGAAACACATTCCAGCCTGATGGTAGCTATTTTCTTAGATGAAGGAATCTGAGAGCTGTATGAATATAAGGAAGCCAAAAGCGCTGGAAGATCAGGGGCACAGTATGGCTGTCCAGGTTCTGGTCCCACACTGAGCATGGGAATTAGCTTGTCCTACACGGGGCACTCAATCCTCTTATGGTGACGTGAATTGTCAGAATTACTAGATGAAGCTTGACCTCCCAGCTAAGAAATTACTTGTACTGCATCCATTTCCTTATGCCACTTAAACACAGGCCTACCTGGCCACAAAGCCATGAACAGATCATTGAAGGAGTTTATTCTGGGCCTTCCCAGATGTGGGAGATTATTTGGTCTCTGACATAAAGGTTAACCTCTCCCCTCCCCTTAAAGCGGCTAGAGGGAAGAGAGATGAAGCCACTGTCAAGTGAGAGCAAATGCAGATAGCCAGCCTTCAGGGTCCCACTAACAAGGTAATGTAGAAGTGGAAGTGTTTCTGACTTCCCTCTTTTGGTGCATCTGGCCCCAGCAGAATAAGTGCAACTGACCTTGGAGCTGAAGTCCTTCCTCCCAGTGCACTCCATGAATAACAGGGACAAGACACAAAGCCATAGTGCCAATTCAACATAGGTGCTGAGAAGTGAAGCGAGGGAGAATGTCCTAAGGTCAGGTGGCAGTCTGTTGTGGATGGTTTGGAAATTGCACAGGGCAAATAATACACAGTAAGGGCACAGCTGGCTTGAGCCACAGTGTGAGTGGCCAAGCTGGATGGGTGCTATCAGTTTAATCACAGAGGCAAGATGCACTTGTACTGGTATCAAATCAGGGCTGCTCACCTGGGTGAAACACAGATACCTATGCTAGTACTCTGAAAGTGTATTTGTAGATCTATTAAAAGTGTTTAGTATCTCCTTTCTCTCCAACTTTAGTTAACATTTTACCACTATCTTGAATAGCTGAAAGACTGAATTCTAGATGTGCAGTTATGTATACTCCAAAGTAACTAATCAATGAATTAAAAGCCAGAATCCCTAGGGACAAAAGAAAAAAGGACTCTCAGCAGCAATGGCAATATTTGAATCCTTCACCCTAGGAGCAAGGAGATGGTTCTCTGGTAGCATCATCATCGCAACTCACCCCCTGTTGTCATTATTGTCTTTAGGTCTTTAGATCAACAGGATGCTCCCCCTGAAGAGTGACAGATAGGATGAGATGAAGTGCACACACTTTCATCACAGCGCAACATGTCATTTGGAAGAAGGATAACAGTATGCCTGAGGCTGAAAAAAACCCATTTTGTTACTTAGGTGACACCATACTGTACAAACCCACCAGCTTCACTTAAGCTTTACTCCTGACACCCTTCCCAGGCTTCTGCATTCGCTTCCACGTATGATCCTGATGAGGGCCAAGCTATGCCCACTTCTTTCCATTTATAACCACACCACCTCTATTTCCTGCCCCGCTGTGGCAAAATGGGATAGTCCAGCTCCAGAGCTAGTCTGCTATCACTCACTTGCCAGCCATACCAGAGGTACAGTTTTTTCACTGATCTTGGTTGAAATTAAATTTTAAATAGCCTAAGCACCAGCAGACAACATCTCTGCCTTGTTTCCAAATCCTCACAGGACAGCAGCACTGAGAGCTTTTTGTGACAAACTGTACATAAGCAGGATTAAAGACTGCAGCAGAATAACTGAAAATAGTTGAAAAGTAGCAACCTAGTGCTGCCTCACACACAAGAGACAAGTGAGGGAATGGGAAAGATGGAAAAAAATTCCAAACATTTTGTGTTTGGCCCTACTGAAAGTGCTCTGAAGCTGACATAATTTTCACTCATAACCAGTGTTCATTTTGATTTTCTTTTTAAAAAGAAAAAAAAAAAATTTTCCTCGAGCAGCCTAGTAAACATCAGCAATTCACTTTCAGTTCAAAAATCTCTTGGCATACAGTCAAATTGTTGCAGGATTCTATTATCTCTAATCATTAATCAATATAAGATTAAATAAAACACATAAGGCAGACTAAAAAGGCAGTTGTTTGTTTTTTTCTTAAAAAGGAACTTTTTTCAGTACATATACAAAATTATCATTGTACTACTTAACTACACTGTGCATGACCATCTAAAATCTTCCTTTAACCGCAATAATCAACTGTTTGATTGAGAGTACTTACTTTTCTACCTAAATATATAAATAAAAGGGGACTAACATGAGATGGGGTATAACTAGTTGAGGTATTTTCAGCAATTGCCACCAGAAATTCAGTTTTGTGAAGATGTAAATGAAGTCTGCTTTCCCAAATTTTAAATGTTACTGTAAGAAAATTAAGACATTTCAAAATTTAGCTATTCTTGTGAACCAGAGCTTGCGTGTCCACGTTTGTTAGACTGAGGGCATCTTGGTTTAGCATTTACTGAAACATATGCTGTGCCCTGGTAAAGTAATGGGATTCCACAGTGATGAAGTCTTTGACAACTCATTCCAGCAAAGAACTAAGTACATGATTTTTCCATGTAGAATGTCTGTAATTGCCTTTTTATGTTGTAAAAATACAGACATTTTCTGGAAGTATTTTAAATATAAGCTGAAATGTATATTAAATTAAATTCAGCAAGATGGCTATGACCAGATAAATAGGATTAACTGTTGCCTAGTTCAATAAAGCAGTGAATTTACAAAAAAAAAAAAAAAAAAAAAAAAAAAAGAAATCTTTATTGGAAAGAAAAAAGATTACACAAGGTGCTATTGATAGCAGCTTTATCAGAATGTTGTGGTGAGGTTGGCATATAATATTTGGCTAATAGATTGATAAGTTTTGAGGTTGGTATTTGAGTATGCAGAAATGACAGATTTATGATCAGTTATTTAGTTACATAATATTTATTTGTTGAAATTCAAATATATTCACCACAGTAGGCTTGGTTATGCCTTATTCAGCAAAGTTCCCATCCCTCTTACAAAGAGAAAGACTGGGCCCACAGAAAACAAAATCTGTTTTGCATGTCATTATGCACATGATTAATTTTACATACCTGAGTAGTGCCAGCAAACTTACTGCACTGTTTGGATGATGAAATTCTAACACAATGTGAGACACTGGTGCTACTCAACACATGATTTTTAATTAAAATTACATTTCCTAACTCTTATTTACTGGAGTGACTCAGCTTCAGTTGTGTGAGTACCCTTGGTGTACCACATCTTTCTGTTTCAATTTAGATAAAGTGTGTTAGACCCAGAGAGTAGGAACCAGAACAGACAGTGATAATTTTTGTGTTCTTAAAATCTATCAACCTGAAGGCCTGATTTTGCAAAAGATCCTCGTGTACAAGAGCAGTAGTATTGACACCACAGCCAGATTTGAATATGCAGCTCCATCTTTCCCCACCTGCAGGCTGAAATGAACATTCATCGTGACTCTTAACACTTATTGTTCCTTGTGTCTAATTTTTATGATAAGCATTTATTATTGTGAACTGCAATTTCACATTTATTTTCTAACAAAGTAATTAAATGTACAGTTTAGCTGTAATATTTATTTTTATGTTATACAATATCATAAAAATGTTATACATAGCACCATCTGTTGGCTAAGATAGCTATAACACATGAAAAATAGTTTATGCAGATTAGATAGAAATGAGTATAGCAACAAGAAAACAGGAAAAGGACCATAAAAAATTAGATGACTAAACTGCATACTAAAATTATCTTACACGCACCTTTTTCTGTAAGTTGCAGAATATATTTGCAAAGTACACTTTTAAGGCTGCTGAAATCAGGAATTGCTGACATTTTTGGGGAAAAAAAAAAGATGGGTATGAAAAAGCTATTAAACCTAACTTAGTGTAAACTGATAAACAGTAGTAAAGAGAAAGTGATAAATTAATTCACCTGCAGCATCACAGCTCATTGTGTGCTCTAACATCAAGCTTCTGCAGATCCTTAGTGCTCTCAAATGGCAAAAGAAACATGAGTAGTAGAAAAATGGTGGTGTTTTCTGCTGTCACACACCTATCTGGAAATTTTCTGGGGCAGAATTGTGTAGTTCTCCCATGCACCCACACTGACAGTCTGTCAGGCAGGCTGCTCCACGAGGTGTTGTCCTTTTCTGAGGTTCAAGTTACGTCGTGCGTGTGTGCATGTATGCATGCGTGTGGGTGGGCATGCAAGCAATCTTCTCCAATGCTGGGTTTGTGTTTATATAAAGGCCAGCCACAGCCTGACATACTTGACAGCATCTCCTCAGCATGAGACGCACTGTGAGGAGGAAGGCTTGGCGTGCTAGCACTGTATCAGTGCCACCTTTCCCTTGCCTTAGACAGCCTGATGCCTCCTACAGCTAGCTTTGCATGCTGGTCTGGATGGGAACTTGGGTGGGCCTGGTACAGCATTTCTGCACATGGCCCATCAAATCTCCATCTGACTGTGTCCTGCTGGTCCTGGAAACTACTAGCAAAAGCAATATGCATATCAGTACACCAAGGCTGCAGGAAGGTGTCTGTCATCCCCTTGTGTAGTATATGTAGCTGTACACAGCAGGGCTTGCTGAGCAATCAAAAAATGCGGTGACTTTTGCCAGGCAGTTCAGGGAGACAGACAAGCAGTGGTATCTAAAAAATTCTTAAAAACTGTTATGTACACCTTTTTGCTGGTCCAAGCCAGGTGGTGAGAAGAGTGGACAAACTTTTCATTGTCCAAAAAAGAAATTGCAATACTCCATTTCCCTGTGTTTAGACCAATGGATCTTGATATAAAAAAATCAAGGATGTTGTCACACAGACATTAATGAGACAACTGAATTAGACCTTACATCTAACAAACAGCTGTCTTTTTATACAAAAACAGATAGTAGAAGAAATATTTGTGAGTTAAGAAACAGGAGCCATATCTCTGTCAGGAATATCCATTCTTAGGTCTCCTGATATCAGATCAAAAAGGCTGTAGCTGCCTTGCACAAAGCACCAATCTGATAGAAACCCACACTGTGAGTTCAAATTCTGTCAAAACATTTTGACATGTTAATTTCATGCAGGCAGGCTCCTTTGTGTCTGATGAGCTCCATAGCTTGTTTTGTCTAATTCAACAGAAATGCAGTCATGCATTTGGTCTGGATCAGTTCAGAAGTGCTGGATGACCCAGTATCATGGAGATGAGGCACTAATGATTTGGGACACCTTAGCTTCAAGTACCTTCTGCAGTTAACTCAGGCAGAAACTCAGGACTACTCCAGAGTATGCACATTTCACTCCAGGCTTGCTACCCTTGTGGGTAAGAAGGAATCCGACATTCTTTCAAGACCTGATGTAACATATTTTACCTCCTCTGGCTGCCCCTCCACAGGAGCAGACGAAGTCATAATTCCTTCCACCTGCCACTGTGAAGGAGACACATTTGCAAAGCTCTTCATTCATGGAGCAACAAGCCTAATCACACCTAGTCCTATGTAGAAAGTCTAGGTGCAATTATAGCAATAAATGCAACTTTTAATGATGTACAAGACATCAGTGTTTCTAATAGTACTTTTTTTCTCCAAAAGCTACCAGGAAGAGTAAGGATTAAATGAAGCTCAGGACTACTACATTCATTGCACAAGGCTACAAGGGAATATCTTAATATGATCATACTTATAAAGAAAAAGCATTTACTAAAGTAGGTTCATTACATTATTTTGTCCACTCTTGAAATCTGGAAAATTACCGAGGACGTTTCTGAGAGCAACTATAAGACTAATGTTTGTTGTTTTGAGAAGCTCATATGGGACCCGATAAGTTTCTGGGATTTGCACTTTTTTGTAATGTTACAAAACACAACTGAAAAACCCACGAAGGTTATTCTGCTGGGAAAAGGTTCTTCACTGATAATAGAAACAGCAAGAGGAAACATACAGCACACTGAAACTTACCTTTGATTTTATAATAACACTGTTCACATTTGTCAATAGATTGAAAAGTTACAGTGCATATCTATACCATATCATGGAAATCAATCAGTATGTGTCAGGGAACAGTTGTAGCCCAAAATAACCTTTAATTCCCCCACATTAGTTAACACAATGCAGACAAAACAATCATACTTTTCTGTCCTTCTTTCTGTATTCTGGTCTGCTCATCCACTAGAACAAATGGATTTCTGTACTTATCTGCCCTGGCAAAATGCATGGAAACATGAATCATTTAGGTTAGCATTTCCTGGCACAAATGAAACAAAGAATTGTTTTGCCTTCCCACAGTCCTAAATGCTGAATACTGGTGAATAAGTCAGGTGAATCAGGGAGAAGATCTCTGGGAGTCTTGCTCAGATTGGTTGGTACCTTGCACTGCCAGTTCATCAATGTGAATTTGAGGACACAAAACCTTCCCCGTGGATCTATGTGGGGCCTAACTTGCAGTCTTTCCTCCTGTTGGTCAGAGAACATATAGCCACTAGTGCATTTGGTTTTGCTGTGTAAGAGAAAGGCAGGGTGTGTTTTGAGACAATGGCAGGTAAGCGAACTTTACTTATTATTTCTTTTAGGTAGTTTATGTGTAAATTAATTTTTAATCCATCTTTATACACATGAAGAAGATAAGTGAGATCCAAAAAAATTTATAACTGTGGTGTTTTCTTGGTTCACATTTTGTGGAAGAGGGTGTGCACAGCCACTGCTGCACTGAGGCACAGGGAAGAGGGACAGGAAGGCAGGAAGCAACAGCTAAGTCAGCTAGAAAGGATCAGGAAAAACCAACAAGTATCTCTCAGTATAAAATTATGCTGGACCAACCTGGGACAGTGGTTAACACAAGATAGCTTGACTTTAGTAAGGCTGCTGACACTGGCTCCTGTGACTTTTCATCTGGAAGCACCTGCATACTGGTTAGACTGGTGTGCTCTTTTCCAGGTAAAACCTGGCTGGATGGCCGAGCCCAGAGAGTTGTGATGGATGGAGTTAAATCCAGTAGGCGGCCGGTCACAAGCTGTGTTCCCCAGGGCTCAGTTCTGGGGCCAGTCTTGTTTAATATCTTTATCAGTGATCTGGATGAGGGGATCTAATGTGCCCTAAGTAAGTTTGCAGATGACACCAAATTGTGTGGGACTGTTGATCTGCTCAAGGGATGGGCCAAGGCCAATTGTATGAGGTTCAACAAGGCTCAGTGTCAGGTCCCTCACTTGGGTCACAACAACCTCATGCAATGCTACAGGCTTGGGGAAGAGCAGCTGGAAAGCTGCCTGGTGGAAAAAGACCTGGGAGTGCTGGTCGACAGCTGGCTGAATATGAACAAGTGGTGCACTCAGTTGGGCAAGGGGGGCAAGAGCATCCTGGCTTGTATCAGCAATAGTGTGGCCAGCAGGAGTAGGGAAGTGATCGTAACCCTGTACTCGGCACTTGTGAAGCTGCACCTTGAATACTCTGTTCAGTTTTGGGCCCCTCACTACAAGAAAAATGTTGCATTGCTGGAACATGTCCAGAGAAGGGCAATGAAGCTGATGAAGGGTCTAGAACACAAGTCTGATGAGGAGCAGGTGAGGGAACTGGGGTTGTTTAGCCTGAAGAAGAGGAGGCTGAGGGGAGACCTTTTTGCTCTCTACAGTGACCTGAAAGGAGGGTGTAGCGAGGTGAATGTTGGTCTCTTCTCCAAAGTAACAAGTGATAAGACAAGAAGAAATGGCCTCAGGTTGTGTCAGGAGAGGTTTCTATTGGATATTAGGAAAAAAATCTTTGCTGAGAGAATGGTCAAGTGTTGGAATAGGCTGCCCAGAGAGGTGGTGGAGTCACCATCCCTGGAGGTGTTCAAAAAACAAGTCGACATGGCACTTTGGGACATGATTTAGTAGACATGATGGTGTTAGGTTAACGGTTGGACTTGATGATACTGGAGGTCTTTTCCAACCTTAATGATTTTGTGATTCTGTACTCTAATGTTAATAATGAATGCCTCAATATCCGATAAGAAAAGGGTTTGTGAAGCCTGGTGGAGAGGAGTTAAGCATGATGTAATAGGCTGCAACTACTTTGCACAATTTAAAAAAAATTAAAGAGTCAAATTTCTTAGTAGGGGCTGACACCATAACAAGAGGGAAATTTCAGCTTGGGAGGGTCAGATTGAACATTAGGAAAAACCTTTTCCCTGGGAAGGATACTGCAGCACTGGTCACTGAGAGACACTGTAGTCTCCATCTTGTTCAAGACTTAATAAGATGGAAGCATAGTGTTGGCAGTTGTCCTGCTTTGAGCAGCAGGTTGGACTTCCAACCAATGTTTCTGTCATTCTCTGGTCTCACATGAGCTACAAAATTGGCATGACCATATGACAGCAGTGAGGAGTCATTAAAACTGACCCAAATTCACTGGTGAAATTCTGTAATGTTATTATTAATCTGTTGACACACTAGAGTCATTATTATGTTATTATGAATAGCACTAAAAGAAAAAGAAAAGGGAAACCACTTTTTTTTCTTACCCTTCCAAACACTTAGATCCATCATCAGAGCTATATTGGAGGAAGATGTGGGCATGCTAAAATTAGTAGCTCATCAACACTGGACAGATGCACTGGAAAGTGGGCAGCTTTAGCAGTTTATGGTCTGTCCAAGAGTATCAAGGACAGTCTGTCCAGATTCAGTACACAATACAATGAACAGTAATAGATGTAATAGGTTAAATAAACCATCTTCTATGTCTTATTGCTTCCTTATCTCCCTTACAAATCATAAGAATTGCTGTCATCCAAATAAAAGGCCAGGATCTGACAGCAATAATGGTGATTGCTTTCAAACCCCCACCATTGTTTGCATTATGCTCCAGCCACCATACAACCATTTGCATACCCTGACCGGAGAGTGGATGTAAATTGAGCAAACCTCTATTTTTTGGGAAGGTGAAAAATCCATTATTGGTTTCTATTTTTGCTGTGCTGGGCAGTTCTGCTTCATTTTCACTGTTCAATGCAGTGTGACTAAAAATCTGTACCCTGCAGAAATCTTTCATGCAGTAGCTGAGCTTGATGCATTTGTGCTGCTCTGGCAGCAGTAAGAGCAGTGAGCAGAAAAAAGTGGCAGGGGTGGGAGAATTGCAGAGCCGCAAGGTATACTATATATTTTCCCCTGATACCCTCTGACTGTCCCAAACCTGAAGTTCTTGGCCATTCATCCATACCTGAAAGGAGCAACGGTTTTTCTGCTGCTCTCTTTAAAAGCAGCATGTTTGTAAGTGGGGACAAAGTGACCAGGCACCCATTTATGAGGCTTATGTTGCTGCCTCTTTGCTCAGGTAAGCAAAATACAGAAACTGCTATGAGTGTTTGGAGGACAGGAGGATGGTCCTACAAGCAGATAAGGACACAATATGGTTTGTTTTTTTTTCAGATATGATTCAGGTTTGTTGCACTCTTAGATTTTCCTTCCACTTATAGTTTTAGAGCTAATTTCAGATGTGAAGGCAGGGAAGGATCAACCCAAGTAAAGCCTGAGAATGAAGCCTTTGAGGGCAGTGTGAGTGGAGAGAAGAGGCTGCTTCCCTGCTGGGCTAACAGTTGCAGGTAGGAAAAGCCCAATACTGTCCTGCCTAGATTCACGACTGGGATGTTCCCAGCCAGTCAATTGCTTACTGATGCCATGATAACAGTAGACTTTGAAGAGGAATGTGTGAGTACAGGTACTCATCAGGAACAGCTAGACTCCTTTCTTTATTTTTTCCAGAAATCCTTTGGTATAGTGAACACTGGCAGAATCTGGTTTGATATGGTTTAAAATATTTAAACTGAGACTGCTGGGGAAGTCCTTGGTCACCCCTTGTACTTTCTATCTGCTTCCTGTCACTACTCCTTCAAAGAGGCAAGCTATAACTTGTTATTCAAAGAACTAGAGAAGCCTCATAAATGGGAAAGGAGCAAGAGAAAGTATTAGCCTGTAAATACTGGCTTAGCTAAAGTTACATAGCCAATCACATAGAGGTACTTCAACAGTAGAAGACTGGGAAATAAGCTCCCATCCTCCCAGGACCTGTGAAGCTTCTAGCAGCATGGAGCCCAAGCTCAAGTGCCATACTGTACAGCCTAAGGACGTGATGTCTGCATGGTCTGTAGCAGCAAGATTTGAGTTCAGGCCAGCCCTGTACCTTGTTTTGCTTTTTCCACCTGATGGAACCAATGGACTTTCTCTAAACCTGAAATGGTTTTTGGCTATCACAGCACTACTGTCTCCTGAGTAACATGCTGGTGTAGTTGCAAAAGCTTAGGAGCTCGTTTGTGGAGGCAGAACAATTAAAGTTACAAAGTCAATTAACACTACTGAAAAAGGAGGAGGTCTTTTACGTTTGCAGCAGCATATATAAACAAGTAGCACAGGCTGGAAGAGAGGATGTGATGGTGGACATGAGCCACCCACATGCCCCTGCTCCTGGCTGGGAGCTGTGCTGACAGCACCTCCTCCTTTCCATTTCTCTTTCCCCTGACTGGGAGCTGTGTGCTGAGGCTCCTGCTCGTGAGTGAGCCAGATGGAAGAGGTAGGGGAGTGCGTTACAGCAAAAGTGATTCCCAGTAGCAGGCCAACTTTTGCTTTAATTATTTGCACAGTCTTCTCATCTATTGTTTTATCTAGAAGGCTGAAATGCACAGGACATTGTGTCATGTATCTTGTCTAATTAAAAATAAATTGGTGCTAGATAGCAAATTTGCTTGAGAATACCTTCCATTTGTTCCACTATGTGTGTATATGATTTATACTTTACTTCCTAAGCCAAAAAAACGTTAGTTTTCTCTGAACATCTGGCTGGCATCTGTGAAATCTGCAGTATGCATCATTAATCAGAATATCATTGTGAGGTTTGCTAATGACAGATAGATAGGGTAAGTTCACTATATTAATGTAGCAATGCTCACCGGGGTACTGCAAAGCTACAGTTTTCTGTACACTTGAAAAAAATAATTGCTTTATTAACAGCCTAGAGTGAAGGGTGATATTTGTACTTAACAAAATCATCTAATGAACATCTGTCTTCATTCCTCCTACCTTGCTTTGTACAAAGTAGATATCATATTCTTAATTTCCTGTCCTAAGCTGTTGCTCACTATTAATGTCCTAGTAACTTATGTTTATGTGGATATATATTACATGTGCATATGTGTATATATATGTGTCTCTCTCTCCACATATATACATAAACATACACATTTGTATACACCTTGTTCCTGCTAAGCCTAAGACTCTAGAAGAGATGTCTATTATAAGGCTATATATATATACACACGTGTAGTACCTTAGCTATAATTTATGTATTATTAATTCTGAGTGCGTGCCTGTACATGTGTATATAAAAGCACAATAATCAAATATTTTCCTCTCTTTCACCTCCTCCCATGTCTTTGTTAACACACCAGTTATATGTAAGGGATCCTTTGACTCCAGAAGGGTCAGGGCAATAAATTTACCATCTAATATTCCTGATAGATCTGATTTAGTTAGTTGAAAGACCCTCTTTTCCAAAATACATGTTGTTTGATTTATTAACCAGTGATCAAACCTAATATGTGCTTAAATTTCCACTGGAAATGATGAGCTGAATGCAGTGCTCCCCTCCTATTAACACCACCTAGAGATTCTTATGAGGTTTTTCTGATATATGATTATCTCTTATACCATTAGAAGAGATGGTCACTTCTTTACGTATATATAAAATGGCAACAATTTCTAGTTCTACAGCAAGTGAACCAATACACTTTGGGTGAAATCAGAGGACATAGCTAGAGGGTGTTGGCAATGTGTTTCACACATGGAAAATCAGCTCATTTTCTGCCATTTAAGAGAGCTATGGGAAATGTATTTTAGGCACACTTCAAATAAGTGACAACATAAACTGTGTTTGAAACATAATTAGTAAATTTCCCACTTTTCACATGGCAGAACACCTGGTTTAAGTATTTCTTCGTCTTATCTTACCAAGGTTTTAAAAATCAATTTCTTTTACAATTAGTTTCTCTATTTTAAACATAAAAGCTTTCCTTCTCACACATGGACATGACTATTATCAGTTAAGACTCCATCCAGAAACACTAAGGAATTAGAGGTAAATTGGTGGTAGGGATGTATTTTGCATTAATTTTCTTGTTGGATTTTAATGCCAAGAAAAATCAATTGGGTTATAATTGGCTCTAACTGGCATTCACACAAGATGGACCTTTCTCTCTTTACCTGAAGCCAAGTAGCTCTCAGAAAAAGGTATTTCTTCTCAATATTTGAAATTGTCAAGGAAAATCTAATCTGCACCATAGTTTACAATCCCTGATGAGGAGGAAATAGTTGGTGGTTGGAAGATAAATAACAAAGAGACATCACGTACTTATCTTTTATCTCCAGAATTAGTCCCCACACTTCACTACATTTCACACAGTTGTTTTTTCTAAATAAGCCTTTTCTCACAAAGATTGTTTAGTACCCAAGCTGGTTAGTTCAGGGATCACAGTGGTAGAAGACACTACTCCCTGTCACTCCAAACCTGATAGTGTTGTGTGTCCTTTATGTTCACAGGAGACTCTAAAGGGCAGAGAATACCTTCCTTCATAAAACCTGCTAGTCCTTCACCACAGGTGAACACGAGTATCTGCAGTGTTATTTAGGAATCTGATAATACCATCCTTTCAATGGAGCTAATGAAAAGACTGAGAAAAACTTCTGATAGGGCCTCTGTATTTCTGTTACTGAAACCTAAAACTGCAGTGACTCTCTGAGTGATAATTATGCCATTTTAACGGAAATGTCAGAAAGCAATGCTAGGTATGAGCTATCTGCTGTGGTTTACTCCAGCAAGCAGCTGACCACTACACAGCCGCTTGCTCATTCCCTCTTCCCCCTCAGTGGGATGGGGTAAAGAATTGGGAAAAAAGTGAAACCCATGGGTTTAAATGAAGACACTTTAATAAAAGAGCAGAGGAAAATAATAATAATAATAATAATAATAGTAAGAGAACATACAGAATATAGAAAACAAGTGATGCTCAGTGCAATTGCTCACCACCAATGCCCAGCCTATCCGAAGCAGCGATCCCTCTCCCCTGTCCAACTTCCCCCAAGCATGACATCGTATGGCATGGAATAGCCCTTTGGCCAATTTGGGTCAGCTGTCCTGGCTGTGCCCCCTCCCAGCTTCTCGTGCAGAGCATGGGAAGCTGAAAATGTCCTTAGCTGGTGTAAGCACTACTCAGCAAAAACTAAAACATCAGGGTGCTTTCAACATTCTTCTAGTAATAAATCCAAAACACAGCCCTATGCCAGCTACTAGGAAGAAGATTAACTCTATCCCAGCCGAAACCAGGACACTATCAGAAGCAGAGAAAAGGTGTAACAACACAATGATCAGTTAAAAAAGAAGCCTATCATTAGTCTGGAGTATCCCATACATCATATCCTGAGGGAAAAGTTGCTCCAATAAAGAGGTTTTGGTCTGGGTGATCCCAAAGAAAAGGAGTTTTCTGTTTGCTTTCTCCCTCCTCTCACTATCCTTCAAGCACTAACCCACAAAAACTATGGAAAAAATATGTAATGATACCGTGAGGATGGCTCATGACTAGCTTAAAATAAATGGAAGTTAATTTTTGTTTCTGGAAATTTGCTTATTTGTATTCCAGCATATAAGCAAGTTAATCTGAAGTGTGTGGCTAAGCTATTGCTACATATAAAGCTCTGTGCTGTTGTTTGGCTAAGTGTAAGTAGGCTGAATATCTGTGGTGATGCAGAATCATTTATTAGGAGTTTATAGCTTTCTATCCCTTTATCTCTAGGTGTCAGTTACGTGCCTCAGCTGTCAAATTAATTTCAGATGTTCTTCCAAAGGCTTGCTCTGGTTTCCTGGTGATTTATACTGACAATTTATTAGAGTATTGGACTTAGAAATGCCTCTTTTCTTGGACAAGGAATCAAGGAGGCAATGAAATGAAGCTAGTGGCCGATTTCAATAAAGCAGAGATTTTTACAAGAGGTGTATAACTCTATGCCAAGAAATCCTTTCTCAATAAACTAAACATTGGTCCTTATAACCTTTCATATCCTCACATTAAATTCCTCTTGTTCCATATTTTCTTTGTGAGCTAGTGGTAAAATACACGTGCTCTCTACTATAAACTACTATTTTGATAGATGAATGTTAAAGATATTGCCTTGGCAATGGTCCTCTCAAAGTTATTATCTTTAAAATTTGAGCATGTAACCCAAGTAATGGCAAACGAAGAATCTGCTGGCTCTGCAGAATTGTAACCGTTTACGAAGACAGAAATCTAGTGTGGATGGTTCTTAGCATACAAGACATGTCAATGTTTGAAAGTAATTTTTGAAATAAACAATCATTATTAATCTAATTGCTACTAGCACCTTGGAAGTAGTCCATCCCCAAATCCAAAACTAAACGTGAAGTGCTATAAGAAATTAAATAATAGGTACTAAAGACTGCCAACAGAAGATTTTCTTGGTTGTCTCAAAAATATGGGGCAATGGAAATAGAGGATTAGTCTGAAGTTTTGAACTCATCTCTGTCATTTCCTAATCTCTAGGCTGTCATACACCAAAGCCTTACCTTCCTTAATTAGCTGAATAATTAATTACTATCTATCAGTAGCAAGAGCAATAAAAAGTAGCATGTTAATTTTAGAGAAGACTAAGTGGGATGGGACACCAAAGGCTGAGCTCCTTGATCCACTCAATCACTTCTAATATTATGTCATGAAGTTATAATGCCAAAATGCACACTGGATAAAGGTGTGTCCATGCTTATTTCTCTAACTTTGTAACAGCTGTTCTAAATCCGTGGTTATGAATCACCAATCACAACCCATTTTACAAAATGAGTTAACCGGATATACTGGTGTGATATTTATTTAACATTTTCCCTGCCCTCTGCTAGAAATCCTTGTAGCTTTTAGACATATGCAAGTAAGTTTTGGGGTTTCAGGAAACTCTTGGCACTTGTGGCAATTCAGTGTTCTGTGGGGTCTGTAGGAATTGTCTTTGCCTTTGAAGCACCAGCTGACAACTTCGCCAGAAATTGTCCTGATTTTCTTGTCACAAGACCAAGCAAGACTCCTTCTTTGACTCACTTGAAAACATTCTCAGATGGACATTGTAGAGATCTGAATCCTTAAGCAGTACAATCCACGTTAATATGGATTTCTTTGTGCAATACCACAAAACACTTTCCTTACTGAGTGCAACCACCTGCTGCTTCTGCAGTTGCAACCAATTTAATGGTTTTGTATTTTGAAGTGCAAAAACAAAAACAAAGATTGAATTTTGAAAAGTCTAAATATGTTTATTAGTCGTGAGGACTAAGTCTGAGCAGAAGGGAATAGAAATACTCAGTAATAGAAGAAGTGAAGGTGAATAGTAAGAATTCATGTACATAAAAAGCTTTTGGAGTGTGGTATGAATGTATTAGTTAATATATGAGATAATAAATATATCGGTGATAATTAGTATATGGTGAATATTAATATGCAGGGAGAGATGAAGCTCAAAGAAAAGTGTTCCTGGCTGCAAAAGAACACAGAATGAGGCAAAGAAGTAACCTTTCTGTGTGGAAAAGGGTTAATGAGTGTGCATGTGAATGGCTGCCTAGACCCTACCCTACAAGTCTCATGGAAAAAGAGCAGTTTAGGAGACTTTTGTTTGTTTGTTTGTTTGAAGAGTTTCTTTTGGGGGCTGAAACCATAATTTATGGTTTTAATTTAAGACTGCCAGGAAATTATCAAAGCTCATGAAGTATTTTTTATGAAGAAAGATCTTCTAATGCCTCATTGGGATGCCTCAAGTTAACATTTCTTTTATGAAACTCTTCACTTACGCCCTGCTGCCTTTGCCCCTTTCTCACCCACATATTCTGACCAAGTTAATATCTGACATGGTCCAAACCATTGTTTCTCTTCCCAAAGCAGGTAGCATGGAAATAAAACTGGACAGTGTAACCTAAGGTTCTTGACGAGATATCGACAGGATATTGCAAGCGACTGCAAGGTATTGCTTTAACGTTCAGATACCTCTTGTGGCAGAGGTGGGGAGAGGACAACTGGGGGTGACTGCTTACACCAGATCTCCAAGACCCTATTTGTTCCCCAGCCAGTCATGCCTGTCTAGCAGCAACTGAGGCCAGCAGCCCCTTCTTCACCCAGTATTGCACACAGCTCCAAAAGACCCAGGTTGTCTTGGAAGTGCCAATATCTGTCTTGAGAGGAAGTCTAGGATTCAGCCATGTATCCCTCACCTCTACAGGGGAAAGGGCCCGAGGTGAGCCACTCACTCACCTGTTCATGCCACCATTAGTTCTAAAACTGAAATTTATGCTTTTCTTGGAGAAAATATGAAAGCCTGTGATTCAGACTTTGCAGACTGAGTTGAAAAATATGGCATTTGCTAGTTCTGGAAAATTGATTTTTCAGCATAATGTTCCTTAATATATTTTGGCCTGCAACTCTAGTATTTATACCGCATTTTGCACTGCTGTCATTCAAACACTGCTGTGAATGCTCAGTCTAAGTTTGGTTCCCAAACAAAAGTGTTGTATGACCTTGTTAACCTAGTTTCTGCTCAGAATTAATATTAGTGTGATGACTTGAATTATCTCCCCAGATAATCACAATATGGCATGCAATTTTGAATGTCATGTTTGTTTGACTCATGGGAAATGGAAATAAAAAATTGCCTGGAGCATTGTGAATGCAAATATGTTACCTCTTTGGCAGTGGTCACTTTATATTACATTATGACAATGTTATTAAAGGCATATCAAAACTGATTAAACATTTTCATAGGATTCTACACTCTTTGCCAAATTCTGCTATTTTAAATGGGCATTTTACATAGGATTGCTGACAGACCTTTTCCTGGAGTGAGTGTGGCAGAGAAAACTAGTTGTATAAACAAACTTCAATCACTCATTAGGGAAGAAATTAATCATGAAATTAATTATGAAGTCACAACTGTGTGTATCCTTTTGATTAAAAGCAAACATAATTTTTGATAAGAATTCTACTATACCTTGAAACCTCATTCAATAATGAAGTTATATTGAGTTAAAGAGTTGTAAAGATTAAAATCATGTTTTGAAAATGGATAGATATAATTTAGTAAGTTATACTAAATAAGTGACATTCAGTTGGAAGATTCCATGATAGATTTAAATGATTTAAAAATAAAAATATTTCTGTGCCATTCTGATAGCTTTGTTAGCTCTTGTTTAAATTTTCACTTAGCATCTAAGAAATTCAGTTTTTCCATCATACACTTGCACAATGCTGAATCAGCATACATTATTTCTGAGCATAGGTAGCTAATCTTGCTGTCAAATACAATAATTCAATTGCCTAGGCTTTTATGTAAAATTAAATTGTAAATTTTTAATACATTTGAATTATAAAAATGCTATTTGTTTTGGGGTGATCACTGGTGTTGCTCTGAAATCTTGCTAGATTTACTACAAAATGATATAGTGCTGTAAGTGTAAGTCTGCACAGTTATTAAAATCTTTGTGAAATTAGTAAGACCTGAATTTTGATTTCTAAATTATCATCAAAATATGTAGTAAGAATATATACTTGTTGATACATGCTGGTTGTCTATATGACTATTGTGAGAGTATAGGCAGTTTCCACAAAACATGTCACAGGCAAGACTATAATCATGAATATGTAGGGCTGGGAGGAATGTGAAAACAGCAATGAGACTATTTGGAACATGATCCAATTTTACATGCACAACCCACTGCACAGATTGGTCTAACTTGTTCTGAAAATTTTTCAGGGGAAAACATCCACGGCTTCTGGGTATCCTGTAACTGTTTCACCTCTTTAAGAGTTGAGTATTTGTTAAGACCTATTTTGCAAATTAAGCCTTTATCTTCTATCCTTCTGTGCAGAGAACAATTGAACATTCCACCATTGAGATATTTTTTTCTGCAATGGAATATTATCACAACACACTATGTCTTGTACTTCTCAGTTGGTTGTCTGAATAAATGATAAAACCCATCCATTAACCTTTTGTCAAAGGATGTGTTTCCTAAACATTCACCATTCTTAATTCTCCTGTCTGGACTCTCTCCAGCTTGTTTACCTCTTTCATATACAAATTGTTAGTGCACCACAGAAATTTGGGGGGAGGGAGGGAAGACAGAGGTGTATAAACATCACCATACCAATGCAAGTTTAGCATGCCGTTCCCTCAAGATCCTTATCTGAAGCATTCTAACTATTCAGCAACTTCACAATATGGATTTCTACTCCAAATTACAGAATTTTATCTCAGTGATCTCAAACTCTTTCTAATCTCTGTTACTGTATGTCTTCAGCTTTATTTCTGAATTGAGGATCATAGAATAATTGAGGTTGGAAGGTGCCTCTGGAGGACATCTACTCTGGTCTTACGCTTAAAGCACAGCTACTTCTGATGTGGGAGCAGGTTGCTTGGCACCTCGAGTGGTTAAAGTCCCCTGTGGTGGCTTGACCCTGGCTGAATGCCAGGGGCTCACCAAAGCTGCTCTATCACTCCTCTCTTTAACCGGACAGAGGGGAGAAAAGTAAATCAAAGGGCTCATGGGTCGGGATAAGGACAGGGAGAGATCATTTGTCAGTTACCATCATGGGCAAAACAGACTCAGCTTGATGAAATGAATTTAATTTATTATCAATCAAACTCAGACAAGGAGAGGATAAAAACTGCTACATCTTAAAACACCTTTCCCCCACCCCTCCCTTCTTCCTGGGCTCAACTTCACTCCCAGATTTCTGTACCTGCTCCCCCTGAGTGGCGCAGGGGGATGGGAATGGGGGTTGGGGTCAGTTCATCACACGTTGTCTCTGCCGCTTCTTCTTCCTCGGGAGAGGACTCTTCCCCTGCTCCAGCGTGGGGTCCCTCTCATGAGAGACAGTCCTCCATGAACTTCTCCAACATGAGTCCTTCCCATGGGCTACAGTTCTTCACAAACTGCTCCAGCATGGGTCCATAATTTCCATGGGGTGCAGTCCCTCAGGAGCAGACTGCTCCAGTGTGGGTCCCCCATGGGGTCACAAGTTCTGCCAGCAAACCTGCTTCAGTGTGGGCTCCTCCCCCCACAGGTCCACAAAGTCTCCCCAGGAACCTGATCCAGTGCAGGCTTCCCACAGGGTCACAGCCTCCTTCCTTTGGGCATCCACCTGCTCTGGTGTGGGGTCCTCCACTGGCTACAGGTGGAGATCTGCTCCACCGTGGATCTCCATGGGCTGCAGGGGGACAGCCTGCCTCACCATGGTCTTCACCATGGGCTTGCAAGGGAATCTCTGCTCGGGTGCCTGGAGCACCTCCTCCCCCTTCTTCTTCACTGACCTTGGTGTCCACAGGGCTGTTTTCTCTCATATCCTCTCACTTCTCTTCTCTCTCTGGCTACTGAGCCGCAGCTGGCTTTTTTCCTTCTTGAATATGGTATCACAGAGGCGTTTCCACCGTTGCTGATTGGCTTGGCCTTGACCAGTGGCAGACACAGGGAAAACTTCTAGCAGCTTCTCACAGAACCCACCCCTGTAGCTCCCCCACCACCAAGACCTTGCTACACAAACCCAATATATCTCCAAGGCTTCCACAGCCTCTCTTTGGACAGAGAGGGTTTTATGTTTTACTCAAGTTTTCATTTGCCTTGCTGCAGCTGGTGACCATTACAGCTTGTCTTTTGGCTGGGCAACCCAGGGAAGAGTGTGGCTCCATTCTCTCACTAAGCCTTGGCTCTCACCCTGATTTTAGGAAAAGAAAGGCTGTGATTAACTCCCCCTTCATGTTCTCCTTTCTGGCTAAATCAAGCCCAGTTCCCTCAGCCACTTCCAGCTTGGCCATGAGCTCCCAATCACTACCACCATCAAGGCCCTATTCTCTACTTTGTCAGTCTTTCTCTTGCACTGGAGAGCCCTAAACTGGACACAGCACCCCACATGTGGCATTGCCACTGTTGAATGGAAGATCATAACTCCTATAGCAAAAACTGCACACTGGCCTCCAGGCCACCTGCACAGGGTATGCTCTGCTGGAGTCACTCAGGCAGCAGATGGAAGAACTGCAGGAGGCAGTTAGAAGTTTACACTCTATTAGTGAACCAGAAAGAAAGTATTATTCAAGACTTTGCGAGAAGATACATTAGGCCCCATAGCACTGATCTCCACAGGCTACCAGACAAAGGGCTTCAACTGTGAACACACAGCACCTTGGAGAAGATGCCATGGTCTCTTGTCACCCTTGGGAACAGGATATCACTTCACTTCCCTTCTTCATAGACACCAACCAGAAACAGATATGAAGCCTTGGCAACAGATCAAACCAATGAGCAAGATTTACAGGGGAAAACCATACTAGCAGCACATACTAAAACCTGCAAAAGGAGGTGGCAAGTGCTAGTAGTGGGAGCACTGAGACACCCAGCTGTCAGCCTGATGTACAGTCGAGAGGTTTGTTGCTTGCCAGGGATGTCACAGAGACACTGCCATAACTGGTTAATAGCACAGACTACTATCCCCTACTTCTTTTCCATATGGGCAACAGTGACATGGTAAAGCAAAACACGGGCAAGATCAAGCAAGGCTTCAGACCCCTGGGGGCCCAAGTGTAAAGGATGGGTGCCCAAGTGATCTTCTTTTTCTTGCCAGTCGGGGATAGGGGTGCAAGCAGAAGTCTACACAGATCAATACCTGGCTTCACGGCTGGTGTTGTTGCCAGGGCTTTGGTTTCTATGATCATGGGACATTCATCAATTAATAGAAGAGACAGGAGAACCTTTGCTGACTTAGTGAGTTGTACTTTAAATTAATGAACTTTGGGAGGATGTGGTCCAAAGCTGTGATGCCTGTATATCCGTGAGCAACAGGGCAGATGAGTGAGCCTACCAAAGCAGTAAGAAATGCTTCCCCACCCTTTCCACAGGCAAACTCACCTTGAATGTATGTAAACACACACATGTAGCCTGGGAAACAAGCAGGAGGAACTAGAGGTCCATGCCCAGTCTGACAGTTCAGATGCGAGAAGAATCACAGAAGTTTGGTGGGAAAATGCACATGACTGGAATACGACAATGGATGGTTACAAACTCTCTCATAAAAATAGGAAGGGAAGAACAGGAAGTGGAATTGCATTTTATGTAGAAGAGAAATTTTAGTGTGTGGAGGTGAGCTATGGAGACCACAAAAGTATATCAAATGCCTTTGGATCAACATTGGGGGGATCATCACCAATGGGGATCTTACGTTAGATATCTGTTACCAACCTCCCAGTCAGGATGACAAGGCTGACAAAGCTTTACTTAGGCTACTCCATTAAGTCTTTGGCCAACAGAACCAGGTCTTCATGGGTGACTTCAATTACCCAGACATTTGTTGAGAAAACAGTACAGCAGTGCACATTTTCTATCAGGTTCCTGGAAAGCATTGAGGACTTCTTCCTGCTACAGATGCTGGACATGGTGACTAGGAACAGCACATTGCTGTATTTACTGCTCACATACAGAGAAGACTTACTTGAAAATATAATTACCAATGGTAGCCCTGGATACAGCGACCACAAAATTGTGGAGTTTAAAATCCTGCTAAACACACTATAGACTAGTGGCAGGATGAAGACTCTGGATTTTAGGAGACCCAGCTTCAATAAACTAAGATCTCAGATATGAGGCATTCCATGGGAAGCATCCATGGACGACAAAAAAGTTTTTAAGTTCTGGGTGTTATTCAAGAACAGCCTCCTGAAAACACAAGAACAGTCCATCCTCTACAAAGGGAAAGGAGGAAGGCAGAACAAGAGACCATCTTGGCTTAACAGTGATGTTTTTGATGATCTTAAAAGCAAAAATGAAGCATACCAGCTATGGAAAGTGGCCAAATAACCATAAAGAACTACAAGAACCTTGCTAGGCCATGCTGAGATGCAGTCAGGAAGGCTAAGGCTCAGCTAGAACCAAAATTTGCCAAAGATATCAAGAACAAGAACGGGTAGGTGGGCAGTAGGCAGAAGCACAAGGAAGACATGGGCCCAATACAAAACAAGGCAGGGCAGGGCAACTAGTCACTAATAATGCCAAGAAGGCAGAGGTTCTCAATACCTTCTTTACCTGCATAGCTGGGCCCCAGATTGCAGGATCAAGTAGCTACAACAACTCATGTGTTGACCCACCAGTAGTGGAGGAAGGGCTGGTCTGCAGCTCTTGCAAGTATTCAACCCATATAAATCTATGGGTTTGGGTGCAATCAACCCCAGGACGTTAAGAGAAGAGGCTGACTTTGTTGCAAGCTCACTGTTCATAATATTCAAAAAGTTGTGCAGATCAGGGGACATCCCTGATGACTGGAAGAGGTCAAACGCCATACCCATCTACAAGAAGGGTTCAAAAGAAGACCCAGGAAACTACAGGCCCATTTGTCTTACTTAAATCGCTAGGAAAATAATGGAACAAGTCCTCCTAGAAACTATTACTAACTAAATTAAGCAGGTCATTGGGAAAAAACAGCCCAGATTTACCAAGGGCAAATTACACTAGACTAACCTGATCACCTTCTACAACAAAATAACATCTTCTGTCGACACAGGAAGATCAATAGGTGGTGTTTACCTCGACTTCAGCAAAGCATTTGACACTATCTTCCTCAGCCTCCTCCTGAGGGAACTGGCAAGATACAGATTGAATGGGTGGTCTGCAAAATGGGGAGGAAATTGGTTAACAGGCTGCACTCAAAGGGTGGTGATCAATGCTTTTTACTCAGGCTGGCAGCCTGTCACAACTGGGATACCCCAGGGCTCAATATGGGGCCCAATTCTGTTCAACATGTTCATAAATGGTCTGGATGTTATTGAAAGCACCCTCACTAAGTTTGCTGATGACACCAAACTGGGTGGTGAGCAACACATGTCAGAAGGGAGAGCCATCTTAGAAGAAGACCTGAACAGGATGATAGAGTGTGCTAGCAAGAGCAGTATGAAGTTTAACAAAGACAAGTACAGAGTCCTGCATCTGGAACAGAACAACTGAAGATCCCAGAACAGGCTAGGATCTATGTGTCTGGAGAACATGTCCTATGAAGAAAGACTGGAATGGTTAGACCTTTTCTTCCTGGAGAAGTGAAGCCTCAGAGGGAACCTCATCACAGTATTCCAATAGTTAAAGGGTGGCTACAAAGAGGACAGAGGCTCTCTCTTCACAACGAGACTCATGGAGAAGACAAGGGGCAATGGGTACAAGTCACACCAGGAGAGTTTTCATCTTGATGCAAGTAAGAAATTTTTTACAGTGAGAGCATTCACTGAAACATCCTCCCCAGCGACATGGTAGAGTCCCTATTGCTGGAGGTTTTCAAGATGCAGTTGGGCAGGGTGCTAGATAATCTCATCAAGGTTCCCTTCCTCATGAAAAGTTGTACCGCATGATCTTTTGAGATCCTTTCCAACCTGGGCTATTCTATGATGATTCATATTAATCTTACTGTTTCAAGAGGTCTTTTTCTGGAGACTAGAACACTGTATTTCACATCAAAGATAAATATTCTAAAATAAATATTCCACAGCTGCTTACCAATGGCAGGAATAAAATCAAGAAAATAGAATAATTAGTTGGCATGTGTGTTTGACACAGGTTTCAAGGGTTTAAAAAGCAATCATGTGGGCAGCAAGAGCTATAGACACTCAAGAGATCACAGAGTAAGGCTTTGATCACTCCTTTTTACCAGCAACCTCAAACAGGAAGATTATTTTAACTAAACAATGAATAGCAGCTACAGGATTTCACTTCCTCTCTAATATACAAATACATTTAGTGCCAAGGTGAATGTTGTTGACTGGTGTAAATTGTCAATGCTTCATTGATTTCAATGAATTGATGTTACTAGCATTGATGTGCTAGCGGTGGAGGCACCACAAGCTTTTCATCGAAGGGTATAAACCCAAACTTTTGTGTCTTGATACTGAAATGTTTGTTTGTGATTGTTTGCCTGTGGGTAGATCAAGGACTCTCACCTTATTTTAGTCATAGCATTTTTTTGTATAAAGGTGTCCTTAGTGCAGCGAGGAGATGCCCAATACCTGGTGCATAGAGGTTGGATCTGTCTGTCATTTCAACACTGAAAGATAGCTGGACAAAAAAAAAAAAAAAAGAAAAAAGAAAAAAGAAGTAATGCTGAGCTCTGTGAAATTATTCTGATTGACAGCACAGGAACACACATTACTCTGGCAACTCTAAACAATGCATCTGGCAACTTAAGGCCCATAACTCTGCCACTCTTGACAAAGCTCTGTAATATCCCTTAGTACTTCTGAACAAGAAACCTACACACCCAGAATCAGGCCTTATAATTCTAGCTACGAAGTCAGCTGGCAATCTAAGGTCAGTGGAAAGAGCTTTCTGACCACTGAGGAACTGGAAAATGCTATTGATAAACCAAAAGGGCACCAAAATCTTAATGAAGAGTTTCTTATTCAACTTTTTTTAATTAAAATTTCTTACTGATTTTTAGTTCAATGTCTGTTTTTCTGCCAGTATTTCACAATTATGCAAAAATAAATATACTTGAAAGGGATTTGCATGGAAATCCGTCTTCAGAGCTAGTACTAGATAGTGGTCAAATTAACTACCAGTGGAAAATGGAGCCCCCAAGACTTTTCCTTCTGGTTTTCCATAAATAATCTTTTTCCTCAAATGCCATGGACATAAACCCTATGCTGACCAATAAAACATCCATTAATACAGTATTTTTCAGCAATGCAATTAGTTCTAAAAGAAATGGTTATTCAGAGAATACAGTATGTCTATCTTTTTATTGTAGATTTTGAGTTACTTAGACACTTTGCTTGCCATAAGAAGGAGCAGTAGAAAATATTCGTAATCATGACACACTCTCAAATCTGTATCACATCTAAAACTGTAGCTTTATCTTTCCTTTATTGTAAGAGGAATTTATGGTAATTGTGGAGTTGAACATTTAATTCACTTGTTAAAATACAAGTAAATTAAACAGCAAAAATAATGTTAAGATCCTAAAATGATTTTGTAAATTATTAATTATGAGTCACTTTGCCACTTCCTAGGAGCTAATGTTTTCCAGAATGATTGCTCTTAGTTTTTATATAACCAAATGCATTTGACTTCTAAAGTTTGAACCACTTTATTCATTACTCCTAAATTTGAACAAATACCAGAGCTGTGACACTATATTCAAAATGTTAGTTAAGACAGTTCCTATTATTTTGATTTTTTTCTTGAATTGATACATCTATAATGCTTATTCAGACAGTTAAGTCTTAGCAAATCTTACCATTATTAAAAAAGGGGAAAAAAGACTTTTTGAAAAAAAAGAGACATTTACTATAGGCCCAAGGCACACTTAGCCAAAGTATAACCAGTATAACCCAAGAATGAAAATATTTAATATATTTTTAAAGGAGTGGGATTTTTCCCTTTACAACTATTCCTTTCTAGTCATTGTATGAGAGAATTAGGAAGCCAAATGTCATCAACATCAAAAAAAGACAGTTATATCCCCAAAAGCACTAATAAATATAGTTTTATTGTTGCATAATACGGTGAATTACGCCCAAATGTAATTTTAGGCAAACAAATGTCTACTTTTCATTTATACGTAAGCCTACCCAAGATATATTCTGAATCTTCAAGAAAAAATTTCCAAAATAATATATATATCCAATTTGTAGCCTTAGAGAACAACAACGAAGTGGCCAGTACCCCTTCAGGGGAAGCACAACAGCAATGACTGCACCCAAACTACCACAGTCTAGTAAGTAATTGTTACAATAGTACTCAAGCTAAAAAAAGTTTCCCTGTTCATTTATTGAATACAAGCTTGCTGCCTAGTGTCAGGTGAGGACCTTATTTTAAAAGCTAAAGGAAGCTTTGTAGAGGGACAAGGGTCCATTCACCTCCAGTCCAGGAAATGTCCTATCTAACATACCCTTTCAAAAGCTCCCTTGCAAAGTAGAGGGGATTACTGATGATGATTAAGCAGTTGAAAAAGAGTAAGCTTAATATCTAACAAGCAAAAAGAAAACACTTCATTCTGAATGGGTATTGCTATAAGGAAGTTGATCTATGAGAAGCACTATTGTTCTTACAAGTCTCATTTTAAGCTGGAAGCAAAATGGTTCTCCTCTCCAGCTGCTGTTTATAGAGCACACTCCTCTGCCAAGCTGGGACAAACGCCTGAACTTTCTTCAGTGCATCCTATGTGCCATAATGCTACAAAATGGTTGCTCTTTTTTAAAAACTTAATTCAAATTCTGGATCACTTTGATTGGCATTCAAGCTTGAAGCAACTTAAAAGACATAACAACTAGGAAAAAACAACTGGATGCTATTGGATAGGATGAACCACAGACATACTGCTTCTGTCTCCAAAAATAAAAGGAAAAGCTGCTCCTGGATCTTTTTGAATATATGTGCTAACGTGTTTGCTGACTCCTTTGCTACTATTCCCCTCTAGCACACATCATTTCCTCCCATTGTCCACCTGAATAACCATGGCTATATCCAGAGTGATTGCTAAAGTCTGCTGCCTCTTTTCAAGCCTGCCCTTCTCTGCTCTAAGGTCCCAGCTCCATCCCGTGGTCTAATAAAAGACTCAACCTTTACTGCAGCCTTTGCCCCTCTTGTAAGTTACCACTTCATCCTGACTACAAACCTTCAGTTGCAATCTTCTTGCTAAATCACACCTGTGAGGACTCCAAAATGATGTACAAAAGTGTTTGATGTTTTTTCTTTTTTAAATACAAGGACATTCTTATAACCTGTGTCTGTATAAAAAAGTCTGTAGGATTTTTCTCTCCAAAATGTCTTTTTGGTACTGATCTACCCTGTCACTGGTGGTAGAGCCTTACACAAGTGTGATGTAATTCCACATAAGAATCCCTCCAGCGCTGCACTGTAACCCAAGTGTCAGCAGAGAGCAAAGCTGATGCAAATTTTTAGTGTGAAAATTTGGAAAGTTTGCACTGGCACAAGTGATTCTAGGTACCAGCCCACCCCTCTGGGTACCCATTTTCCTGTCATAGCTAAAAAATAAATGAGAAGCACCTCCAAGATCCCGTTTTCCAGTTACCTTAGGGCACCATGTGAGTTTATTTTCAGATGTTCCACTTCAAGGTGAAAGTCAGAACCTGAAACAATGATATGCATTCACATAAAGTGGCAAAAATGTGACAGTGTCTATGGCAGCAATGAGAGGATTAAAATGTACATGTTCAAGTACAAGCCCAGAAAACAGCAGGGAGAAGACATAATCTAGAAGGAAGCAGTTGTTTAAACCTTCCCTTTTTCAGAATTAATTTTTGAATAAAAAGCAGTTTGAGGCCTATGATAAATTTTAGTGATTTACTACTCCTCAGATTGCAAACTTCTCCAAGGCAGAAGTATAACTGCTAAGTACAAAGGGGATCAATATTATCAATCCCTTTGCAATTTCAGAAGCTTGAAATTAAGACCTTATAAAACCTTCTTCCTCTTCCCCAGCAAGAATGGTTCTACTTTCTCAACCTTTTGTTATAACACGAATCAAAGGAGGCATGATGATATGACAGATAACTGTGTTCTTGGTGAGAACCTCCGTATATATCTCTTTGTAATGTTTATTTTATGTTAGACCTTTTCTTCTGAATATTTTCCAAGAAATATTCCTGTCTGTTTTCTTCATTGCAGCTGACAGTCTGATATTTTTTAGTACAGTGTTTTCCTACACTTTTCTTGAAATCTATTTCCTTGTTGGTTTATTGTCATGCATTACTATTTATTTCATATTTTGTGGTCCTCTACTTTAGAATTTACTAATGTGTTTGAATCTGCAGTGAACTCCATTTGCACTCTATTAGGCAGGTACTTAAATGACTCCAGTCATTCTGAATCTGATTACATTTTACATTGTCCTTTATTATTTAATGAGACTTCCAGTTCAGTATCATCAAAAACCTTGCCTGTGACATTAGCTGCTGGAGCTTTGCTCTGTTCTGCCTTTTCTGAGCAAATTGCTCAGACTAAATATCTTGTCAGATTCAAAATCCTCCTGTCTTCCCAGAAACACTCTCCAGAAAAACAAAGAAACAAAAAGCAAGTGGAATCCAAACCTAAACAAATGGAAATTGAGAGGAGAAAAGTTTGCCTGATCCAAGTTTCAATTGCCGGAAATGTTATACATTGCAAAACCTCCCAGAGCATTACAGAGGGTAATGTGTCCTGGATATGAGCAAACTGAACTCTGATAAAATGGGACGAACTCAGGTATTTCTAAAAAGCACTGTAAGTATACTCTGATTTGTGCAGATGTGGTAGAAGACCTAGGATTAACCAACAAAGAACTGTTCACTATTAGGCAGATTTGATGACGCTTATTCCTCTGGTGGCATTATGTGTTCTTATCCTCAGAGCTACTGTCTCTAGCTAAAATTTTAAGTGGCAATTGTGAAGGGGGAGAGGGAGAGAGACAGAGAGAGAGGAAAATATTTGTGTAACTAAGTGCTTTAATCCTGAGGTAACAAATGAATGTATGTGAAATTCAAATTATAGTTAAGGAACAAACATTTATGCAAATTAAAATGTTATTATATTTTGAGGTAAAACTGTTCCTATATTACTCAGATAATTCGAAGTTTCACAGCTGCCTCTTAGCATGGCTGCAAACAAACCTTGTCTTAACAAGATTTGGCTGGTTGGCAGGCTGGAATGATCAAAAATAGCAACAACAGCAAAACCAAAGGTAAGAGACATACGTTATCATGTCTTTGTCTATCAACCCTGCAGGTCAGCATTAGAATGCTGTACATCATCAGCAAATACTATCAGGGAACTCAATGCATGCAGAATGAATGAACAATTTACTGAATATCTAAATTGCTGAGACATGGTCTATTTTATTTCTCTCCCAATGATTAACAAACATAAATTTCCTGACCCGATCCTCAAGCTTCCTCCCCCAGTAAACCTGCGCTACTGAAAAGAACCGTAAGTTGTCAGAACCGGTATGAGAGAGAGTCCCGTTCTCTGCCAAAGTCAGCAGGATCCCACCTGTATAAACAGTGGGTGTATCCATTGGATTGTGGCAACTTTTTCTGAGAAAGTTTGTCTGTGTGAGATTCCAGGCTTCTTGACATTTTAGTGAGATTTCAGTAGAGTTACTGTGGTTTTTTTCTATAACATTTCCTCACTAGAAAATGAGAAATCCTGGAGGCAAGAGTATTTGCACCTCTATGGAGAGAGTTCAGGGGAAAGTTTGCTTCATGCCCTCATAGCCTTGATTTTTTCTGGGAACGCGAATTGCCTCGACTGTATGAGCTAACCCAAAATACGTCAGCCTCCCTCTTATTTCCTCAGTACTTGTTTAGTTGCTGAGTTCATGTGTGTGTGAATGCAGTATTTCTTTGGTACTTTCTGTTTTCAACACAAATTTACTCGTGTATCGAAAACTCACTGATAGTACATCTGTAATGAAAATAAATTAAGTATAACTTAACCAGGTGCAAGATAGCACATCCTATCAACACAAAGAAGGAGTGTATATGACAAAGCTAATACTTTCTTAGAGATGGTGGTGTTCCATTTTCGTTGGCAATCTGGGTTCAAGTTTCTGGCTTCAAGAGATTTAAACTGGGTAAATTGAAACTACCAAGAAGTTGCTGCTCTGGGGAACTTTTTTGGAACTAGCTTTTCTTTTTCTTTCTTTCTCACTCATAAATGGTCAGATGGCTAAGTTTCAAATGGCTTAAGTGAGGAATATTAATTAAGAAAATTAAACACCTGCTCACATCCTATGGGACGTAGTAGATTTTTGTACCATGATTTAAGTTAAGTATACATTTGTTTTCATGAAATTGAGGATATTATCATTGTTATTCACATTTTTTAAAAAGAATATTTATGACTTGAAGAAAAAAGGCCATGCCAAATTTAACCCCTTCTAACACTGGTTTATTCTGGTGACTACAGAAGCACCCAGCCCCTTCTGAGGGTGGATAGATGGGGCCAGCAACATTACTGAAGTCTAAGCACAGTTGTTATCAGTCTTCTTGTATTTCTTCATCTCTGTTGTGTGATTGCATGCATAATTATACTGCATGTTTTAAAGCTGAAACTGTTCCTAATATATCATTGACTTTATCCACTTAAATTATGAAAAAAATAGAATTGTATAGGTTTTATTTGATAATGTATCTTTGAAAAAAGCATAATATAGGTACCGAATTGTTAGTTATGTCATTTAACACAAAAGCTATAATTTAATGCTTGAAAATTAATTTTGACTACTTCAGAAAGCTTAAAGAACACCATTTTTAAAATTCTTAAAGAGCACAACACCATAGCCTATGAGTCCATACGGAGTGCTCCCTTCCTTTCATTCTGTTTTAGCAAATGGTGGCATTTAGCCAATCGAAATATCTCCGCCTGTATCATCTTATCAGGCTAAACAAATATAATTATGACCTAGTCACACCTCCTTGTCTGTTTTGGTGTCAGTAAGCCCTGTGGGGAAAAGACACCCAGATACGCACAAACCCATTCCTTACTTAATCTATCTGTTAGTTGATGGGTAACATCCGTCTCTCTTTCTGGTATGTAATATGCAAAGTAATTTTTGTATTTATACAGGTTATATTTATTCATGAAATCGGAGGTTGTGAGTTTGTATTTTGGAAATAATTCACACTCATTTTACCTGGAACGGATCATGGAGTTGAAAGACTACTTTCAAAACATCTTGAAAATGCCAAAGCCCTTTTCAGGCTTTGTAAAAGAGAAACACTTGTATTTTTTGCTGGCAAATCAAGGAAATGAGAAAACAATGATTTTTCTTTTTCTTTTTCTTTTTTTTTTTAATGTTTGTGGGGAACTAAACAAATCAAATGCAAAAAAATCTGAAAAAGAGAAGCTGTAAAAAAATACAGAAGAATTTCAAATCTAAGCAGTTGGTAACAGTACGACTAAAAAAAGTCTCACACAAATCTGAGACTGCTGGTGGTGGTAGTTCTTTGGATAAAATTGCTGACAATTTCTGTCAATTATTCTGAGCTCATTTTTCAGCCTTTGATCTTATCCAGTCATGTTTGGAAAGAGTCTCAGACACCCAGCTCTCTCAGCCAGCTCACGAGCAAATAACATTGTGATGGCTGATTCAGCAGAAAGGAAAGCAGCTATGAGAGGCTGCCTCATCCCCATCTTAGAGGAATTCTGCACATTTCAATGGTGAAAGAGAAGCCAGCATCACCAGCCAAACAGACCAGCCCACATGCATTGCCTGGGCTTGCCAAGGAATCTGGGCATCACCGGTGGGGCAGCTCTATGGTCTCCGTTCCTCTGGTGAGCACCCTGCACCTGGTAGAGGAAAGCAGCCCCCCTCCCTTCCTGCCCCCACCCCCACCCTGTGACCCCCCAGGCCCAGGGACATGCCAAGGGGGCTCTTCTGTTGCAGAGAGGAGCCACAGCTTGGGCAGGCGGTTTGGGAGGCTGCCCCTCCTGCTGCACCGCTGGCAGCTAGCCTGTAGCCTTGGAGCTCACCAAGGGGGTACGTGGTCCCACAGGATGAAAAGGGCTTTGAACCCCCATTTCTTTCAGCTGCAGGGTATGTATTGGGTAACTGAGGAAGGTAGTGGTGTGATGCAGCTACAAGTCAGACTTCCCAATGCTTACAAAACAGCAGCGATATTCCTTTGCATTGCCTTTTCAGCCCAATCGCTTTATTCTGATTTTTCCTCATGTTTAAAAGATGCCAGGCACATTGACCACACTAAAGTGAAATCTCAGATGTGTTAAACACACTGTTAAGCTACATGGCTAGTCGTGTACCTTTTGCTGTTTCACCATACTTAAACTTTTTACAAACATCCACTCTGAAAAAAACCGAAACACTCAATTTTTTCAGGGAGAAGGTTCAGAGCCTTGGAACAGTCACCATGAAATTTCATATAAACAATCCCCTAGTTTTTTGCAAGTAGCTCCATGACCATGACAACAGCCCCTGTCATAAATGCATAGGGAATGGGAAAGATAGGAACCTTGAGATTCCTCTTAGGGGGCTAGTCTGCTTAAGCACACTAGAAAATTCCACATAATGCCCATATGTATGACTTCAAAGTAATTTTAAAACTTCGGCCTTAATTTATGTTGTCAAAACTTGAACAGAGTTTTTCATGTTTTTAGAAATAGGTAAAGTTTCTTCTTGTGGGAAAGTAAATTAAGTTATCAAATCCAAGAAAAAAAAAAAACCCAAACCATAAAACAAAACAACGGCTAAATGGCTAACAAGCAATTCCATAAAATATCCTGAAATCTGCCTTCTTGTGAAGACGATCATACTGAAAATGCCAACAGCACTTTCAAGTATCCAGATGAGAATTTGTGCTGAACAGTGTTATGAATGAAGATGTTGTCTATGGTATATCTTGATGGTGAACCTTTTATTAAGCCTTCTGTCATTTTAATTTCATTTTATCGACACGTTTATGTGAATTTAGTAGGATTTTTTTTCTTTGTTTTTCCTATATAACTATGGCTGCTTACAAAAAGTGAATGTCAATACGCCATTTCAGTAGGCACTTAGACACCTTAGCATTTATATAAACATGTACTCCCAGAAAATGGATCAGCTTTTATTGGTATATTTGACCATCTGTTAGGTACTTTACCTGTTAAGTTTAGGAGGGATAGGCAGAGTCATTGTCAATGACTCAGCTTATTTTATAGAGATGATCCCATAGGACATATATGAATAAAGAACATTGCCTTCTCTGGTACCACATTTTCATATTTTGCCAGCTTTTATCTTCAATAGTTCTGCAATGTCTTAAGAAGATCCATTCTGGAAGGGAACTTGGGCTTTGATTTCATTAGTAACCTTAAGTTACCCACTATCTTCATAACCAATGCACTTGCAGCTAAATCAACTGCATTAGATCATAGCTCAAATAACTGCCAGTGGACTGAGACTTAAATCAGATGACACATTAGCATTCATCAATGCTACTTGTTTAAGGAAAAATCTTCTACAAGAACAGATTAACATTTGTCATATTTATTTGTTGGGTTTTTTGGTTCAGCTTTTTTTGTTTGTTTTAATGGGGGGCTGTGAACTTCTCCGTAGCAAATTAAAGCATAAGATTGCTATGCTGCCAGTGTTACCTGTTTTTCATGTAACCTTGTGAAATAATGAATGCATTCTTACAGCCCCCCCTGCTCTTGACTTTTGATTAAAGCGCATGTCAGTCAACTGTAGCAGAATTTAACAATGGAAGAGTCTTGCAAAAACCTCAACTTCTTTTGAGTGCTCGAGCTGTATTTCTTGGTCAGAGTGGTTTGCCATATGCACATGGTAAAAAGAACATGAACATTCTTCCCATGTGCAGCCCCTCTTATTCATGCAGTGGAGCTCAGACGCAGTGAATGTACCATGCTCAGTGTCACAGGCCTGAGACCGTGGGAATTACTAAGCTGATGTTGACTCCTTACCCCCCCAACTCCTACCCCCTACCTCCTCTTTTTTTAATGTTTTATGCTGTGGACCATCAGAGATGATTGGCTAGTGTTTAGAAGATGCGCTTTTACCATGTGAGCTGAAAGCTAATAACAGACAGGGACTATTAAACACAGCCTCAGAGAGCTCATCCTCCTGCAGAACATGACTATACGTGAGACTGCCATAGCTGTACATCTTGTCCCACTTAATTTGTAATCACAGAAACAAGAAATTGCTTCTCATTAAAATTTTAAGTGAAACAATAAAATCACATAAAGAAAAAAAACCTCACATATGTAATGAAATCTCACTGCTGGAGTTGAACAGCATAGAAGTCAACTCTTTCTTTACCCTTAGACATAGTCTCTTTCACACAGTGCACTAAGAAAAAATAGACTTGTAATGCATTTCTCAATCTGCTTTTACCTGTCTTGAAGTTTATGAAAATAGTGTTGCCAATCTGTAGCTGTCCAACAATGCAGTGCTTTTTCAAAATGATTTTTCAAATCTCACTACACCCTACATAATTTTTTCTGGAAAAAAAAAAAGAAAAAAGAATAAAACATGGACTTGTCCCTTGCAAAAATCAAAGCAGGTGAATTGTCACACTTTTCAGTTTACTCAAGCTGTGGTTTGCTTACTGTAGGAAAGTGAAACTAAGCAACTGTCCTAGATATTATTTTCCTTTCAAAAGGCGCCCCAAACTTGTTCCTTGAAAAGATAGTCATAGATAACTTGCTAAAGTATTTCCGTAATAGAAACTGTAAAAAGGCATACAGAAAAAGGAACAAATACTTCTTTCCAGAAACAGAAAAATATTATGTCAATGTGGCTCAAGGGTAACAGAATTTTGTGTTTCAGTTTTGATGTATGATAAAGACCAGTTGTTTTTTGTTGTATTGTTAATTACATATAAAAAACCCAATGTTACCTGAGATTTTGAAACTGAAATTTCAATTTTGAAACTGAAACTTTGTGCATATTTGTTTGTAGGGTGACAATATTTGAATGTTAAAATCAGCTGTGCATGATAAATATAAAAATAACTGGGAGCCAATATATACTTTTGTGTGTGTGTGTAGTAACAAAAGATCATATGAGAAAAAGTTATCGAAGAAAACACTAAGGCAAAAATGTTAAGAATCTTAAGAATTGTACCATTTTCTTTGTTTTAATAAAGCTTATAGTTTAAATTTTAAAGAAGAATCTCTTTTGATATTATTTTCCTTTGTAACAGTGCAGGAATCTACAAGAAAGTAGGGGATTATTATGGTGTGCACACATACTGAGGAATAGTATTTTCTAGCTAGAAGTACCTTTCCATTATACCAATCTATATTTTGCTTTTTTTGATTATGCAAAAGGAATTGTTCTTGTGTTTATGGACTTCTTAGTGATTAATAATGCTGGCCCAGTGGTTATTTAGGCACTTAGTTAGTCAGTTAGTAGCAATGGTAGATATCCAGGTTTAGGGATTTGATTTATTTGCATGAACAAGGTTTATATCAATTATCCAAAAACGTTTCCACTCTCTTGGAAAGAAGGTGGTGGGAAGAGAGAAGAAACATCTGCTGCATTTAAAAACAGCTTGTGGGCTATGCCATCAATGAAGCCAGCCCCACAGTTAATCAGCTCTGCCCTCACCAACAGATGTCACTGCAAGCAAAAGGAATTAATTTGTGAGGTTATTGGGCTCAAGGAGCGACAAAACTCTCTCAAATCCTAAACGTGAAAGAGTCTCTCTTTCAGAGCATATGTTCTTGTCTCAGTTCTTCTGCCACACACTGAGAATTAGCAGCAGGCAGGTTGGTAAAAATAACAAAAAAAGAAGAAAAAAAAAAAGAAAGAGAAATGTTCAAACTTAAAGCCATGTGAAACAACTGAAACACATCAAAGCAAAATGCAGTACTCTGCTTTTAATTTTATGAATGATTTAACTGAGAAAACAAAATCTGTTCATTCATTGTGTGTATTTCCCCAAGGCACATTCAGGAAAGTAGACATTCCCAGTCACCTGATTCTGTGGTTACGGATAGGAAAAGGAAAGTGTTCGTGTAGCAATTAGTAAGCAGCTCTACATATTTTTCTGATTACAAATACATATATGCCAGGGCACACAAACACAGAACTAAAAATATTAAAGCTGCAAAGTAAAGACATTAAAAGTTAAAGGCTCTCACAGTTAAGATTATTCACTTACAATCTTCATTTCCCATTTTTGCATACATCCTCTGGTATAACCTTTAACTGCACTATCATATGCCTGTTTTGAGTTTCAGAAGGCAGTCTTAGATTAGAAAAAAATACAAATTAGAAAAAAAATAAAATAAGGCGATCATGAAAACTAATTTTGACTCCTGTGTCAGCAGACTGAAATCCTTTAGATGAGATGCAAATCACAGCCCTCTCCTATTTGTGCTAGCACCAGTACTGGCAGCAAGTGCAACCTAGTTCCCAGGAGGTCTGATACATATTTTCCATACCTAATTGAGAGAAGTACAGGAATAAAGAAATCTGTGCATTTTGGGACATTACCCAAAGCTTTGAGGGTAGAAAGAAACCTTTTTTCATAGCACAAATTCTGCCCTGGCTCCTCACAGCTTGTTATCCTTGTTCTGCCCTTGCCTCCCTGCAACACCTCCTGTTTCTTCCTCAGTCTGCTTTCATGTGTTTCCCTTTTGTTGGGCTTGCTTTCTCTCTCTGCTCCTATTTGTGGTTTCCAATTTCACTCTCCCACTTGTTAGGAAGGAGGACTGTGAAGATTTTTTTTTCCCCCCCTGCTCACAATTAATCTGTCTTGGCTGCGAGCTAGAAGAATTGCAAGGTTGTCTTGCTAAGCCCCCAGTGCCCTACTCTGGCACAGCTAGCTGCCAACCTCTAACAAACCTCTGCTGAGCACTTGCAATTTGAGGTTTGTTACTTGCAAAGCCTTGCAACTCAGCTGACATTTAGCTTTCTTTTTCTTCTTTTCCAGAGAAAACCATCCACAGATGTCAGTCTTTGCTTGAAAACATGGGAATGCTACAGATTTTTCATGAAAGCAATATAGTAATTAAGGTCCATAGGCAAAACAGGTTTTTGTCTCTCTCATCTGATCTGAGATTCTCTTGTTGAAGGTGAAAGATTTCAGAAGAGGGAGATATCCACTATGGAATGCCTCAGCCCGTCTTTAGTAAAAATATGGTATTATATGGCATATAAAAAATCTCACTACATGTGCTAAGTGGAATGTGTCTGAAAGGTCATTTTTAAAATTAGGAACAAAAATGTGACTACTTAGTGAACAACTGGATTTCAAAACCCAAAAGTCTTCATTAATTCTGACTTAGCAATACTTTTCAAAATTCTTTATACTTTTGAAAATATGATCACCACCTGCAAATCATTAGACCTACATTTAACTCATACATGACTGTTTTGGTTTAATGGGACTACACACAGAATATGTCAGGTCTAGAAACATTTATCCAAAAACTTGATACATCCACATCAAACCCTCACATGTGTGCTTTTTCATGCACAGGTTCTGCTTTGTTCAGGTTACAATAAAAGATCACTTTCTTACTAAACAGCTGCTTTGTATCTCGTGATGTGACAATGGAGGGGATAATCTCAGTTTCATAGTCCTACATATTTCCCAGATTGGAAGTCTGTGGGTTTTGACAGGAAGCTGGATGATTATTTGCTTCTTTGATTTTTTTTATTTCTTTACTTCTCCTTCTTTCTCACTCCTCTTTCCCATTGCATTTTTCCTCCCAGCTGACAGCTGAAAGCCAGTTTGAAACAAGGCAGTGCTTAGCCTCTGCTTTCTCCTTTCTGGCTTGTTTTTGACTTACTAGATACATAAAAAAAAATTGTCAAGTTTTCAGCTAGCCCTTAGGAATGTATACAGTCACAGTTACCTTTTAACAAGCCATTATTTCCTCATATCAGAAAATATAAAGTGGTAGTTCAGTAAAAGAAAATAATCTTGTTATTATAGCCAACATAAAAAAAATAATTTAAACAGAGGTCTGTACCCTTTTTCAAAGAATGGGAGTTTCTGTCATATAAAGAAAGGTCTCTCCTCCCCCGAGTACAGTGTAAGGAAATGCAACAGAAGTAGTAGACGGAAATCAGCAACACAAACAAGCTTGCAGTTTTCCTAGAGTTCAAAGGAAATAATCATACATCAAAGATTCCAGCCACTTTGAAGGAGCCATAAAAATATATAAGCAATCAGCCACCAGCAGAGCTGTAGTCAAATATCTTTGTTCTCCCATGGAGGTGGGGAAATGCTGCATTTGTTTCAACGTATTTGCTTTCCATTTAACATGGGAAATCTGGCTGTACTCCACAGAAGCCAGCATTTTCAAAGGCTCACGGGCTGATGTTAGCAGTTTGGGTGGCTACACATCTTTTGCCTTTGGTTGGTCGGGTGGACTGGATTTTCGCCCCTCTGCACTGAGCACATTTTCAGTGTGGTACATTAGTGGTGGAAACTCCCTTCCATTACCTAATGAGACTTCAGGCTTTCCAAAGCCAAAACCCCCTTCCTACATATCTTCAGATCCTGTGCAAGTGCAAGCAAGGGAGGAGGCATGTTGCCCCAGCTCAGTGCATTGAAAAAGAGACTACACACTAAGGGGGAAATCTAGACCTATAATTTACAATTAGGATGGAAATGACTGCTGCTGCTCAGAACATGAATTAGTATCAGTAAACCTAATGCAAATGAATTAATAGACAGAGTGAATGTGAAGTGATAAAAGATATGTTCCATATCCTACATTATTATTGAAGCTCTAATACTCTAAACTTTTACACACATTCTTCATTTTAAGCAATCCCCCTGAAGTCAGATAGGACGGATCATTAAAGTTATAGCTTGGAAATTCTGGAAGCTAACCAAGAAAACTGGTGTTCATTTTGATGTCTCACATTTAACAGCAGTCAACTTTTATCTCATCTGGAGCACATGTTAGCCAAGCACATGTTGGCTTTGAATGTTTCTTTAAGTACTATTACTACATATCTGATTATACATGTTGTTGGCTGTACATTTGGGGCACATTAGATATGCGCTGCATGCAAATATTTAAAAATAAAGGAATCTGAACTGTCTGGAAAGGTCTGTTATTTCTTACCAAACATGTGCCTTTCCATAATCTAGGTGGAACTTTCTTCCCTTTTCAACACTGAGAAACAGGTACTACCTAACTTCACACTGTTTAGTATCTAAGTAATGGATACAACATTCTGGTGACTGAAATTACCACATCTGACAGTTTTTTACTAAAAATCATTTCACAGAACCATTAATCTCTATTCATATGTGAAACAGAGTTGACTTTTCTGACCTCCATGAATGGAAAGATTTGCAAATGTTCAGTTTCCTTATGAGAATTCACCATATCTAGTAACACCAGCTGTTTGTTTCACTGTTTACACATACAATATGAGTGAAGGGTCCCTCCAAAAAAAAAAATCAATAGCCATTATCATTGTTATTTACCATCATCATAATCCATCATCTGCTGTTGTTTCACACCACATTTTCTATGCCAAGTGTGGGTGTGCATTACTGCTTTGATGAATAGCCGAAAATTGCCATGACAGGATTACTGAGTTTCTGCTGGCTGCCACAGTAAAAACTGAATGATTCTTTACAGCAAGATGTATCAATCTGTGCTACAAAGCGCAGGGCTCAGTTGAGAGTTTCCCAATTTTAAAATGTTCTTGTTGTAAAACACCAGTATAGTTAACCTTTAGATATAGTAGAAGAAAAGTTTATACTATAAATAACATCTTGGAATACGATAGTAATGTCTTTCTGTGAGAAGCATGAACATCTTTTTACACTTTGGTTTGTTGATTATGGTAACAGACAGTTAAGACAGAAAGAGTAATGTACAAGAAAGAACCTATTGACTGGTTAAGGAAGAAAAAAAGTAATTCAAGACACTCTTTAGCCTTATCTTAACCTTTCATTTGCATGGCTGCTGTAAATGCTGTGAAATAACTTTACGAGCATGTGTCTGTAAACAGCGTATTGCTCTATTCCTTGCCAACCTCTTCTCCTGTATGCAGAATCTTTCAGAGGCTTCAGACAGTTGCTATCTCCACAGCTGCATGGGCTAGATGTATGTGTGATGGGACTCCTAAAAATATTAATAACCATGTAATTGTTTTGCTACTATTTTAGTCTGTTATCTGTTTTTATTTCATAAAATACTGAAACTCATTTTAAGCACGTGTGCTCAAAATCAGTATTGAAAAACTCTTCAGGGACACCCGCATCCCCAGAGTTGCCCAGGCTATCCTGAAAACACTTGCTTATTGAAAATTAAAGTTCCTTAGGCATTAATTGACATTCTACTTTTTTCCTAGCCTCAACAATTAAATATCTAGTCTTGCCTGAGCCCACTAATGAGAAGGTTAGGTACTTGCATACAATTGATTTATCTAGTGTACAGATATGGACAAACGCAAAAATGATAAACCAAGAAGCCAATCTAATTTGAACACACTCCTCTTGCAGAGGAGAAGGTTGATTTTTAAAGAAAATTCTCCTTGGCACAGTGGGGCTCTGTGTTCTGGAAATGTTGTAGCTAAGTGGTAGGACAGTATATTTCAGAAGTGGAGAGGTTGTTATGTCTCTGCATGTTAAGAGAGTTCAGGCTCAGTATTGTGCACTAGCTAGCTGGCTGAGACCTCAGATGCACCCAGAACCTGGGCCCTGTGCATGGGATAGCCAAAGTCCTTGTCCACTGAGTGGAGGGACTGCAGGAGAGCAGCATGATGGGCAGGAATTCTGCTAGGCATGGTGAGCACTGCATTGCACCTCCTGGCTTTTCTGTTGCTGATCTCTCCCTATGTTCTTTCCCTGCTTGATGTGTAGAGGTTTTCCCTGGTATCTCTGAAGCTCCTAACTTTTCCCATGCATTATGCAAGGCCTTGGCACATAACACTGAACTACAGAGAAAAATCTGAGGAACACAGTATCTGCAGTGTGGGTGTGACTCCATCAATAAGGAAGAAAGGGGTCAGGTCCCAGTTTGTGTGAGTGCAGACCCTGGCAAAGGAGGACATGCCTTAAGGCATAAGAACAGGCTCATTTTAAGTGAACGTGAATTGGAAAACACTAACAGTGTGTTCCATACATGTACTTGAAGTTGCACACAGGCTTAAATGCTTTCATGATTAGGCACATAAATCACAGCCTGGTTCATAAATGGAAAGATGCTTCACCTAAATGACAAAAAATTCTAAAATTTCCAAGAAACATATTATAGCCAAAACCATATTCTATCTAACTAAACACATTCTGTCTAACTTGTTATAGTTTATCATTAATCAGGAGACAAAGTGCTTTTCAGAGAATGCTAGGAAGAAAAATAACACATGGAGCAAAAGTGTAAAGACAATGGCAGCAGTGTTCACTTCTCAGTATGCGCATATTGTGGTAAGTATAACAATTCTTTAATACATGCAGCAGGCCACATTCAGGAGTTCAGAACTGCTTTCTGGGAAATACTAACTTTTCCCCCAAAAATTGTGCCTGTGACTGCATGTGCACAGAAAGATATGAGTCCATAATATGTGTTTTAACCAAGAATTTGGGGAATTTATAGTTGATTACCATTTTTCCCATTTTAAATGTAGTAAGTAATGGCTGGCAGAAAACCTATAAATACAAAGAATAAAATATAGTTCAATACCTATGATAATCTAACCTATGCCAGTCAGCTGTTCACAGCAGAGCATGTACAATGCACCCCAAATAAAAACTGTTAATCCCTTTTGAATTTTTTTCTGCCAATTAATTTATCATTCAAAAAGTTATACTAACATGCTGAGATAAGAAAATAACTATTAATTTGTTATTTTTAGGTACTGGATATATTTGTGTTGAAAAGTAAGAATGTAAAACATGACACTGAGAGCCCTATGCATCCCTGGTTCTTGTTTTCTTCATCAAGATTTCAAAATACTGAATTATAATGAAGTTTCTGTTAATAGGCATATGAATTGAGAATAATAATTAGGATAATTATTTGAACCATAACTATCAGTATAAAACCAGCATACTTAAACCAGATCTGAACTTAAGTATGTGTTATAGTCTGTCATCCATTTCCACAGAGGCCCTAAGCCTCCAAGCTCTTGTGCATCCTGCTTGGACTCAGGGCCTCTTCTTCAGACCAGGGTGACTACATGCAGTCCCTGTATGCTCACATTTCTTTAAAGAAAAAAATCCAAACCAAATAACCAACTGAGACAAAGAAAAGGATAACAGGTCCCAAAGACTTTGTCTAGCAGATAGCTGAGAAGTGGTAGAGTCTGCACCAGACAGAGCACCCTCTGGATGCTCTGTCATGTAGGCACTGACTTACTGGAGAGCAGGGAGGCTGAGCAACCCGGCTCTGCAGGCAGTTCACAGGAGGTGATGTTTATCCTCTTTGTTTCACCTCTGTCCCAGCTCTCCTCACGTGCCTTTCAGTTTTCCTCCAGGAAATTTGACCTGTCCTTAAAGCCTAATTGATTTTGAACAGGAACACAGAGGAAGGTAAAACAGTACTACCAACGCTGCTCTTGGAAGAAACAGGACAGCTAATTGCAGCCTACTACCATCTCTACTCTGCTCCTGTAGTTGTTTCATTTGACTTTCATGACTTTTCTTTGGTAAGGGAGGAAATGGACCTTTAGTGTGGTTATCCCACTCTACACTACACTGCACTGGTGCTTCCCCACCTCGAGTCCTGTGTGCAGTTTTGGGTGACTCAATATAAAAAGGACATCAAACTATGAGAGTGTGTCCAGAGGAGGGCAACCAAGATGGTGAAAGGCCTTGAGGGCAAGACTTACAATGAGTGGCTGAGGTTACTTGGTATGTTCAGCTCAGAGAAGAGAAGTCTGAGGGGTGACCCCATTGGAGTCTACAACTTCCTCCAGGGGAACAGCAGAGGGGGAGCTGCTGATCTCCATTCTCTGGTGACCAGCAACAGGACACGAGGAAGTGGAAATAAGTTGCATCAGGTGAGGTTCAGATTAGACATTAGGAAAAGTTCTTCACTGAGAGGGTGGTTGGTCACTGGAACAGACTCTCCAGGGAAGTAATCATGGCCCCAAGCTTGCCAGAGTTCAAGGAGTATCTAGATGACACTCTTAGTCATATGGTTTCGTTCTAGGCAGTTCTGCAAGGAGCAGGGAGTGGGACTCAATGATCCTTATGGTTCCCTTCCAACTTGAGATATTCGCTGATTCTGTGATTCTACTGACATGTCTCGTCTGAAGAGACATCTACTAGCTGAAGCATGCATGCCCTTGTGTTGTAATTTGAATCACACATGTTACAAACATCGACTCGCTTCAGAAGAAAGTATCTAACAAGCAAAAAGACTGACATTCAAAATCTTAGAGAAAAACAGACAAAAAATGCCATCTATTGCACAGTGATGTCCTACAAAGCTGTGGTAAACCATAAAGATAAAAATACATTCTGATTATACACAAAGTGGTATTCTGTATCTTAATTGCTCTCAAATTTGGTTTATAGACCATTACTGTTCGTGCTTGGCCACGTAGCTCTTTGGACAAGGGAAAACATAGAGGGTCTGCTATGTCTCAGACTGAAGCTAATTGGAAGGATATACGTGAAAAGGTTAAATACTTTTTCTTGTCAAAACTGACTGTTAGCTTAATATAATGCACTATCTCCTTAATGGCTGTAAATCCATCAACCTCACTAGGGCTACCGTGTTTATTTTATCTGAAGGGCTGACTTTAATGCAGTTATATAAGAAGAAAGTGTGATGTCTGCTAAGATGTTTACTACTTTTGTTCTCAGGTCAGCAAATCAAATTCAGAACATTTACTTTACAGTATGCTTAATTTTTGCTTTTGCAGGTTACACTGGGCATTCAGTTTACTTATCTACATTTTCAAACAAAGCCTGTAAGATGAATGGGAAAGGGAACAAATGGCCATTCTGAAAAGAAAACTGCACTGGTTAGGCATTCACATATGCATGTTTGGATGCACTTCTTGAACATACAAGCATTCTTTCTTTTTTCAGCTGAACAGCTCATTTTTTGTGGAAGGACAGAGTCAGGAAATTAGAAGAGGCTGGCAGCTTGAGTAATGGAGGTAAAGATCATTTCCCTTGGAAGGGGCAGTATGGAAACTTTACAATTATCAACAATTCAGATAATTGAACTTCCCCTGAATGTTTTCCTTCATTCCTTCTGCCGAGCCCATTTGAAAGAAATGAAAGAATATTATTTTCTCTTAAGACACATTGAAATTATTTAGCTGCAGCACCATTTGGCTATGTTTTCTGAAGCCTTCTACACATTTTACTCCTAACTTGCATACCAATGTTAGTGAATAGGACATGTCTTCTTCATAGGTTATTTTCTGCTATCTTGACAAAACTGAGGATTTTTTACTGCTTTACTGCTCATTAAAGTGAATATAAGCTTAGGATTCTTGGTGCCTCGTGAAAAAGTTTCCTGTTTCAGAGAAAATGGAGGTTCCAGAAAAGATTTTATTTGCAAAAACCAAAAAACTAAAGAAGGAAAAGATCAAAACAAAGAATAAATGACAGTCCGGGGACTGGTGCATTCACATGAAATGTAAAAAATATAGCTTCAATAGTCTGCTTTCCCATTAGAAGAAGATACATGAAATGAGTCCTCCATTAATACCTTTCTCTCTGTGTTGTACCTGATGAAATTTGCTTGTTTATTTCTACGCGGAACTGCACCAATTAAGAAAACTGAGCTACAATGGGGTTCTCCTGCAATATTTACTCATTGACTTTATGTGAAGCTAGAACAGGAACTTTCTGTGAAAGAAGTGATGAATCAGAACTTTACCTTACTCCACAGTTACACTTTTTTACTAGAAATACAGCCATTATTGAAGGAGAAATCCCAGACTGAACGTTTTCTTAACAAAGGTTTATATTTCTGACATTAAACAACAGCAAGCAAATCCAGATATTTTATAATTTAATAATTTAATTATTATTAGCTTAATTATAATTTAGTAATTATATATTCCCATCTGGCCTGAATTAAAATATACTATGTTGTAATTTTTTTGTCATGAAAAAGATGAATGCAATGGATTTAAACTCTATGCATGTTAATAAACATTACATATGTACAGTATTTGCACAGAAATAGCACCTACTCAAAGCTTTTGAGTGGTACTGGGAAGAATGAAAGATTTCTCTGTTTTTTTAGAATCTGAATTTTTTCAAAAATCAATATGGGATTCAATTCAGAAATTGTGTCCTACGTAGATAACACCCAGTGAAAAGCTTGTACCATTAGAAAAGCCAGTAAGTGTGAGCAAAAACTGATGAAACACAGTCCACACACTACCAGTCATGATAATAGTATTAACTGAATTTTGTCTATCTTACGAAAACAGAGCTGAACATCAATTCTCTTTGAATCAAACACCAGCTCTCTTTTCTTTTGAAATGAGGGAAAGAAAACTTATATCGTATTATATAATATGCATTATTTTACTATAAGATAGTTCTATAATAAAAATTTTTCGATCACATCAAACTATACGTGTACTTTAAGGGCAATACAAAAATCTCTACAATTTGTATTTTATCTGTGTATATACATAAATTAGGCTTCTTGCATCTTTTATGTCTCTTCAGTAGGAACGAGACACTGATCTCACGCAGGTTTTTGTAAATTACAGTATAGTTTTGCTTGGTGTCATTTTTTTGGCCCTCTCTGACTCTAAGGTCCTTCTATTTCTACAAATTCTACTAGCAACAGAGCTTCAGAAAAGCAGAAGGGAACACTAGATAAAGAGTGTGAGACACTGAGTAGAGGGGTTTGCGATTTTATTTATTTATTCCCCTGAAAAGGATACAATTCTTGTCTGTCAGCCCGACAGCTTGGCTCTGCTTAGGGCACAATCTCTCTGAGAGAGCTCTGAGGCTTTAAACCCTCAGTTGCAGCTGTCACAAGCTGATGTACAAAAAAGTGATTATTAATGCCTGGCACTGAAAGTCGTTGCATCTAACCAACCTAATGGGTCATTCATTCTATGAACTGTGTCCTTTAATTTCAATAGAGGTTTATTTTTCCATAAAAACAGTAATACTGCACACATTACACAAGTGGGCAAATAGCACTGTTGGTTAAGTGTATCTTTAAAAAGAAAAATGTAATATTGTTCAGTCTGCTGCAAAAAGATTTAGAACACTTGAGTATCTGAACTGGAAAGGGATAGGAAATGTCAATCAATTAGGAACTGGCAAATGATGGGCCCGATAAGGGGGATTCTGAAGTGACAATACACATTAAATGCAATAAAGCTCTAGCTATTGATCCAGAAAGAAAAAGAAAACTTATTCTCAAAAATGCCTTCAATTCTCAGTCCAATCTGAAGCTGTGCTGGGATGACACAAAAAGTGCCAGTGTGCTTTGCTATGAGAATAACATGAGAAAACAGCATGTAGAAGAGAAAAATGCACCGAAGGGAGCAAAGCACCTACTAAAGTCACGTTGTTTAGGAACAAAATATACATTGTGCTTTCCTGTCTTTACCCAGAAGGCCTCAAATTATTTTTTATAGAACATCATTCTTGAAAACCATCACTCCACTCAAGTAAGGAAGCACTACCTGTTTTATAGATGAAGACTTGAGAAACAAAGCTTAGATGAGAGATGTGTAATGGAGCCATTAGGAAGGCCCAGTTGTTTCAGTTCTGTCTTTTATGCCTTACTTAATCACTCTTAATCTGAAATTTTACTACAAAGTGCAAAATTAAAACATTCTTTGAGGACTAAAGGCAGTCAGAACAGAGGACATTTTTTTCTATTTGGAAGTCAGGAAGCTATCCTAGGAGCTTTTTCACTCATCTTAGCCAGGTATGTTGATAGGAAGCTGGAAACACCAGTGCTATTTCCATCCAGAAGGTCTGTGGCAGGTCTAGTGAACCAGTGTGTTACACATTTCAATGTGCCCTAGCATAACACCTTTTTATCATCATTGCTGTTGTAACGCATGTATGAGTCCAACATCTCCACAGTTTCTACTGCTTTTGTAGTCACTTCCAGCCTTTTTGGAGCTCAAATTGTTTGTCTTTCTTCATGCTCTAATTTCAGGCTCAGACCTCTAGAATTCTTTCTTTTCATGTTATTCAGTCAACCTACTTGAATTATGTGAACTGGAGACACCTTTGTTGGAGAATATTTTTTGTGCATGCACTGAAAGACAGACAGTAAAGTAGTTTTGACAGACACATAAAACATAGATTCTGATTCTGAAACACCCATATTAAAGTTACAGGGCTTCCTGGGATCGCATACAGCCAAAGAGGAAAGCAGTGTGTAGCTAAGTATGAAAAGGGAGTAAGAGTTTGAGAAAGTGTGGTGCTAATGGAGAGAACAAAGTATGTCTCTCAACTGATCTGATTTTAAATCATCTCATGGTCACTGGAGACAAAATACTGAATTTGGATCTATTTATCTTTCATTTCACTGGTCTTAATCAGGCATAGCTGTATGCCATTTTAGGATGAAGTGTGTACCCTAAGAGATAAAAGATTAAAAAAATGAATAAAACATTTTTGGTTCCTGATCAACTTATTATTACTTAAGATAAAAATAATCCCTTTTATTAAGATAGGGGATACATCAACATTATTGGACTAAATGTTTATCCTATTTAGTTGTTTGTGAGTTTGGATTTGTTGTTTTTATTTAAAAATATGTACCCACAGTTGGTCTTAGCTCAGTATAACATTCTAGGAACAGGAAAATAACATAAATAATGACAATTAAGTAAATGTTATGCAAGGACAGAACTATTGTTTTACTGCACTTTTTTTATCATAAGCTGCTACAGGAACATAACTACACAAATTTTTTCTTCAGCTCAACCTTCCTGTTGTTGGTCCTCAGTATCAGATTAATTTTTCACTGTAGGAAGCAGCCTGGCATCATAAATACAGACAAGGGTACATTGGAGAAAGAAAGCAAAAAGCTGAGATTTGGATTCTTGCCAAGGTGAGATTGTGCATACTGGTCAAGTGGAGACATTAACAGAAAGGTAAGGGCTCATCTTTACATTTCTAAGTGAAAATTTCCTTTCCAGTTCTTTCACAGTTTTTGACACTAAATGACTGAAATTCCATCAGTTTTTCTGTCCCTAGAAGATTAGAACAACAGGCTTGAAAATTTGGTGTAATTTGATTTTGAAGTGTTAGCTTTGTTTGTACTGTTTCCATGAACAAAAATAAGTCCTTGAAGAGATGTAACTTCAGCTAATTTTGAAATGTGTCAATGCGTTTCTATTCCAGCTTCTCAGGTGCCTCTTTTGAGTAAACAGTATGCACTCAGTACCTTCCCTCAGAGACAAGGGAAGATTGCATTAATATGGTCTTGCAAAGTACAAACTTGACAAGTTGGTTCAATGCACAAGAAAAAGGTTTGTAGTAAAATGTTGAAAATAAAATCCGATGGAAACTTCAATGATTGTGTTCTAACAGTGTTCTCCTTAGACATCAAGCTTTAAATTTTTTTACTAATTTCCTTTTACAAGACAGAAGTGATCCACTCTCCTGTCTCTGAGAACATTTTTTCTTCTGAGTTTGAAGCTGAACTCTGCCATACAGTATTAATGTCATGGTGCTGACAGGTTGGGAAGCAGCGCTGCAGAGGACTTGGGGTCCTAGTGGACAACAGGCTGACCATGAGACAGCAATGTTGCCTCACAATAAGAAGGCCAACAGCTTCCTGGGCTGCTTTAGGCAGAGTGTTGCCAACAGGTCCAGGGAGGCGATCTGTCTTTACTCAGAATCTGAAGTGCTGAGTGCTGTTCTGGACTCCCCAGTACAAGAGACATGGACTTAGTGGAGCAAGCCCTACACAGGGCCCCAAAGATGATTAAGGGACTGCAACATCTTTCCCATGAAGAGATGCAAAGGCTCTATATTGGTAGAATGAGTTATTCTTAAGGAATATAGTGAATTTGAGAGATCATAGAAGCCCCTAAGAGAGAATTTGCTTAGCAGACTTAGGTGATTACTAAAATATATCAACAAAACGTTTCAACTGCATTTTCTTCACTGATATCCACTTTTTGATCCTTATTTTCATCTCCCATTTTTGCTTTAATAGTAATTTTGTCTTTTTTTTTTTTTCTGTAGAATGAAGTGGAAGCGAGATGTAACTTGTTTAAAACTCAAGTATGCAAAAACTATCTACTCTATTTGCTTTCTTTGTTGACTTTTTTTCTTAGTCAGTTTTTCCTATCATGATGATTAAAGTAATTTCAAGACAAAATGCCAGATGACTGTATAAGTTTAATTTTTTATTTTTTTTTTTCCCTCTGGACATGAAATAAAACATTCTCCTTATAGTGTCTTTTTCTCATTTTTATCTGAATTGAAAGCAGAATCAGGTTAAGCAGCTGTCATTTCTTTCCTTTCACTAGCAATGTCCTCTACCATTCTCTACCAAAACCTTGAAGCTCTCCCATATATTTCTACTTTATTAAATTCAGCCAAAACAAAGTTTTCCTTCCCCTGTCCCTCCAAGAATGAATAGAAGGAGAGCTCTTCCACCCAGCGGTTCAAAATTATGTAATTTCATTCGCTTAGTTCAGCTTCATGAAGACAATATATACAACTGACTGGTATAGATGTCGTCATGCCCATTACACAACTAAGGTTGACACGATGAAAAATAAACACCATGCAACAGCCTGATTTACCTCTACTTAGCCCCTCTATAACTGACACTGCTGAAAAGAAGTTAGAACTTCCTATATAACCCAGATGTCCATGTAAGTCCATTCAAATGATTTAGGCCGGTGTCTTTGATTTCGTGCATATTAGCTTTCAGCTCTTCACTGTGATTTTGTCCTAAGTAGCTCTAGATCTCTCATTTTATGGTTGTTTGCTTCTGAGTAAAAACAGTTATGCTGAGGCATTCTATTTTTGTTTTTTTTTTTTCTTTTTCCGTGGCAGTGAGATACTTTTGAAGTTAGTATCTCCTAGCATGATTCTGCCCTTCAGTTCTGGCCTTTCAATCCTTCCTGCCCATCCAAAACAGAAATCTCTCCCGTTCATGTGACTTGCTCTTTCAGGAAGTCTGATTGAAAGGGTAAGAATATTTACCAGCTTCTTCATAAACACTAAGCCAAAGCACAAGGTTAAGCTAATTTGAAAACCAGCTACAGCCAGAAGGAACAAATCTGAGTAGGGTGGCTTTGGGTTTTGCTCGCATTCTAAAGGGAAGAGGAAAAACAGTAAAATTGAGGAAAAAAACCCACTTTACCCTCTCTTCCACAGTTTCGTATAATTTATTATTTCCAGAGGAAAACAATGTAATAAAGTATTTCTTATAACAGAAATTAAGCTCCTCATTGGACACCCTCAATTAGATTCATTTTAAGTTTGAGAGAAGATGGACATAAAAATTCTTTTTCTATTTTCTTCAGCTTCTGACAATAAATATTCTTTCCTATTTCTCCAGTATAGCTGCAATCTTAGCATCTGCAAAGAATTTGGCATTGTCACACACATTAAAAAAAAAAAAAAAACCCTTCACATTCTATTATATTATGCAGAACTTAGCAAGGTAAAACAATGACACATCTGCTTTGATTCTAATAAATACGAACTTAACAGTGTTAAATCCATAGTGTCCCAGCTGAGTTGCCCATGCCATGCCCTTTTTCCATTCTCCATCAATCTCTCTATTGCTTCTAACTGATCACCACCATGGTAGAGTAAATAAGAAAATTTGCCTTCTTACCTCTCTCTTTTGGACTCATGGGTGGAATCTGATCAGTTCATACTATTTACAACATGAGGCATAAAATGGTGAAATAAGACCAACTAAAATTTGCTGGCTTATGGTTTATCATTTAAGGAAGCTTATGAGATCTTAACAACAGCCTACAGTACACCTACGCTTACACATTTATTACAGGATTTAAATGTTTTGCTTTTTAGTAAAAGGAAAGACCCGCATCCTGAGCTTCTTTCCAGTCCTGCAGCCATAATCTGGAGCTTGAAAGGATTGGAAGGATTCCCAGAGTTTTTTGTGGACCTGGATCCCAGCTCACATGCCACAGATCTTGCTTGACTTTGCTATGCAGTGAGAGGATAGCATTTTGTATGCGAACATTATTGCACAGCCAAGGCTGTAACCAACACATCATTTTAGCTTTCAGTGTTTGGAACACATGGGTCCTCCAAAAAAAAAAAATTTTCATCTTTCCTATTTCTTCTTTTACTCAAAAACAGAATTCCAGAAAAGGTAGGATATCACTTTTCCTGCCTCAGGTCATCATTTTAATACACCACCAAGGCAAAGAATCATTCTCCTTGAACATCTCCCTTTCCATTATTGGTTCAAATGATAGTGTAAAATGTTAAGCAAGCGTTACATATTACTTGGCAGCGAGTCTAAATGCTATATCTGTCTGTTGTTGATATTATGCTGAAAAATTTCTTCTACACCAGAAACTGAGATTCACTGAATTTTGTTTTGGTTAACGGAAAGCTTGTCCATGCTTTTGTCTTTTTTCTAGATGTGAAAAACGTAAAGAGGCAGATAAGTTTTCATGAATTAGCTGCAATCTTCTTACTTTGCAGCCCAAAAGGATAATAACAATCCCTTAACCTAGGAATATTTTGCCTACTCTTTCTTAGTATATTCACCAAGGAGGGGTAGAAGGAGAAAAACCTCTTGAAGAGATGAACAGAACAGTCAGTATCACAGTAAAAATTCTTCCCAGAGTTACCAAATAATTCCCATTTTCTGAAAACACAAAACAACCCTCTGAAACAACTTGGTCTTGGGAAATTTTTCTTGGATTGTTAAAAAGAAATTAAAAATAGGTCTCAGACAACCTCTTGGTTTTGATACAATCTTCACAGACACTCTCTTTACTGAATCTCTCTCTACCCTATAAAAACAAAAAAAATTCTGTAAATGTGCTAGAACATTTATGTGTAAAATCTTATCTGCTGCCTATTCATGAATTTTCCTCCTCCTTCAATGAAGTTGACGATGGAGATAAAAAGGAGACTTTCTTTGGCTTAAGAAGGACCACTGAAAATGTGTTTTCCTCTGAAAGAACCTAACACTCATGAGAAGTGGACAGCTGGTCGCAGTTGTGCATTTAAGAAGGAAGTAAATATGTCTGTGGGAATTAGAAGAATCTTGCTTCTCTGTCAGTTGCCTCCACAGCACAGTATACTAGCCCTGTGCATTTAGAAAAATGAAATCCTTTCCATCCTTTGCTCATCTTTGCCTCTTTCCCCCACATCTCACTTTTATTTTCATTTCCAAAAGTACTCCAGATGTTTTAGTTTTGTTGTTAATTTTGCCAGCTGGCTCAAACTGGTAAATGTAATTATTAAGTGAAGCAGATGGTGAGGCTAGGAAGGGTGGAATTGGACTTTAGACAATTCTTTCAGGATAGGTAGCTAGTTATGAGCTTTCCTTCCCTCATTTCACACATCTTTAAGTTCTATACCTATTTGATCCTAATGTAATTGATGATGGTCTCCATCAAGAAATGTGCCCAAGTTACCTTCTATTCCTTAGCTGAAAAGTTCAATGTCTGCAACTTACTGCAAGGAAAAAAAAACCCAACAAAACAATAGATGAGTGCAATAGTCACAACATACAAGAAATCGTTTAATATCTGACCAAAACAAGACTGGATTCAAGGTCTAAGGCAAGACACTTTTCCTCCTCAGGGTCCTTGCTCAGTCCAGATCAAAAAAAAATTCACATTCCTTTTCTGATGGTGAATTTGTTGATACCTAAGTATGTGCAGGTATGCTATTGATAGCATTGAAACTGTTTCGTCTACATGTGTGGCAAGTGACTCACTATTACAGTTCTGTATTTCTTTGTAACAAACATATCTGAAAAAAATAAAAATAAAAAAAAAAAGCTCAAAAGCCTGATCTGTTTTTCACTTTTGTGAGAACTTTTGAATTTGATGCCCTGGAATTGTTCAGTGAGTGGAGAAACAAACCAGTTTCATTCTAGTCCGCAGAGAAGAATGGAGACAAAACCAGAGCTCCATCTGGGCTCATGCAGTAGGAGACATAAATTCAGTCTGAACTTGCAGGGGGGGAAATCAACACAATGTTGATGGCAAATATTTGAAGCATTCCATTCTTATTTAAAGTTTCAAACTAGATATTTTGGAGCTATTCAGTCGATGTAAAAATTATGTGTTCAGTTGTCACAGTTTCTTGGTACTCTCAAACAGCTCAGTGTTCTCATAAATGTTGTTGAAAATTTACAAAAAGAGTAGAGATTATGTAGTCTTAAATCATTACTGCTGAAAATAGAAGACTCAGTCCTTAGATTTGAAGACAATTAAGTCTACTGCTCAAGAAAATCCATTTGAAATTAGAGCCTTGTGTTTATGGTCTCATGATGCAATTATTCTTTCTGTTTCTTCACTTTCAGGTGATGCAAGTGTACAAGGTCTGTTACTCACAAGCCACTGGATTTTGATGAAAAAGAAAGTATAAGCAGTTTGCGTGTTAAGGAAGAACCCATAACCCTGTGTCAGTTGAATAACTTAGACTTTGAGGTTAGTAAAAATGCTGAAATATTCTAGGAAATGTTTTTAAAAACTCCACTTAGTCTCTGTCTGGGTTGTAACATTAAGTTTGCAAGATTAGTAACCTGGCACCTGAATTAATAGCAGCAGTGTGAAGGGGGTTATACATTTAGTTTGCCAGTTCTAGAGGTTTTTTCCTCCTTTCTGAATAGCTGTCTGATGATGGCAACATATTGATTATTTTCAAGCTTGTATATGCTTTAAAAATCAAATGCCAAATTTGTATGCAATTCAGGTTGAGAATCTGGTAAGTCAGAAACCTGTAATTTTTTTCCAATTGCAGAGTAACATTGCTTCCTTAAATTGCCACCCTTAACAAGAGCAGCTACAGGCCTGCTTAAAGCCAGGTGGTCCTGGGTATTACACTCAGGATTTCTGCCATGCTTGGGCCTTCAGCTGGCACTGAATATATTAACATCACATGACATGGAACAGAACTGTTCAATTTAATTTTGCATTCTAATTTGAAAAAAAATCCCCTTTTAAGTCTGTTAACTGGAAGGGTGTTACTTAACATTGCTCCTCATTATCTTGCAGAATCTGATATTTCCAAGCCTGTGAGATGCTTGATCAGGTCACCAATGTAAGGCAACAGCACACTAAACTAGGTGAGATCATGGTCCTCCTGGGAAGGGTTGACTTACCCTGCCAACACAGGGATTTAGCATTGATTTGAATACAGTTTGATAGAGGTCCATGAAGATGCTGTTTTCTGTTAGCACTGAGGAGTCTAATCTGGCAAAAAATAAAAATAAAAGTCATACTTGTCCTTCCTTGTCCTAAATGCACTTGACTGTACTGAAAGAGAGTAGAAGTGGCACATGCGCTGCCACAATGATGAAAAGTATCAGCAACTTAATAATATATTTTTTATTTATGAACACTAGAAGGACTGCCTAGTCTATATCCAGAGTTATATCTGGAGAATAAAGAAATAGTATATGAACACATAGTCATGTATAAAGTTGCTCGCCTATTTCTTCTGTTTTTACAGTCCCAACATGTCTATAGTTGACCTTTACATTAATTTGCACAGAGGTTTTTACTTCCCAGAAACCTGTTTCAGCTGACCTGGAAGCCAAATTTCTTTTATGATTCAAGCAGTAATAATATAAAGGCTTAATGTCCTGTAGAGGACAAGAACAAATCAATACTTTCTCACCAGTGTTCTTACTAGGGGTTTCTTTTATGAAAAATAAGTTAATAGAGTTCTTTCCTTACTATGGTATGAAATCTTTAAGAAAATTCTAAAAGTAATTAATATCAAATCTTTCATTTAAAGATAATCAGAGAGGTACTTTTTGCTAAACTACAACAAAGGCATTTCTTAGCCCAGTGTGATCATACTGTTAAATGTGAAAAAGTTAGCTCAATTTAATTTGATCTGTGCAGTTTAAATTATTATTTTCACTCATCAAAATTGCTTATAACAAAATTGTTATAACAAAAGACTGCCTCATTTTTTGATGAATCAATCCTAGTAAAATTTTTTTTAGAATGTTTAAGCAATTAATTAACACACTTATTGAATGTTCCGTGGGTTAAAAAGAGAAGCCAGCAAATGAGAATGGTTTGAATGGAGAAAAACAGTAAGAAATACTTTTCTGCCAAACACTGTTTCCTCTGCAGTTAGCCCTTGTGAGAGGACCTCGCCAGAATAAATATTTTCCCCACATGAGGAATAGACTGAGTAATGATTCTACTGAATCAGAGTTGTGCTGGGCTCAAAGCTCCAAAACAAAAATCCTCCCCCCCACTTTGACATTTTGTGTTTATCACAGACTCTGAATCATGCCCTCCGTGTTCAAACCCCCAGTTCATAGCTTTCATTGAATGAAACAGCTGCCAATATCACTTTCCCTTGAAGATGTTCAATGTTTCAGGTGTACTGAAAAGCCTTTCTGTGATGTTTTGCATGCGATAGTGCAAGCATTTCTCTTAGCACTTCAAAGTCTAATCAAGAAAGAAAAAGGTGATATTTGGCCTTCCTGCTTTTGAATGTGCTTGACTACAAAGCTTTAAATTGTGCTCATGGTATGCCAAGAGATGTGAATTAGGTCTTTATACTTCATTCAAATACGGTTTTTCAAAATTGTGCTTAATTTGCAAAATGGATACAGGTTGTGATCAGTGAAGACAAACTCAAGCATTCTATCACTTCCAGTTTTGAAAGTCCAGCAGACTGAAAAAAAAACCCAAAACCACACAACCCTCCCAAAAACTATCTAGATTAAGAATATAGAGCCATAATGATATTTTTGGAGTGATTATGAGGTTGATGATCAGTTTAGCATGCAATTGCTAAATTTAACTGCCTCTTTAAATGGTACTGCCTCTGCACATTTAAACCTTACAAATTATTTGCTGTTATTGGATGGACTGAGGGTATCAGCAATGCCCTTCATATTCCCTTTTCGCTCCCTACAACGTATGGATTTGGTGGCTTCTGTTGCTTTGGGGTTTTTTTGTGCAAAATATTTAAAGTAGTTTTAGAGTGCTGAAAAGGGGCTTGCGGTCCTTGAAGAGAAAAAAATCTGAGATATAGACACTTTCCTATTTAAGGAAGTTAATCTATAGATGCTCCAAAGTATTTCTTACCTCTGTTATCAGAGCAACTTGCTGTATTTATTGTTCAGATTAAATGATCAACAACTGTATCAGGTAAAGTAATAGGCAAAAGGTTAAGCACTTGGGAATTTGCTCCTCATGTCAACTAACATTTTCACATTCAGCCAGAGTTGTTGGGTTTTTTCATTTAGAGCAACACAGAAAATGTTATAACTGGGAGCTGCAAGGGATGACTCTTCTGTAAATTATTCTGAAGCACATCAGTAGTGGGTATTGTCTCACCCCTGGTCCCATAATAACCGAGGGGATCACATTAGGGTCTCTTTCACCCATGTCACTCACTAAGTTACCCATCTTTTCAGAAAACAGGAGCTGTGAACCTTGTAGAAGCTAAAGCTAATGAAGAGTGATACTGTGACTTGGCATATGCCTAAGACCTCTGTCTTGGCTAACTAGTCTTCAGGTGGAGGTAGCATGGAAGGAAATGTGGCTTTTTGCTCCATTTTCTTCCAGGGAGCATGGAGCCTAAGGAGGCAGCAAGGCAGAACAGAGAGGGTGGTAACTCTCTGCCTGTTCCCGTGCCGCAACATGCATGATAGCCTGGAGAAAGAAAGGCATTGATTTACTATTAGAACAGGAGACCAGTAAATTACAAACTCCCATGGGAAAGGAGGGAGGACTGTAATTCAAAAATGGTGTCTGACACACTCTGCCTTCAGGGTCTAATCTTAGTGCAGAGTAAGGATCACTCTTACTCAGCACTGCTCCAAAAATTGACAGACTCTCCAAAATGTTTACTTAAAACTAATAAAGTATAATGGTTTTAATTTCTTCTTATGTTTTCCTTAATGCTTTTTTAATGTCCAGCATTACTGATAATAAACTTGAAGAACTTCTGTTCATTTCATTAAAGAAAATGCATTCTATTTTTTCTCTTCTAACACATTGGTTTTGTCTTGTTTCCAAGTTTATATGCAAAATGCTTGTATCTGTCTATGACATCTCAACTTTGGAATGATTTTAAATAACCTGTCAGTGGAACAATTGCAACCAATTTTAAACACTTCAGCAGTTCATAGGTTTCTACGCTCCTCAAACATTGCACAAAACTATTTTTGCCAGCACTTAGCAATAATAAGATGCTTGGCTCTGCAACTTTGTTTCAGTGGAGACCTTTTTTTCTCTAAGAGCCATCTTGGTAGCCTCTGAGTATGGCTCTGGCCAAGCATATGTTAATTTTTCTATTATTATCACATTACATCTTCGGAGAATCTTTATGTATGTTTATGCATGTATATGCACTTGTAAGTCCTGTTTAAATCAGTAGCAAATTGCCAAGAAATCTCTGTACTTACTAGAAACCTCTGTGACTGTTAATATTTTATTTAGTAACCTTTCTAAATTACTTGTTCTATTAAAGAAAACACAGGTAGCTGTACAAAAAAAAAAAATATGGATACATTCTTATTACAAAATAGTGAAAATGAATGTACAAGGAGAAGAAAACAATGTGTATTTAGAACTGTATAATGATTAGATTATATATTATATATGCAATATTTAATATATATAATGTATAATCATTATCATCTATGGATACATAAAGAGTGTTGTAGAAATCATGTTGTTTGTAACAGTTGTGACTGGGAAAAGATATTTGGTATATTTATGTGAATCACAGTATTACAAGCTCTGAATGCAGCATGACTTTTATTTGACCTCTTGCTGACAGTGCTTAGTGAGATGGAGTATTTACTACAGTCTTGTATTCCACAAACAGTTCTTGGACATGTCATACTCAGCTAAAATTAACTCCTACTCCCTGATTCTCACATGATCTTAAACCACATTTGAGATCCCGTGCGCTCTTTAACAAGCTTCCTCTTGCAGCTCTGGTTCTCCTGAACGATGATTACTTGCCTTTGGCGGGGAAGATCTGGGAAATCTCCCATTAAAGGCTGCACTGAGGCAGATCCTTAGCTTGCATAAATCAGACTAATTCCACCAAGGCAGCAAAGCTACATGGGTTTACACACTTGCAAAATCCTGCCCAGTAAATCTGTAGGGCCTGACATTTGAGGACCTCTGCATTCAATCTCTAGGACTCATCTCAACTCAAAGTTGAGAGCTTTGCTGGAGTAAAGCCAGACTGCTCCTCAGGATCAAGAATCTGCATATATTTCCAATTAATCCATGACTCCTGTCACTATTCAGAATGTTAAAATAAAATAAATATTGCAGTAAAATGTGTGTAATTCTGAAATCTGTGTAGTTGTTAAAAGATTAAGCTACTGCTGAACTCGCTGCATCATTACACTGGTTGTTCGTTTAATATTAATTATGTATTATCAACATTTAATTTTTTTAAAAAAATATTTTTATTGTAATATAAGTTGTTGAAGGAAAAGACAGATCTAAGAGAAATAAGAAACACTGTTACAAAGTGCTAATATTTTCTACAGATGCTTCCTTCTGCCAAGGTTTCATGGTTGCTCCTCTCCATTTAATTTACCTTGAACATGCAATCTATTCTCAGCTACTAGCTCTCAGATGTTAAGACTGATCTTTGAAAAAAAAGAAGCAGGACCTGTAAAGGAACTGAATAGATATATTTTGTTGAATTATTTTTTTTCCTCAAAGATCAAATCGCTTTTTCTTTAACTAGTCTATTAGTACCAAGAGTATTTCCTTTAATTCAGTCACACCTAATAAAGTTTAAAGGATTGGTTTCAGGGTTTTCTTGGTTTGCATTGGCATTTACAGAAAGGAAATAATACATTATTTTCTTCTGACACAGTTACAGTAATATACAATTGTACTCTCAGCCAGTAAATTACAAAACAGTGTTCTGAAGGCCACCAGTTTAACATTACTCAGGAGCTTTGGCTGAGGTCCACGAGTGACATTTTTGCGTACATGTCTGCACCTCTGCACACACCTCATTAACAAAGCAGGCATTAGAATATGCCAATTAATGCTCCAGACTACATATAAAAGCCAGAGGTGGGATGTAACACCTAAGTCTTCAAGACTTTCCAGTTCAGTGTCCTGCCTTATAGCATCAGAAAAGCTGTACCTGGAAAAAATGTTATGATCCTCTTCTGCCTTCCAGCTTAGGGCGTGTTGGCCCCTTCAGCTAGAAAAAAAGGAGCAGCAAAGGCAACTTCTCTCACCGTCATGTGATCTGGAACTCCCTGCATCACTCACAGGTCTGTATGGTATTTTAAGGTGAAGAAGCCATTTTATAGGCTAAATTCCATATCCCTTTATTACAAGTCCATGAAGAATAACATTCAGTAATAGAAAAAACAGAAAAAAACATTAAGAGAAATAAAAGTCTTAATTTATAACCAGACCTCAGATGAAACATCCAGTGAACATTTGCTGAAAATTCATGTGCAGATTTCACTTAGTTTACTCATACATTTCTGCAATAACTTTCTCACCGAGAGTCATATCTTTTAATGGTTGCTACTTTACTGACTTTTAAAACAAATTTCATCTATGAATCATATGAGCTATGAAACAGCAAGTGGGTGGAGTATTACAACCACACAACCAATAAATGGCTTCAGGTCAGCAATATAACCTCATTTGAGGCCAGCAAGTTATACCAAAATGATGCCTAAAGATGAATGAAAAATTACAGAATTTTATATAACACATCAATTTCACAAGAACTATTGCACAATAGGTTGAAAAATGTATGGCTTTAAAATAAAAACAGAAGGAAAACAAATAATTGGTAAGCTTGAGGAAAAACTTATTTTTCCATTAAAAATGCCATTATAAACTAACACATCCTGCACACTATGTTTATTTCTAAAACAGCTTAAATCAAAATCTCCATTTCAATTATTTTTAGGTTTTTCTTTTTCTTTTTCTTTTTTTTTACTTTTGAATTTCAAGTGTTTGCCCAAAGACTTGCACTGTCCTGGCTAACTGGGGAGGTCTCAGTTGACTAGAGGTTAGCAAATGTGATGCCCATCTACAAGAAAGCCTGGAAGGAAGTTATGGGGAACTACAGGCCTGTCAGTCTGGCCTCAGTGCCGGGGAAGGTCATGGAGCAGATCATCTTGAGTGCCATCACATGACACATCCAGGTCAACCAGGTGATCAGGCCCAGTCAGCATGGATTTATGAAAGGCAGATGTCATGGTTTAACCCAGATGACAAATAAACACCGTGCAGCTGCTCCCCCCGCAATGGGATGGGGGAGAGAATCAGAAGAGTAAAAAAGAGAAAACTCATGGGTTGAGATAAAGACAGTTTAATAGGAAAGGGAAAAGCTGTGCACGCAAGCAAAGCAAAACAAGGAATTATTTACCTGCTTCCCACCAGCAGGCGGGTGTTCAACCATCTCCAGGAAAGCAGGGCTCCATGATGAGTAAATGGTTGCTTGGGAAGACAAACACCATCACTCCAAACGTCCCCTCCTTCCTTCTCCTTCCCCCAGCTTTTTATGCTGAGCATGACATCATATGGTATGGAATAGCTCTTTGGCCAGCTGGGGTCAGCTGTCCTGGCTGTGCTCTCTCCCAGCTTCTTGTGCACCTGGCAGAGATGAGGTGCTGAGAAGCACTTGACTAGACTAAGCACAACTCAACAACAACTAAAACATCAGTTTGTTATCAACATTCTTGTAGTACCAAATCCAAAACACAGCACTATACCAGCTACTAGGGAGAAAATTAACTCTGTCCCAGCTGAAACCAGGACAGCAGAGCCCGCTTGACTAATCTGATCTCCTTCTGTGACAAGGTGACCCGCTTAGTGGATGAGGGAAAGGCTGTGGATGTTGTCTACCTGGAATTTAGTAAAGCCTTTGACAACATTTCCCACAGCATTCTCCTGGAGAAACTGGCTGCCCATGGCCTGGGCAGGCATACTCTTTGCTGGGTAAAAAACTGGCTAGAATGCCAGGCGCAAAGGGTGGTAGTGAATGGAGTAAAATCCAGTTGGAGGCTGGTCAAAAGTGGTGTTCACCAGGGCTCAGTGCTAGGGCCAGTTCTGTTTAACACCTTTATCAATGACCTGGATTGAGTGCACCCTCAGTAAGTTTGCAGATGACACTAAGGTGGGTGGAAATGTTGATCTGCTTGAGAGTAAGAAGGCTCTAGAGAGCAACCTGGTCAGGCTGGATCAATGGGCTGCATCCAACTGCATGAGATTCAACAAGGCTCAGTGATGGGTCCAGCACTTGGGTCACCAACCCCATGTAATGCTACAGTCTTGGGGAAGAGTGGCTAGAAAGCTGCCTGGCAGAAAAAGAGCTGAGGGTGTTGGTCAATAGCTAGCTGAATATGAGCTGGCAATGTGCCCAGGTGGCCAACAAGGCCAATGGCATCCTGGCTTGTATCAGAAATAGTGTGACCTGCAGAAGTAGGGAAGTGATTGTCCCCCATACTTGGCACTGGTAAGGCCCCACCTTCTATCCTGTGTTTAGTTTTGTGCCCTACATTGCAAGAAAGACATGAAGGTGCTGGAGCAATGAAGCTGGTAAGGGGTGTGGAGCACAAATCCTGTGAGGAACGGCTGCAGGAAATGGAGTTGTTTAGCCTGGAGAAGAGGAGGCTGAGGGGAGACCTTATCCCTCTCTACAACAACCTCACAGGAGGCTGTAGTGAGGTGAGTGTTGGTCTCTTCTCCCAAGTAACAAGTGAAACAGTGAGAGGAAATGGCCTCAAGTTGCACCAGGGGAGTTTTAGATTAGATATTAGGAAAAAATTCTTCACTGAAAGTATTCTCAAATATTGGAACAGGCTTCCCAGGGAAGTGGTTATTTCACCATCCCTAAAGGTATTTAAAAGATGTGTAGATGTTGTGCTTAGGGACATAGTTTCATGGTGGCCTTGGCAGTATTGGGTTTACAGCTTTGCTTGATGATCTTAAGAGTCTTTTCCAACTGAATGCATTTTATGATTCTAGAATGCTAATTTTCCATAAAATCTTCCCTCTTGCTCATATGTAAGTTAGTCTCAATACATAGGTCAGTACTCTGGAATTTACCCTTCAAGGAGTCTGCTAGAAAATTGTAGCATGTTGTACAAAAGCCTAGTGTCCACAAAAGCCATTTCCACACGGGTCCCTTCAGCTTTGTCAACAACAAAGGAAGAAAAATTAAAAGGTTTTAACTGGCAACAAGGTAAAACACATCTTTACTGTCAGTGTCGTGGGATGCAAGTCAGTAAAAAAAGTAGTTTTTGGTCCCAGAGGCAGACACCCCCACTAGTTGTATATATTCAGGACAGGATGAAATCCAACCTATAGCATGGCAAGAGAACAAGGTTTTTGAGAGTTCGCCACTAAGTTGAACTTGAAGCAAGGTAACAATTAATGACCAAACAAAAACCATGGTTTTGGTTTAGTCCAATTTTCTATAGACAGATGTCCACTTCATAAAAACCATCTGCATAACTGGCACTGATGGAGATCCCTGGTGGCAATTCCAGTGGAGAGGTCAGTGATTTTCATGGACCTAGAGGACTGAACCAATATGCCTAATCATGGTAGTGACTGTACTTCTATGATAGAAGAGTGATATTTATAACAATATATGCCCAGTCCTGCACCCAACACAATACAAATGCTTTTCAGTTCTATGAAGCCTACAGTTGTCAATGATGCTCTACAAGACAGAGCACAGCACTCAAGTGAGCACAGAATAAGTACCATCTTTCATTCTAAAAAAGAGAGGGATTATGTCACACAGAAAGAAGACATAGTAATTTACACTGAAGGCTCAATATGATAATGCAAGTTAGATGGAATTAGCCATTTGTTACACTTGCATGTTTGGAAAGCAAGCTAATGTTGATACCATTTCCTTGCAATACTTGCAGAATTATTAAACTGTGATTGACTCTCCATAGATTCTCCAGTTATCGGACCTGTCCCTATCACCAGCAGAGATCTAGGACTGGATTACGAGCAACATTTTCTTTCATTGGGTTATTCCAAAGAAGTAATGTCAGTAATTTTTCCTTTCTCACCAAATTTATTGTCTGTTTAAAAACACAATTATTATCAGTGGTGTAAACCATTATCTCATGATCCTCCAACAATGAAAAAAGGTTTGGTATTGTACTTACACATTCCACTTAAAAAGAAAATATTATCAGTGTTGTCATCAAAGCCCAAATAATGAGATCTGTCAAGAACATGTGTACACTTTATTGTCTGATCTTCTGCAGCAGTAGAACAATCACAGTATTTTATGGAGGAGTTAAATAATTTTTATTTTCTTATTTTATATAGCAAGCATAAAATCTGGAAAAAAAAATTAAGACAGAAAACTGAAAATAGTAGTGAAAGAAGAGTTCATATTCAACCCTAAAATTTCTTGTGCTGTTCTGAAACTTGGACTTTACTATCAAACGCATCACTTGCTCATGTTCTTTCCACAGCTATGTTATTGTGCATGTTATAATGTATAAAGAATCTTCATCACTTCAGTCCTACTTTTCTATGTGAGTAATTTTTCCTCTGATGTACTTGACAGTACAATTTTAAGTCTTTTTTTTTTTTTAAGCTGAAGTGGAACAGTGCTGTCTCACATGGATATTATTTTATTCACCAAGTTTTTATTTCATTCTCCATAGTTTTTATTTTCAGGTAACCTTCCATGTCTAACAAAGTTATTCAACAGAACTTCAGATCTGACGAAGTTTAATGACAGACTGATCAGCTGAACATGCAGCAGTGGTTGGCATATAAGTCTGAAGAAATTGTCAGGATTCATTTATAAAAAGGAGAAGATAATTTATAATACATCAGACACCGCCTGGCAGGAATGGAATGTGGAGGGATTTTTTTGTTTTATTTTTGGTGAAATGAGATAGTGCAAGCCAAGTGTTTTTCTCTTAAACAGGATTTCATTTCAGTCAGTCTTTCTGTATTGGCAGTCTAACATCTATTTTACACAGATTGTTAATGAAATTGTGAACAAATCCTACATAATATATATCTGTAAAATATAGTCTTGAACAAAATGAGTAAGAAATACTGACGTTTCTGGTAATAGTGTCTTACTCTTAAGTACATATTGGAACGCACCAAAAATAAGCAGAAGCCTGCAGAGCTTGTTTTCCAATCTTCAGACCACAAGCAGCAGCTTGTAGTTGTTGTACATCAGTTGCACAAAGGATTAATTTAACTTAGAACACAAAGTCCACATTAGCTTGATGCTGTGCAAATGTAATAATTTATTTGGCTATCGGGAGTTGTAGAGTGGAATAGCTCTGTTTTGGTGCTGCTGTTTCATCTGGTGTTAATAACTTCAGCTCTCACTAGGACATTGATAGGAACATTGCATCCTCATCTACAGGTCAGGGAGGGCAGATTCTTAGAATGTTATGACTGCCTCACCTCTCCATAAGAAAGGCAGCATCTCTGTTGCAATTCTAGCCCTGAACTCTGCCAAATAAAACAGAAACTTAAAATCACTGAAGAGATGACCAAGGCTACCTTTTCTGTACACAGCACGCTCACCTGAAATAATTTACTTTATTTAGACTGCCACTGTGAACATTCAGGACTATAACACTGCCTTAATTAACCAGTTCCTAATTTCCAACTAGCATAGTACTGTAATAGCCAAAATTATGACCACTCTTATGCAGAGCTCTCCAGTTGCAGTGTAAGAAGTACTTAAAATAAAGTCCTTTTCAATTGCTACCTCACCAGCCTGAATACTGAGAAAGGTTTTACAGCTGCTGGTACTTGGCTGAACCCATGTTTTCAGTAATTCAAATATAATTAGAATCCAAACATTAACTTCAAACCAATATTAAATATTAACCTATCCCTAAGGTACTTCTTATTCATGCATCATGTAGCATCATGTAGCTTCCTATTTTTAGCCTTTAAAAGCCTAATTCAGCTATTCAAGATATGAAAAGTAATAGATTTTTTCTATCACATTAATCTGACAACAAGGATAATGAAGTCAAAGCTAAATCTTTATGTGATTAATTTGACAAATTAATGGAATTGAGAACTTATGACATTCGTAGTTGGTGAGACAATCCTGGCATGCCAAGACAACATGACTATGGAAGAGCTTGATGGATAAAAAGTAAAACCCATTTCCTTCTCAGCGTTAGAATAAAGAAACATGCTCTTGCTCCACTGGTTAAGATACGCCAGTGGATATATAATCATGAGACATATGTGTGTACAACATATTGTGACAAGTTAACCTCGACTAAGAGCCAAATGCCCACTCGGCC